>NC_136061.1:36585925-37033425 GCF_964261635.1 Lissotriton helveticus | reverse complement strand
CTTTATGGTCCAGGAGGCGCGATGCAAGTACAATGGTGTCAAGGGTACCCTGAGAAACCTGGGCCTTAAGTATGGTATGCTCTATCCAGCCCGACTAAAAGTGGAAGTTGCCGGCAGGTTCCGCATTTTCGACACCCCCACAGAGGCGCAGGAGTTTTGCCAGAACTATAAAAAAACATGGGTCGAGTGCAGCTGTTGCTTCCGGTTCGCTTTTTTCCAGAACAGGGCGATTCACAAAACAGCGTAGAACTCTTCACAGACCCGGGGAATGGCTGATGATCGATTATTTAATATCCTTTTACTTTTGCTGTGTTGCATGATTACGTACATTCCTTGTTCATTCGTGACTTGACATATGGGTCTGCCTGACAGACGTGACGTTGTTGCCCCCCATGGCGGATGCCTTTGCTCTCTTGCTTTCTGTGGGCTTCTTTGAAATTGTTTATTGCTTTCCCAATTGGTCAGTGTCAAGCATTGTATTACGTTTCGCTAAAAGATCGCAATGGGTTTGCCTCTTGGGGGTTGGCGAGGCTGGGTGGTGGGTGGGCGGGTTTTGTTTTGTGTTTTCTCATTTATGATTGTTGCATCGTTTATCATGCCTTTGAGTTGAGATGGAGTAGCGTACAGTTCAGATTATCTTTGATATTGTTTATCACATGGCCAAGTTAGGCCTTCAGCTCGGGTCATCAGGGCTTTCGCAGATGTCCTGGAACTTTCGGGGGCTGAACAATACTAAAAAGCGTAAGCAAGTCTTCAACTATATCACTAGACACAATGTTGACATCCCCTTTTTACAGGAGACAAATTGGTCCCCCTCAGACTCCTCTCAGGTCGCCAGAAGCTGGGGTGCTCACCGTTTTTTTCTCATAGTCGATACTCAAGAGGAGTAGCCATAATTATAGACAAACGAGTGCTATTTGCTCTTTCCTATAGTATTACTGACAAATAAGGCAGATATTTGATAGTTACGGGGACCCTTATGGGACAAAAGGTCACATTGGTCGGGATCTATGGCCCCAACATCGATCCCCCTTCATTTTTCCAAGATCTGCAGGTGCACCTTTTCCCTTTTCATGCTCGATCCTGGATTGTTAATTGTTGGAAGGGACTTTAATTTATTGATGAATCCCACCAGGGACAGTACGTCCTCTTCCCCGACACTAAAGCTAGATCACACCCAGTCCTGCTTGATATATGCACACACTTCTCCTTAATTGACATCGAGGCAAGGCTACACCCACAGCTTCCTGACTATACCCACCACTCTGGGTTTCACAATACCTGGACCAGAATTGATTATTGGCTCCTCTCCCCTGGGGTTGCTAGTTGGGTTGAGTACCTTCTCACGCTCCCTCGCACGATTTTGGACCACTCTCCAATAGTTCTTAACTTGAAGGTCCCTAGATTGGGTGGATATGAGAGACCGAGGCGATTTCCCGGGAGAGCACTAGCCGACTCCGTTTTTGCTGAGGAATTTCGACATGCCATTGAGGAATATTTCGACCTCAACACTGGGTCTGTGGATTCTTGGGCAGTTCTTTGGGAAGGTTCAAGGCTACCATTCGTGGTGTCGGCATTGCCAAACATGTTGGTGTTTTAAAAGACATCCGCTCCACACTGTCTCACTTTGAAAAGGACATTTCTGCTCTAGATAGGGAACTATTACGGACTCCCTCCAGTGAGAAAGAAGCCAGATGTCTGTCGTTAATGATGGAGTTTAGAGATGAAGCAGACAGGGAACGGAAGTTTCTGACTAAACAATGCAAGGCAGTATGGGGAAGGCGACAGACCCGGCAAACTATTGGCACAGATGCTTTGCCCCCCTTATAACTCGTCTTATATCACAGAAATTGTGGGTCCACAGGGGAATCTACTTCATTCCACGCCAGAAATTTGCAACACCTTCTGGTCCTATTATAAAACCTTGTACGCATCCACGCTGTCAGAGAACCAGGGGGATCGAGGTGACTACCTCAATGAGATTGCTATGGTCTATCTTGAAAAATACCTGCAGGAATTTCTAGCTACACCCATCACTTAGGACAGCATAGTTGAAGCTATTGAGGCGTTAAGAGGTTCCTCGGTGCCAGGCCTTGATGGCTTTTCTGCCGCGTTCTACAAGGCCTACAAAGAGGCATTAGTCCCGCGCTTAGTGGAAGTATATGCTGAGGCACTTGAAACTGGCTGTTTGCCACCCACGTTCAGAGAGGCGGTCATCAACCTTCTTCCCAAGCCAGGCAGGGACGCCACACTATGCAGCTCATACAGACCTCTCTTTACTAAACCTAGACTACAAGATTCTGGCTAAGGTTATCACCGTTCGGCTTTCATTGCTGATGGAGTCTATCATATCCCCGGCACAGTCTGGATTTGTCACACATCGCTCCACTTCTCTGAACGCGAGTATCCCGTTTTCTGTTTTACATCGAATAGACTCACCTCACCGGCCACCGCGATCCTTCTCGACGCTGAGAAAGCGTTTGACTCCTTGGAATGGCCCTTCTTCCTGTCCATCATGAGACATATGGGCATGCCAGACTGTTTTGTCTCTACAGTGGCACTATTATACACTGCACCTACGGCCAGACTGCGCCTTAATGGCACCATCACTGAACAGTTCTCCTTATCACGTGGCATACGTCAGGGATGCCCCTTATCCCCGCTACTCTTCATCCTGGCGATGGACTCTTTGGTCCGCCATGTTCAAGAAAAGCAACTTCACCGGGGGCTCCAGTTCCGTACTGGTCCCCTTTTGATATCTCTGTATGCAGATGACACGATCTTGTATGTCAGAATGCCTCACATTAATCTTGAACCACTTATCTTGGAAATAACTCGCTTCTGCAAATTCTATGGTGTTCGCATCAATTGGCACAAATCAGTCATCTTTCCGCTCACCTCGAGCACTACAGCATGGAATTGCTCTTTCCCTCTTGACTGGAGTCGCGACTCAGTCAAATATTTGGGGGTCCATATCTATCTGGACACCGCCGCCATCATTAGACTAAATTATGGTAGCACGGTTGGTTTATTAGAGAGCCAGATTGAGAGGTGGATTTGCCTCCCTCTATCTATGGCCGGGTGAATTGCCATCATTAAAATGGTTGTACTTCCTCGCTTTTTATATCTTTTTCATCCCGATTCCTCTCACCAAGATCTTTTTTCCCCAATTGCGCTCCTTATTCTTGCAATTAGTCTGGGGCGACAAAAATCCGTGTGTCACCTGGTGGGTTTTCACTCTCCCATATGAACGAGGCGGCCTTGGTGTTCCTGATTTTTATCTTTATTTTTTAGTTTCACAATGCTCATATGCTTACTCTTGGTTTCACCCAGATGCCCGCATTCTGTATTTGAAACCTGAAGCAGATTTGGTCCTTCCTGGACTCCTATCCACTGTTCTTCCTAAGGGCTTCCCACGAGATCCGCTGGATATACAGTCTGTCTCGTCAACCTGCTGGGCCTGGGATAGATTGCGCAGACTTCTGGGCCTGGACTAATTGTATTCATCGCCCCTTCCTTTGCCCAATGCTTCTTGGCTCCCGATCACCGGGGAATCAGTAGTTAAACACACATTGGTCAAATTCCACATACACACCATCGACGACCTCTTTCCTGAGGGACATGCTTTTTCTACATCTGAAGACCATCGTTTCATTGACCGCTTGTTCATGGACTCCTTTGTCTTGACTAGATTGCGATCCATGTTGCGGGCTTCGTTTCCTACATTTCCACTTGCTCCTGAAGCTGCTCCCCCCGCTGACACTCCTCATCCAACACCAATCGGGAACACACCTAGTTTCTAAATTTTATAGAGTGTGCAGCGTTTAAATTCCCACCCTAGATGCTAAAGTACGTGCTGCGTGGGAGGGTATCTGGGAAAACCCATCTCCGACGATCAATGGGTACAGTGCTGCAGAACTACGAAGGAAGTTTCCCTGACCAGTAGGCACAAACACATCCATTTTAAATTCCTCGGCAGGCTATATCACACTCCAGCACGTTCACACAAAATAGACCCTAGTCCCCACCAATGCCCCAAATGCACAGCCCCCTTCGCCAACTTCGCCCACCTCTCTTGGGCCTGTCCCCTTTTGCATGAGTACTGGTCTCAGATACACCACACAAGGGTTGTACCTCTCTGTCTTCTGCCGATTTCCAGATCTGTTCTTTAGTTCTGCTTTGAGAGCATGAGATGTGCCTGGCCCTCTGTCGGATGCCAAACCTGACCTGTTAATGTCTTCTTTTGACAGAAAGGGATATACCGTGTTCCTGGCTGCGACCGCCTGGTGAAAGACCTGAAGCAGAAGTTCCTGCGAGGGAAGGGACCGCTGAATCTGAACAGAGTGGATGAAATCCATGCAGTGTGCGGGTTGCTGAAGGACTTCCTGCGCAATTTAAAAGAACCCTTGGTCACTTTCTATCTTCATTCACGTTTCCTGGAGGCGGCTGGTAGGTCTGAGTTGAGATTTTCTTGGAGCCTCGACCTTTCGCATTAAAAGATGTGGGTTGATTGATTGCTATCCATTTTTTAGTGTTTAAAACATCTAACCTGACGTCTAAAAAAAAATTCAAGACATTTTAGTTCTCCATGTTTCTTAGGAGACATTTTGCTTACTTACAGAGGGCTTGGTCTGCTTACCATTGGTTGGCTTCTGTGTTACTCTCATTTCCCTGCTCCTTTTTGGTCAGCACGTGGAAGCTTCACTTCATCCCCATATGTTTGTCCCGCCCCTGGAGCATGGCCCATGGACTGCTTCCTTACCCAGTGTATTGTCCATCCACTGCTGGTGCCTTCTTCGGAGATAGTTTTTTTTCTGTTTACTTGCAGCACTCCATAAAAGTGCATGTGTTGGTCTGCCATCTCCCCCTTTCCCCCTCCAGCGTCACATCATTGCTTGCCTGCTCCCCTCACCATTGCTGCTTGCCCCATCCCCCTGGACACACCTCCACCCGTTGTTGCCAAATCTCTCCATTAATTGTTCCCCGGATAGCTCAATTCACACTGCCCCTATCTGAAATGAGCAGGTCTCAAACTCTTTAATCAGTAGGCTATTAGGACATCTTTAGACAGTTAGTAACTTATGATTTGTACCATTCCTCTTCGATGCCTGATCATTTGGCTCGAACTCCCACCGCTCCGCTCCTCACGGTGTAATGATGGCAACATTGGATGCATTGCCGCATCCTTTCGTGTTCACACCTTTATCTTGCTGCTTCACTTCTATCTGAAATCTTGTTCACATAAGGTATAAGGTCCCGGGTCTTTTGTTAAAGGGGCTGGGATCCCTTTACATCTTGGCAGTTCTAATGACTTGACCACCAACTTGCCCATAGCAGCTGCCCGAGGATTGCCCTACTAATCCAATCCAGAAAACCTTTAGCATTTCTCTTTTATTGGCTCAAACAATTGCAGTTGCCAAAACCTTTTTTTCTTGCTTCTTAAAGATTAAAACCAATCCTGTGTATAGGTGTCCTTGTTGGGGACTACCCACAATCCTTCAAACAACCATCGCGCCTTCTGTCTGCTGCGTACCACACTCCAGGGGCGTGAAGATGGGCTGTCTCTGTGTCTGGAACCAACCCAATGAACCTGCGCCTGAAACTCATTGTGTCCTCATTAGTCATTCGATTCAACCCAAGATACTTCAAGACTGACGCTTTGGCCTCATGTCTGTTATCCAGGGACACTATTGTTTCGTTATCGGAATCTCTATATTAAAGTGGACCGGCCTCTTAGCCACAACTTGTCTCCATAGCACCAGGTGCCGCATCAAGGGACCATTTTTCAGAAAGGGACGATGAAAGAAATATATTTCTCCACATTTCACCGACCACTTAAATACAAGCTGAATTGCCACACTTCAGTGATATTAGAATATCAGAAAAACCTGTGTTCACCCCACGTCTTTGTCCGCGGCATCCAACTACTTATTCCTTTTAAATCCTTCAGAACAACCTGCTACAATCGGAAACTCCAAAGCTTGGGCCGGAAACCAAAATAATCTGTGGTAGAAATGTTCAACCCATCCTCACACTCCAGAAGCCAGTAGTAGGGCCAGGAAGCCACAGTGTGGTGATGGCAGCAAATCCTGGTCTGAATACAGCTCCTCACCCTGCAGCCCACCGGCACGATGCCAGATTGGCGGAATGGCCGTTCTAGCCATGGAAACCTGCCCTCACAGCATCTTCAAAATTGGCAGTATTAGAAAGTAATTTCAACACCATCAGTACCAAATCCAGTTCAATCACCGGGTCATCGGCCACCCATTCATTCCCTCTTTTCAGGAGCAAACGTGAGCCCAAAATCTTGGTCTGCCTCTTTAACTCCACCGTAAACCACCACGCCCCATTGTGCTTCGTAGAAAGTCAAGGTAGCAGTGCTTTAAGTGTCAGGGCCATCCTGACAACATAGCATCTCATTGGCTGGAAGTTGTGAGCCTTTCAAATAAGGCTTATGCCACAGAGCAACCCATTGGCATCCTCAGACAACGGGTGCTGTTCTAACACAGCATCCCTAGCAACCCCAAAAAAAAACCTTGAAGAACTTGAATCTGGTCAAAGGCACACCTTTCAACTTTATGGATTAGAACTGTGTTCTGCATTACCTCAAACCTATAGGGCTAGTTAGACCTATAGGTCTAGTGTGATATTTGGAACCTTGTACAAAAGTACATTTGGCTGTTTAAGCAAGCCCTTTCCTTTTAAAGACTTCTCTTGTATTCTAATAGTTTCAAAAACAAGGCTGGCCAGTATACTTGAATTCTACGTGAGTAAATTAGTTACACTAAATGCAGTAGCACAACTGGACTCGTTAAGAAACACATTTAGGAGACATAACCAACCAAAGGTCTCCTTATGGGAACTGCATTGTAATCATAGAATATCTTCTATAGTTGTAAAACAGCCAATCAGGTCTCTTGTGTATAATGCATAAATCATCTTGAATGAGTAGAGCAACACATTAGAACAGTGCAAGGACCGATACAGTTAATTATTCAGCTGTTAGATCATATGTGTTTATGGTAATAGGTGCAAACAAAGCAGTGCTCTTAGTAGTGCTCACGTGACTTGCAATGAGTGACAATATTGCTTTGAAATAACTTTGTAAAAGTACAAGCAATACAAAGAACGTCCAGTGTTTCTGCTGGGGCATCCAAAAGAGGGAAAGTATCCTTTCATTGCAGTGCAGCTAGTCTAGAGATGCAGTTGTCAAAGTTGATGTTTCAACCCATTTGCCAAAAGTCAATGGGTCATACTCAGGACAAAGCAGTTGAAATGATTTAAAATAATCAGTTTGTCATCTGACCAAAAGATAAATATGAGTGTGGAGAGTAAAAACTAACTGAAAGGGGCAGAGTGATTGCTTTAACAATGGTGCAACAATCTTATCAAGTGTACTTTCAGATAACTAGTTTTGTGTTTGCACCTAGTGTGTGCTGTGCATTTCTGAAGCCAGATCTACACTATCCATGAATTAGAAATCGAGCATCAGTGATACAAGGTTCTGAGAGTGGTCAAATTGAAATCTCTGTGAATATGCTGAAAACAGTCCATGGTTAAGCTAAAAGCAAGAACCTGGTGTAAACAAGGGACCGCTGCTTCGAGTTAAGACTTCACTTTCCATAAAGAAGAGTCACTGTATCTACTCAGAGGGTGCAGTGGCAAGAGTAGAAGTGTAAGTATGAATGGACAGAGCACGGGTGCACACAGGGCCAGACCACGAGTCCTGCAGTCCCTCTCCTCACTCTCACAGCCACACTTGTTGCCACAGAAAGAGACTTAGAGCAGCAGGCTTCTCCTTTTACAGTTCAGCTATTTTTACATTTCCTTTGCACTTTGTTAGACTTCACCCAAGGCAACCCTTTGTGACTGACATGCTTTTGAGGAGTCACTAAAGCAAGTGTTTTGTAGCCCTACCCGACTTGGCACTTTGGTTAAAACGCTGCTTGCAGCGCGGCCGCCATCTTGGGTGTAACTAGGGTCAGCACGCTAGTCTTTTGCGCCCTCTGACTTACCTCCTCTCCCCTATTTGTTTCGAATGCCTCCGAGGACGTGCAGCGTACGAGTGCAGCGGGCGCGCCTAATGCGCGCCAAAGGTAAGCCCGTCTGCGCCCGTCCGTGTCCCAGAGGTGCCAGGTGCCGGCCTGGCAGATGGATCCTTAGCCATTACTCCTGGTATTATGCTTAGGTATGATCCAAGCATTTTAAAAAATGTAAGGGGAAATTGTGGTTGTTGCTGTCCTGTGGTCCCTATTAACCCTACGGGCGTTTCACGCTGCACTAGTTGTGGTTAGACACTTTACAACATACCATCTAGTAAGGACATCGCGTGTTCCTCTGATTGTGTGATGATCAGGGGAAAGGATCGAAAAAACTACTCCTGCATGCTACTCAACACGCGGTCCCTGGGTAAACATGCCCTCGATCTTTTTAACCTATTAACCAAGTCTAACCCTGTGTGTCTCTTTCTGACAGAGGTGTCAACACAAATAGGGTCAAAAGTTCCTCAAGGGGAGTATACCTGGAAGTGGGATGCTCCAAAAGAAAAAAGTTAGAGAAATATAGGTAAGTATAGGGGAAGTGTTTTGCTCTTGTTCTGGACTGGCAGGTGGAGTTGGAAGCATGCGTGGAGTGAAGTGAATGCTACTCCTTGGTACCCTAGTGCCCTCAGACAACCTTCCGATCGCCCTGGATCATCATTGGGCGTTGCTCCTCGGGTGGGTGGCGCTGCAGTCCCTCACGGGCCCTTCAAGGGGGCTCCTTGGCGGAGTTCTTTTAGTGGAGATGCCGCAGTTGTGCATGGAAGTTTGGGGGCCTAGCTGAAATTGATAGTGAGTGTAAGGAAGTTAAAAAAAACGTACAATACCCTCAAACTAGTTTATTCAGGGGTCTATAAGGTTCATTTAAAAGGGGGTGGACCCTGGAGTATCCCTATGTAATCAATGATAGGGGGCGCTCGTCTAACGCTGTTCTCAGGGTAGGTGCTCAAGTGGGGGTGAATAAATTATTCGGTCGACATGTTTCGCGCGTCTGGTGGTCCCTAGTGGATCCAATCGCGCTTCTTCAGGACCATATGATGTGCTAAAAACAAACTAGTTTTTATAGCAGGTGCCAGGCCTATTGCCCGTGTACCCACTGTACCTTCATCGTCGAGGTGAACAGCGTCTTATCGCTGGATGGTACGGTCACTAATAGTACCATAACCCAACCCAATTGTTAGGCGAGGGAGCAAGTTCTCTCCCTCAGCGGGTGTCACTGACTCCTACCCACGGCAAGCTAGACGTCGATGGGGCCCAGACCTTATACTGATTGGGTTGGGTTATGGTACTATTAGTGACCGTACCATCCAGCGATAAGACGCTGTTCACCTCGACGATGAAGGTACAGCGGGTACACGGGCAATAGGCCTGGCACCTGCTATAAAAACCCATGTGTGTTTGTTGTGTGTTTCTTTGTGCAGGGATAACTCCCTCTTTATTTTTAATTCTTTAGAGGTGGTCCCTTGTGCCACGCTTTTTTAAATGTCTCCATCTGCACATCCCATGCCATGTTATCCAGCACTGGGATGCTGGTGAGGATGTGGAGAATAGTTTGTTGGTGAGAATGGAGTACAGTTAAACCATTTGCCATCATCCTGGCATCACCTGAGACCTCCCGCTCTGCTATAGTCATTTGCAGAGACCATGGAGTGGGCACCCATTGTTATCGGGGTACAGGGTTTGATGGCTCCAGAACTAAACGGCCCAGTGCACTCGCCTAACTAGCCGTCCCGGTGCTGTATGTGCATTTGAGCTATGAAGGCCCCCACAGGGGCATTTTGTATGTTCCTTGTTCATCATCTCCAATGAAGAAGTCTTTAGAAGGTCTCAACATCTTAGCCTTCACATCCTCCATCTCAGCCCCATCTCTGATTTAGCCTCAAAGTCTTTCTAACACAATCATGACATCCGGCTTTACTCGGCTAATATTTCAGAGCTCACAATGTATTTCATTTGTCTCTCCTTTCTCAAGAAAATAAGGGGCCTGTTACAACTGGACAACAGAAACCCTCTGGGTGGGTGGGTACAAAGCTGTTGGAGTGATGGTTAATGGCCTTGGTCGGGCTACATCCAATGTTTGTCTATTCTCAGGATACTGAGGCTTTGTAAGGCCCATGACCAGTTACTCCAGCTCAAGAGACTTGCCTCCACTACCACAGCTGCTTCTTTGACTTTCTCTTTTACAACTGTAGATCCTGGTATGAGAGGAGGCCACATTCACAGGAGCTGCTTTTCAGTGTTCTACACTTTTCTAAAGTCCTAAATTTTGGGGAAACATGTAAATGTCCTTGTATTGATTAAATGCATTAGGTGTTGGCCTGCTAATGCATGCTGTTAGAATTTGCCCTTTCTGCAGGGTCACCCCCATACGTTTTGCCTTGCTCCTCTCCTTTTTGCTGAATTCGTTTTTGTTGGCTTTTAGACTCTGGGCACTTTACCACTGCTAACCAGTGCTAAAGAGCACGTGCTCTCTGCTTAAAACATAGTAACATTGGCATATCCCCAATTGGCATATTTAATTGTAAGTCCCTAGTAAAGTCCACAACATGTGCCCAAGTCCTGTATATTAAATGCTACTAGTGGGCCTGCAGCACTGATTGTGCCACCCGCTCGAGTAGCTCTTTAAACAGGTCTCAGGCTTGCCAATGCAGAGCCTATGTGTGCAGTTTTAAACTGCCCTGTCGACCTAGCAAAGTAATCCTCTGGCCATGCCCAAGCCTTCCTTTTTAATACTTATGTCACCTCTAAGGTAGGCCCAGGACAGTCCAAGGGCAGGGTGCAGTGTATTTAAAACGTAGGACATGTACTATTAATTTTTACATGTCCTCGTGTGAAAATTTCAAATATTTATTTTTTCACTACTGCAAGGCCATCTCTCCCATAAGTTAACATTAGGGTTAACTTATTACATCTTATACGTGTAATTTCCAACTGGGAAGGGCTGGGACCCCCAAGTTTGATGTCTCTGGAATCACAATTTAAAATCCTAACTTATGGTGACGTTAGATTTTAAATTGTAATTGTGAAAATGCCACTTTTGGAAAGTTGCCATTTTCTTACTTTAGCCATTTGATGCCTTCTTTCTCTCTCTGAATGCGCGTCTGGGGTGGGTGACAGCAGGGCACATTGTGTATTCCCTCTAGATAGCCACACAGAAGCTTAGGTGTGACTGATGGGCCATCCTGGGCAGGATGGGAAGGAGAAACTGACACACCTCAATAGGATGTGTCTGTCCCCAGCCAAAGGGCTGCATTCCCCCTGTAGTGAGTTTGGAGCCATGGCAGGAAGGGCAGGGACTCTGTGCACTTCAAAGATATTTCTTTGAAGTCTCCCCCACTTCAAAGGCACAAGTGGGCATAAGTACTGGGCCTCAGATACTAGCCTCTTCAGTCCACTTCTGGGCCTGGGGATATCCTGCCAGGAAGAAAGACTACGTTGCTGCTGAAAGGACTGTCACTCTGCCAGACTACTGCCCTGCTTTCTAATCTTGTCTGGGAGTGAGAAGGACTGGACCTGCATCACTACAACCCAGAACCAAAGGGACTGTACAGGCTTGCTGGCTTGTCTCCTACTGGAAGTCTCAGGGACATCAAAAACTTCACTCTACTCACCAACAGCACCTGGACTCTGCCACAAGAGAGTCGTTACCTGCCAAGTGTTGCCAATCCAGTCCTGGGCCCTTGGAAGTGGGTAGGGAGTGCTACAACTACCAAAACCATGCATCGCCATCAGTGAATGGATAGGAACTGGTGCATCGCCCTCGATGCCGACGCATTGCCGCAAGGACCAAAGACATCACTGCCTGCGCAATGTCTCCAGGTCTCAACACATCCTCGACCTGCATGACTCGATGATTGTTGTTTTGGTCTTGCTTTGTTCATTAAATTAAGCTCTATTTTTCCAAGCAGGTTTGGTATCATTTTGTGTGGTGTTTTCACTGTTTTACTGTTTAAAGTGTTGCACAAATACCTTACACATTGCCTCTTAAGTTGAGACTAACTGCTCTGGGCCAAGCTACTAGAGGGTATGCATAGGTTAATTTAGGGTGTGTTTCTGACTTACCTTGACTATGAATTGTGGTTCCTGCTTGTTTAGGGTGCATACCTCTGGCAACCAGAAACCCAATTTCTAACACATACGTATTAGTGCCAGTCACATATGGAAGACTATTTCAAGGGCCCTGAAATCCTGGAGACTCTCCCTGTGTCTTGTGCACTATCCTTGGGCTCTGGGCTATCGTTATCAAGTGACAGAGAAATCTTGAGCAGGGAGGAAGATCCTAGTTCTGTGGTTGTGGGTATTGGGGTCTAGGTTTCTAGAGATAGTAAGAGAAGTGAAGAAGATCTCCTTCAATTGGTCAGCTCTGTGTGTTCTCGCCTATAGGTGGTGATAGAGCCATTGATGTACACATTGAGGTAGGTCTCAAGTTGCATGCTTGCTCCCGGCAGGATCTGGGCTTGTAAGAAGAGTGAAGAAAGTCTGGATATCGCACATCTACTTTGATATTTCTTGGCTGCAGATGTGAACGCTGATGAGAGGAATGAGAAAGATCTCCCTGTAGCCTGGATGCTCCAAGTGAACCTGGTTGTGTCAGTGGGAGAGAGTAAGACGGTTAAACAGAAGAGATGGTAGATATCATAACCTCTCCATTCACTTGGTTTAATCCCCAGATATCCTCAACGAAGAATGCAGCAAAGCTGAAATGTCCCAAGTAGTGCTGAAGCTTCCTCTGGCAAACCGAGACACCTTGGCGTACCTCATTCTGCACCTGCACAGGTACGATGACTCCTTTGCTACCCTTGTCTCTGAGCAAATCAATAAAAGTCCCTTTCGCCTCCTCCTGTTCTCCAGGCTGCTTTGAAAAATAGCTTCTGAACTGGTATGAAGGCACTTTAGGGATGCTGTATTCCTTCTGAGAGTTGCTGACCCCACTCCATTCTGTCAGCCGCTGACCCCATCTGTTCTCTTTAACACGGACACCCTCCAGTGCCTGGCATGCTGATACCAGCCATTCTCTGATCCTCATCACTCTATTGTCTCAGATGCTGACCCCACCTTTCAACCAGATGCTGCCCCCTGCTTTCTACCAGATGCTGCCCCCTGCTACCCTCTCATATGTGGACACTCCCTCAGTTCTCTCTTGGGCTGACCCCCTTCATTTCCTCAGATGTTGACCCCTACTTTCCCTGAGAAGTTCATCCAACAACCTTTCCCCTGGCTCTGTCCTTTTCTCTGATGATCATCACTTCTCTGATGCTGACTCCTGACCCCTTTCTCACAGATACTGGCAGTGTTTTCACAGACACTGAACTCCTCTGACCATGCTTCCTTCCAGCCTCTCATACGCTGACCTATTCTTAGATGCTGTCCTGCTTCTCTCAGACCGACCCATTCAATCCCCTTTCTACCTCACTTTTTCTTCAAACTTACCCCCCTACATTTCTGACACTCACCCCTCTCTCAGATGCTGACTCCAGCATATTTTGCCTGATGTCTGTTTCTCTGACCATGACCCCATTCATTTTTTCTAATGCTGACCCCTGTGGTGTTCTCAAACACTGACTGCTTCTGGTTTTGTCTGACCATGACCCCCTCTAGTTTTCCTGGACTCCCACCCCCTTCCATTCTCTCAAGACACCTTACCACTTGTGTTTGTTTGACACTCTGGCTGTAGGGCGGGGGCGGAGATGCCTCAGAGGGTCATGTGAAGTAAGGGTGTGGATGGGGAAGGCTTGGTAAATGAACCAACCATTAAGAGCAGGTTTTGTGTCCGTGATCTTTTGGTCATGTATAAAGGTGCGTGTCAGGAGGTTAGAATGGTGGCGGGGTCAGGATGCATGCTGGCAGGCCCAAGTGAAGGGGCTCCTGGCGGAGTGTCACATACAAGGGCAAAGGGGTTGCAGGCCGAGTGTCATTGCCCAGATAAAGGGGCTCCAGGCTGAATGTCAGATCCCAGATAAAGGGGCTCCAGGCTTAATGTCAGATCCCAAGTGAAGGGGATCCAGGCTTAATGTCAGATCCCAAGTGAAGGGGATCCAGGCTGAATGTCAGATCCCAAGTGAAGGGGATCCAGGCTGAATGTCAGATCCCAAGTGAAGGGGGTCTGGGCTAAGCGTTAGATCCCAGGTGAAGGGGATCCAGGCTGAATGTCAGATCCCAAGTGAAGGTGATCCAGGCTGAATGCCAGATCCCAAGTGAAGGGGATCCAGGCTGAATGCCAGATCCCAAGTGAAGGGGATCCAGGCTGAATGTCAGATCCCAAGTGAAGGGGATCCAGGCTGAATGTCAGATCCCAAGTGAAGGGGATCCAGGCTGAATGTCAGATCCCAAGTGAAGGGGGTCTGGGCTGAATGTCAGATCCCAAGTAAAGGGGATCCAGGCTGAATGTCAGATCCCAAGTGAAGGGGATCCAGGCTGCTGAATGTCAGATCCCAAGTGAAGGGGATCCAGGCTGAATGTCAGATCCCAAGTGAAGGGGATCCAGGCTGAATGTCAGATCCCAAGTGAAGGGGGTCTGGGCTGAATGTCAGATCCCAAGTAAAGGGGATCCAGGCTGAATGCCAGATCCCAAGTGAAGGGGATCCAGGCTGAATGTCAGATCCCAAGTGAAGGGGATCCAGGCTGAATGTCAGATCCCAAGTGAAGGGGATCCAGGCTGAATGTCAGATCCCAAGTGAAGGGGATCCAGGCTGAATGTCAGATCCCAAGTGAAGGGGATCCAGGCTGAATGTCAGATCCCAAGTAAAGGGGATCCAGGCTGAATGTCAGATCCCAAGTGAAGGGGATCCAGGCTGAATGTCAGATCCCAAGTGAAGGGGATCTGGGCTGAATGTCAGATCCCAAGTGAAGGGGATCTGGGCTGAATGTTGAATCCCAAGTGAAGGGGATCCAGGCTGAATGTCAGATCCCAAGTGAAGGGGATCTGGGCTAAGCGTTAGATCCCAGGTGAAGGGGATCCAGGCTGAATGTCAGATCCCAAGTGAAGGGGATCTGGGCTGAATGTTGAATCCCAAGTGAAGGGGATCTGGGCTGAATGTTGAATCCCAAGTGAAGGGGATCCGGGCTGAATGTCAGATCCCAAGTGAAGGGGATCCAGGCTGAATGTCAGATCCCAGGTGAAGGAAATCCAGGCTGAATGCCAGATCCCAAGTGAAGGGGATCCAGGCTGAATGTCAGATCCCAGATAAAGGGGCTCCAGGCTTAATGTCAGATCCCAAGTGAAGGGGATCCAGGCTGAATGTCAGATCCCAAGTGAAGGGGGTCTGGGCTAAGCGTTAGATCCCAGGTGAAGGGGATCCAGGCTGAATGTCAGATCCCAAGTAAAGGGGATCCAGGCTGAATGTCAGATCCCAAGTGAAGGGGATCTGGGCTGAATGTTGAATCCCAAGTGAAGGGGATCTGGGCTGAATGTTGAATCCCAAGTGAAGGGGATCCGGGCTGAATGTCAGATCCCAAGTGAAGGGGATCCAGGCTGAATGTCAGATCCCAGGTGAAGGAAATCCAGGCTGAATGCCAGATCCCAAGTGAAGGGGATCCAGGCTGAATGTCAGATCCCAAGTGAAGGGGATCCAGGCTGAATGTCAGATCCCAAGTGAATGGGATCCAGGCAAAATGTCACTTCCCGAGTAAAGGGTATCCAGGCTGAATGTCAGATCCCAAGTGAAGGGGATCCAGGCTGAATGTCAGATCCCAAGTGAAGGGGATCCAGGCTGAATGTCACTTCCCAAGTGAAGGGGATTCAGGCTGAATGTCGGATCCCAAGTGAAGGGGATCCAGGCTGAATGTCAGTCCCAAGTGAAGGGGATCCAGGCTGAATGTCAGATCCCAAGTGAAGGGGATCCAGGCTGAATGTCACTTCCCAAGTGAAGGGGATTCAGGCTGAATGTCGGATCCCAAGTGAAGGGGATCCAGGCTGAATGTCCGATCCCAAGTGAAGGGGATCCAGGCTGAATGTCCGATCTCAAGTAAAGGGGCTCCAGGCTGAATGTCAGATCCCAAGTGAAGGGGATCCAGGCTGAATGTCAGATCCCAAGTGAAGGGGATCCAGGCTGAATGTCAGATCCCAAGTGAAGGGGATCCAGGCTGAATGTCAGAACCCAGGTGAAGGAAATCCAGGCTGAATGCCAGATCC
Source organism: Lissotriton helveticus (assembly GCF_964261635.1). Taxonomy (NCBI): domain Eukaryota; kingdom Metazoa; phylum Chordata; class Amphibia; order Caudata; family Salamandridae; genus Lissotriton; species Lissotriton helveticus. The sequence continues at coordinate 37,017,255 of NC_136061.1, read as the reverse complement.
CAAGTGAAGGGGATCCAGGCTGAATGTCAGATCCCAAGTGAAGGGGATCCAGGCTGAATGTCAGATCCCAAGTGAAGGGTATCCAGGCTGAATGTCAGATCCCAAGTGAAGGGTATCCAGGCTGAATGTCAGATCCCAAGTGAAGGGGATCCAGGCTGAATGTCGGATCCCAAGTGAAGGGGATCCAGGCTGAATGTCCGATCCCAAGTGAAGGGGATCCAGGCTGAATGTCAGATCCCAAGTGAAGGGGATCCAGGCTGAATGTCACTTCCCAAGTGAAGGGGATTCAGGCTGAATGTCAGATCCCAAGTGAAGGGGATCCAGGCTGAATGTCACTTCCCAAGTGAAGGGGATTCAGGCTGAATGTCGGATCCCAAGTGAAGGGGATCCAGGCTGAATGTCCGATCCCAAGTGAAGGGGATCCAGGCTGAATGTCAGATCCCAAGTGAAGGGGATCCAGGCTGAATGTCGGATCCCAAGTGAAGGGGATTCAGGCTGAATGTCCGATCCCAAGTGAAGGGGATCCAGGCTGAATGTCAGATCCCAAGTGAAGGGGATCCAGGCTGAATGTCACTTCCCAAGTGAAGGGGATTCAGGCTGAATGTCGGATCCCAAGTGAAGGGGATCCAGGCTGAATGTCAGATCCCAAGTAAAGGGGATCCAGGCTGAATGTCAGATCCCAAGTAAAGGGGATCCAGGCTGAATGTCAGATCCCAAGTAAAGGGGCTCCAGGCTGAATGTCAGATCCCAAGTAAAGGGGATCCAGGCTGAATGCCAGATCCCAAGTGAAGGGGATCCAGGCTGAATGTCACTTCCCAAGTGAAGGGGATCCAGGCTGATTGTTGAATCCCAAGTGAAGGGGATTCAGGCTGAATGTCAGATTCCAAGAGAAGGGGATCCAGGCAAAATGGCACTTGCCAAGTGAAGGGGATCCAGGCTGAATGTTGAATCCCAAGTGAAGGGGGTTCAGGCTGAATGTCAGATCCCAAGTGAAGGGGATCCAGGCTGAATGTCAGATCCCAAGTGAAGGGGATCCAGGCTGAATGTCAGATCCCAAGTGAAGGGGATCCAGGCAGAAGGTCAGATCCCAAGTGAAGGGGATCCAGACTGAATGTTGAATCCCAAGTGAAGGGGATCCAGGCGGAATGTTGAATCCCAAGTGAAGGGGATCCAGGCTGAATGTCAGATCCCAAGTGAAGGGGATCTGGGCTAAGCGTTGAATCTCAGGTGAAGGGGATCCAGGCTGAATGTCAGATCCCAAGTGAAGGGGATCTGGGCTAAGCGTTAGATCCCAGGTGAAGGGGATCCAGGCTGAATGTCAGATCCCAGGTGAAGGGGATCCAGGCTGAATGTCCGATCCCAAGTGAAGGGGATCTGGGCTAAGCGTTAGATCCCAGGTGAAGGGGATCCAGGGTGAATGTCAGATCCTAGGTGAAGAGGATCCAGGCTGAATGTCCGATCCCAAGAGAAGAAGTTCTAGGTTGAGCATTGGATCCCAAGTGAAGGGGATCCAGGCTGAATGTCGAATCCCAAGTGAAGGGGATCCAGGCTGAATGTCAGATCCCAGGTGAAGGGGATCCAGGCTGAATGTTGAATCCCAAGTGAAGGGGATTGAGGCTAAATGTCAGATCCCAGGTGAAGGGGATTCAGGCTGAATGTCAGATCCTAGGTGAAGGGGATCCAGGCTGAATGTCAGATCCCAAGTGAAGGGGATCCAGGCTGAATGTTGAATCCCAAGTGAAGAAGTTCTAGGCTGAGCATTGGATCCCAAGTGAAGGGGATTCAGGCTGAATGTTGAATCCCAAGTGAAGAAGTTCTAGGTTGAGCATTGGATTCCAAGTGAATGGGTTCCAGGCTGAGTGTCTGATCCCAGGTGAAGTAATGCGTAGGTAGCGCACCTACATAGCATCAGCTTAATTCACACCCTCTCTGTGTTTCTTTCCTCCTCCAGGGTCATACAGAGCACGTACTGTAACATGGACCGGAATAACCTGGCGCGGGTATTCGGACCTACTCTTGTTGGTCACGCGATACCTGAGCCCAGTCCATTGACGATCATGCAGGACACTCCGCGGCAGGCCAAGGTATGTCCGGGACAAAGGGGGGGGGAGGAAAGATCCTTCTCTTTCAACTCTGTGAACAGACCATACTTTTGACTGCAAGCAATAAATCCAGCTGCTAATACTCACTCCTAAGAGCTGATGTAGCACTCAGTGCAATATTTAGAGTTGTCGTGAGACTCGTACAAACAGCACGCGTAGAACTGCACGTACAATATCCATCTGCGGCTTAACGCTCAAGCACGTGTATTAGATCCACCTTTGGGCGTAGACACACCCAATTGCATGAGACAGGCTTGATGCATTATATCCTGCTGCCAGTAGACGTACCCAATGGGCTGTGTAAGGCTGGGCATATAATCTCCAGGTGCCAGTAGAGGTACCCAAGGGCACACGGAAGGCTTGGTGCATAATATTCAACTCAACTGGACACACTCAAGGGCACGTGTAAAGCTGGGTACATTATATCATTGGCCAGCAGACACACCAAACAGCACAAGTAAGGCTGCGAGCGTTATATTCAGCTGCCAGTCGATAGTCCTAAAGGCATGCGTAAGGCTGAGCATATTGTATCCAGCTGGCAGTAGATGTACCGAATGGCATGCGTAAGGCCCGGCATAATATGCCCTGCTCCCAGTAGATCTAGCCAAAGGCACCCATTGGTTTGGCTGCATTATATCCGGTGGCTAGTAGATATACCGAATGGCATGCATAAGGCTGGCTGCATTATATCCAATGGCTAGTAGATATACCAAATGGCATGCATAAGGCTGGGTACATTATATCCAGTGGCTAGTAGATATACCGAATGGCATGCGTAAGGCTGGCTGGATTATATCCAGTGGCTAGTAGATATACCGAATGGCATGCGTAAGGCTGGATGCATTATTTTCCGCTGCTAGTAGATATACCGAATGGTATGCGTAAGGCAGGCTGCATTGTATCCAGTGGCTAGTAGATATACCGAATGGCATGCGTAAGGCTGGCTGCATTGTATCCAGTGGCTAGTAGATATACCGAATGGCATGCGTAAGGCTGGCTGCATTATATCCAGTGGCTAGTAGATATACCGAATGGCATGCATAAGGCTGGCTGCATTATATCCAATGGCTAGTAGATATACCAAATGGCATGCATAAGGCTGGGTACATTATATCCAGTGGCTAGTAGATATACCGAATGGCATGCGTAAGGCTGGCTGGATTATATCCAGTGGCGAGTAGATATACCGAATGGCATGCGTAAGGCTGGATGCATTATTTTCCGCTGCTAGTAGATATACCGAATGGCATGCGTAAGGCTGGATGCATTATATCCAGTGGCTAGTAGATATACCGAATGGCATGCGTAAGGCTGGCTGCATTATATCCAGTGGCGAGTAGATATACCGAATGGCATGCGTAAGGCTGGATGCATTATTTTCCGCTGCTAGTAGATATACCGAATGGCATGCGTAAGGCTGGCTGCATTCTATCCAGTGGCTAGTAGATATACCGAATGGCATGCGTAAGGCTGGATACATTATTTCCAGTGGCTAGTAAGTAGATATACCGAATGGCATGCGTAAGGCTGGATGCATTATATCCAGTGGCTAGTAGATATACCGAATGGCATGCATAAGGCTGGATACATTATTTCCAGTGGCTAGTAAGTAGATATACCGAATGGCATGCGTAAGGCTGGCTGCATTATATCCAGTGGCTAGTAGATATACCGAATGGCATGCGTAAGGCTGGCTGCATTCTATCCAGTGGCTAGTAGATATACCGAATGGCATGCGTAAGGCTGGATGCATTCTATCCAGTGGCTAGTAGATATACCGAATGGCATGCGTAAGGCTGGCTGCATTATATCCAGTGGCTAGTAGATATACCGAATGGCATGTGTAAGGCTGGCTGCATTATATCCAGTGGCTAGTAGATATACTGAATGGCATGTGTAAGGCTGGCTGCATTATATCCAGTGGCTAGTAGATATACCGAATGGCATGTGTAAGGCTGGCTGCATTGTATCCAGTGGCTAGTAGATATACCGAATGGCATGCGTAAGGCTGGCTGCATTATTTTCCGCTGCCAGTAGATACACCCATCCGCATGCACAAAGCACTAGTATCCCTGGGAGCCTCGCTTGAAGGCGATCCTTTCTTTAACTGGGAGCCGGTGTAAGGTTCTTCTCACAGTCGAGTGATGCTCTCGTATTTTGAGTCCTTAAGGAGACTATATGCTGCATTCTGTACTCTTTGGCCGGTGTCGCCTGAGAGGGCAGGTAAACAAGTGGCTATCTCATTGCAGTGGTGGACAGTCACTACAGCTCCCACCACTGGCGCTGTAGTAAACGCTGACCGCTATTTGAGATCGAAAGTAGGGTGGAGACATGACATGACCTGAATATGTCCACACCTTCTTCCCAGGACTGCATGTTTACCCCTACCACAGAAGCTGTGGTTATCAGGACATGTTTTCTTGGCTCTTGAGATGGTCTGGATAGGGGCCATAGAATGTAGAATGGGACAGCTCAAGCCAACCCTACAGATGGGAGGGGGTTTTCAGAGTAGGTTCCTATTAGTCACCAGACACAAAGTACTGGATTTCAGAGACCCCCCTGCTGTCCGCGTGACCTCAGAGGGGAGTTCCATGCAGCTTCTCATTGGTTGATGTTGGGAGAGACAGGTAGGTGGGTGCCGGGACCCTGCTGCAGCTCAAGTCAGTCTGTGCAAAGCGCCTGAGTGGAGTGGAGTGGAGTGGAGTGGAGTGGAGTGGAGACGAGACGAGACGAGACGAGACGAGACGAGACGAGACGAGACGAGACGAGACGAGACGAGACGAGACGAGACGAGACGAGACGAGACGAGACGAGACGAGACGAGACGAGACGAGACGAGACGAGACGAGACGAGACGAGACGAGACGAGACGAGACGAGACGAGACGAGACGAGACGAGACGAGACGACGGCCAGGGCCATTGACGGAAGTCTAGTGCGTCTTCTCTGGAAAGGGGTGTGTGCCTATGTGGCACATGTAACACCGCAGTATTTAAGGCCACTAAACCTGCTCCTCTGAGGCGGTTTTGTGTGCTGGTCTGAATACATGGAGATCACGTAGAGCCTGTCTGGTGACGTCAGAAGGACTAGAGTTATTTTACTTCATGGATACTATGAAAAGTGCAGTCCCTGGGGTCGGTCTCGTGTTCCGTTGAGTCCTCTGTATGTACGGAGTGCTGTGTGTCACGTGTTCTTTCTCCTCAGGTCATCTCTCGCCTGCTCTCTCTGCCCTCGAGCTTCTGGAATAACATCCTGTCCAACAACCAGGAGAACATACATCCTGCAGCGGTGGAGTCCACCGTGGAGCGGTGCGGCAAGCCTGCAGAGAGGGGTGAGTACCTCCAGGACAGTGGAGGGCGCTGAGGCCATATCTGCGGCATGCAAGGGCGGGGCGAGGAAGGGACAGAATATATGGAAAGGTTTGATGTCACCAATGTTACCGGTCAGAGGACGGGTTGGACTGGATGGTGGACGGTCCTAGAGAGAAGCCAAGCAAGAAACAGTCAGGAGGAATGAAGTAGATATAAGAGTGGGAGTGGAAGAAGCCTCAGATAAGAGGCACGAGGGCATTCGTCTTGGGATGGAGTATTGTGTTATGCAGGAGAGGAGTGGCAGCAAGGAGAGATGCAAGTGGCAGTAGTAGAGGTAGACCTCTGATGAAGACGGTATGTAGAGGTAGACCTTTGATGAAGACGGTCTGTAGAGGTAGACCTTTGATGAAGACGGTCTGTAGAGGTAGACCTTTGATGAAGATGGGCTGTAGAGGTAGACCTTTGATGGAGACGGTCTGTAGAGGTAGACCTTTGATGAAGACGGTCTGTAGAGGTAGACCTTTGATGAAGACGGTCTGTAGCGGTAGACCTTTGATGAAGACGGTCTGTAGAAGTAAACCTTTGATGAAGACGGTCTGTAGAGGTAGACCTTTGATGAAGACGATCTGTAGCGGTAGTCCTTTGATGAAGACGGTCTGTAGAGGTAAACCTTTGATGAAGACGGTCTGTAGCGGTAGACCTTTGATGAAGACGGTCTGTAGAGGTAGACCTTTGATGAAGACGGTCTGTAGCGGTAGACCTTTGATGAAGACGGTCTGTAGCGGTAGACCTTTGATGAAGACGGTCTGTAGAGGTAGACCTTTGATGAAGACTGTCTGTAGAGGTAGACCTTTGATGAAGTCGGTCTGTGTGTGTGGGAGCACAGTGTAGAGGCTGATGGGAAGTGACGCATGTGTTGACCAAGAGTGGAGCACAGATGTTCATGTAGGTTTGATAAGCAGAATGATGAATGTCAGAGAAGGCTGCCACCTAGTGTTGTGGGCAGGAAAGGCAGATGGTGAGTAAGGCTTCGCGCGCACGTGTATGCAGGAGCTGGGCAGGGAAGGTGGATCGGTGTTGGATGCAGATGCAAGGGTTGGCATGCAAGATACACGAGGAAAGAGGGACGAGACCTCAAGGGCGCATGGGCGAGAAGCCGGTGGGAGTTGAGTCCTTTAAGGGTGAGCAAGGAGGAAGCAGACATGCCTGGCCTCCATTGACCGGGGTCACTAACATCCCTCTTCTTCAGTAGGCCGGATCTTTCAACCCGTGACCTCTCCAGAGATCAACTTACAAATACTGTCCTCTGCCAGCGGCCTGCAGAGGCAGGGAAAGCGAGGCCTGGGGGCACCCCTACCCAACCAGTAAGTACCTTGCACCTCTGCTCTTTGCACTACACTTGTCACTCTCGAGCACTACAGTTGGTAGCCGGTCAGGGGGTCAACGTAGGAACTCTGACTCCTCATTTCACCCTCTTCCATGCTAGTTATTCCATGGACTTTCCGTCCCTATAGTTTAGGAAGGATTAGATTTAGACAGGCACATGTTGCCTTGTTGTTTTTAAAACTTTAATCAGATGTTTTTACACTCTTCTGTGTTTCCAACTTTCTAAGATCTGCTTTAAAGTGAAGAACTAGAGGGGTGCTTGAAACCCAGAAGAATCTTTGCTATTTTGCACTAAGTTTTGCAGTACTCACCGAAGTTTTTATTGTTTTTTTATATATTCCAAACCTGCACTTAAATTCATTGTATGCACTTTGATATTAAGCGACATGTGGGTGATAATGCCAGTATATACCTGGTCTTCCTTGTGTATGTGGCAGTCTCTATCAAGACTTCCTTTGCCTGATGTTTGCATTTTTTAAGAGGTTTCTTTTATGGTCATATTTTTATATGCCGAATAAAGATTATTATTATTACTATAGTTGCAAATCTTAGTTTGGGAAACAAGTGCTTTCTTGTGAATCTGCTATAGATTCTCTACCTAACATGTGCCTCTCTTGTTCTACACTTGAGACTGGAACCAATCAGCTGTTTGCTGTGTTTGGGAATAGCTGGAGCTTAGAGAGATGCAGCCTGCACCACACATGTAAATGTAAATGTAGTGTACTTGTATAGCGCACGAATCGACGCCAGCTGGGGTATCTCGGCGCTTGTACGAATACCGCTGTGGAACCCTTCCTGGCTTTTCCCTGTGAAGTGCCCACTCCTGGGCACCCCAAGGTGAAGCCAGGCATCCTAGCGCTGTTGGGTAGTTGTGTAGATTAAGCAAGCTATTGCCCAGAGTTGCAGAGTGGGACCCATGCTTAGAATAGGCACCGAGGTGAGAATCATCAGGTCCGAGGAAATTGAGCCCTAGACCCGCCGAGGCGGGAATTGAACCCTGGTCCTGGGCTAGACCTCATCAGGGTCTGCCGCTCTATCCATTGGGCCACACTTCTCCACGTGGTCTGGGTCCAGTGTGCCGAGACTTCAGGTGGTTATACGAGAAAGTTCAGAAACCAGGTGCAATGTCCAGAGTGTGCAGAAGGCTGTAGTAGTAAAACAGACAGGTTGATAGTTACACTTACTCAAAGGAGGAAGGGAACTCTTGTTTAGATTTCTACAAGGCGCTCGCATGCTTTCAGAACACAGGCCAGGAAGACAACAGCTACTTGTTTCGGACTGCTCAGAATGGCCCGGAAAGTTCTTCCTCTTCTCCCTCCCCAGCAAAAAAGGTACTAATACAATCCCTCATACTCTCCAGGCTGGACTACGAGAATGCATTATACCGAGGCTCCCCCTCCTCAGTAATTGCCAAACTCCAGTTAGTCCAGAACAGAGCAGCCAGACCCCTGACGGGCACTTCCAACAGACAATCAGCCAAACCGGCAGTTCGTTCCCTTCGCTGACTCCCCGTGCATGAACACATCACATTTAAATCGTTGTGCATTGCCCATAAAACACTGTCAGGAACAGGCCCCGCCATTAACTCAGCCCTGACCCTCCCTTATAAAGCGAACAGAAAAGTTCGGTCAGATGATCTGCGTCTGGCCGAGGCACCTAGAATAAGAAGAGCCAGTAGCGGCGAACGCAGGCCCGGACTGGCCGTTGCGGGCACCGGCAATTCCCTGGTGCGCCGCAAAGTTGGGGGCCGGTTTTGGACCCAGGGGGCAGTTTTTGTTACAGCTGCAAAAGCGGCACTGTAACAAAATCGGCCGAAAACCGGCCCGACAGAGCTCGGTCGCACCCCCAGGGGGCCGGCCGAGCACTTTGCCAGGGCTGATTTTGGTTCTCTGTCCGGCCCTGGGCGGACGACTGTTCTCCTACAATGCCTCCAAACTCTGGAATTCCTTGACACTCCTTCTACGTCTGATCTCCAATCACCATACCTTCAGAAAACAACGTAAGACCCCGCTGTTCCCCTAGTCAGTCTCCGTCCATGTTGGTCCACAGTGCTGGGACACTTCCGGGTAGCCATGCGCTCTATAAATGCCTTTTCATTCATTCATTTCATGCTCCCTTCCACAGCATCATCCCACATGCAGGCCTTCAGCACCCAACTAACGCCCTGCTCAACTTTCCTTACAAAACCAACAGCAAGAACACGAAATGCGAAGAAAACACTGAAATGTGTTGCTAAGGGCATTGCTCGGTGCTCTGTCATAAGGAGGCCGGGCCTCTTGTCGCGGGTGTGCCCCCTGTCCACCTTTACAGGTGGTTCTGGTCTTCTGTAATGACCCTGTGCCATACTCTCAGGCGGATGTACGTTGTTACAACGCATGCTTTTACCACGCATTCCGTTACAACGCAAGTTTTACAACGCAAGCCATTACAACGCATTGCTTTGGGGGGTGCTGGATAGTGAATAGTTGAATTTACTATTCCAACTCCAGTACCCGTGGATAGTAGGGAAGGTGTTGGATAGTAAATTAAACTATTACTTATCCTAGAGCGCCCCCCAGTGCAATGCGTTGTAATGGTTTTCGTTGTAAAACCTGTGTAGTAAAAGCACTGCGTGGTAAAAGTTGCGTGGTAAAGGATGTTTCCCCTCTCAGGCTGTTTCTAGCTGTAGGATGGCGGGATGTATGGGCGTGTTCACATATATCCATTGGACACGCTTGTTCTGTTGTGGTCAGAGATGAGTCAGGGGCCACAGAGGGCTGCTGCTGCTGTGAGCAGGTACAACCTTCAGCAAGGACAGAGGCGCAATGGCCTGGAGGCGCTCTCTCATCTTGTACTGCACTTTTCTTGGGTCCTGCTGGACTCCTGGTTTGTTCTATTTCACTGGAGGAGGAGTTCCTTCCAGTAGTATTTTAGAACATGTGATGGTGCCTTCTGATTGGTCTATGCTCTGTAACCACTAATATTTCTGCTTTCCTGCTTTAAAAAAATCTTCTCTTTGGCTTCTCATTGGTCTGTGCTCCTCTGTGGCTGTGAGAAGTGTGGCTCACTGGTTAGATGGAGAAGTGTGGCTCACTGGTGAGAAGCGGCAGACCCAGAGCAGAGATCGGCCCGGGACCAGGGTTCAATTCCCGACGCGGCAGGGTCTTGGGTCAATATCCGCGGACTCGATAATTCTCGCCGAGGTGCCTACGCTAACTATGGGTCCCACTCTGCAACCCTGGGCAATAGCTTGCTTAATCTCCACAACGATTCAGAAAAGGGGGTGGTGATGGACAGAGCATCTGAATTAAACAGAACACTCATACCCAGTCAAAAGATCAGGGCTTGATCCATCACCGTTTTTTAGTTCACTGCACCATCCCAGTTCAGAACCTGGCTAGATGCAAATTAGTCTGTCCCTGGCCCAGTGCATCATGGGAACAGGGCAGACCAAACTACCAAGCCAATTCTTTACTGGAAAGGAAACAAGCTTCCAGGGACCGGTTTCTGGCATTGCAGCCGTCTTCGGCCCGGCTTGCTTGAATCCTGATGGTGCAATGAGCAAGGGACTCATGTCTGAGCATACCCTGCCACTCCTATAGTGGCCAAAACGATTCAGAAAAGGGGGTGGTGATGAACAGAGCGTCTGAATTAAGCAGAACACTCATACCCAGTCAAAAGATCAGGGCTTGATCCATCACCGTTTTTTAGCTCACTGCACCATCCCAGTTCAGAACCTGGCTACATGCAAATTAGTCTGTCCCTGGCCCAGTGCATCATGGGAACAGGGCAGACCAAACTACCTAGCCAATTCTTTACTGGAAAGGAAACAAGCTTCTGGGGACCGGTTTCTGGCATTTCAGCCGTCTTCGGCCCGGCTTGCTTGAATCCTGATGGTGCAATGAGCAAGGGACTCATGTCTGAGCATACCCTGCCACTCCTATAGTGGTGCTAGAGATCGCGGGTCACCCGACCAATAATGTCGCCACTTCTGGCTTCGGGCCCATATACTTTACTTTATCATATACATTGATCAGATGACCACGCAATCTACCATCAATAATTGTGAGTTCCTTTTCGATTTATTTTCAGTGTACCCAACTTACCATCCACCGTTATGGGTACCTATGACCACGATGGGTCAGGGAGCTAGCTGTAAAAGGAAAGGCAGCAAAATACAAACCCAACTTCTATACTTTATTTTATGAAATGACCACGGACAACTGGAAGTTTTGAAAGTTTATCTTAAATTCAAATAAAGGGCAGTCATACAGCTTTATCAATAGAATACTAGTGCGACAGGGAACCCGCTAAGTGAGAGGAAAACTAAAATAAGGGGCAAGGTGAACACGCTATAAATCTGAGTTACTTTAGTCAGTTTAACGAGAGAAAAACCAAGACCATATCAGGAAGTTGCAAACTGCAATACAGAAAATGAGTTCTAAAAGGTAGGGTAACATAGGAACACGATATGAAATCAAATGCAAATGACTTTATGAAATGCAATGGTTGCAGGAGAAAGCATGGAAAATTATCACGTGCAAAGGTATGTCTTTATTGAAGCAAAGACAGAAAAATAGAAAGGTGCAGTTTTAAGAATTTCAGAGCAATATTTACCTAGACTGGTGTGAAAACCAACCCTGGCCACGGGTCAGTTAAGGACAGGAAAACCCTCAAGGAAGGATAACCCTCAGTGGGACAGCAGGTGCAGAATAGACACCCCAGGACAGGACAGGAAACCCAGATTCGGATCAGGACAGGACCACCAGGATACGACCAGCACTCGCAGTTCGGAAGCAACGCCTGCGCTCCACCCTCTCTGCAGCTATCAGTCAGGACCCCGATTGGGTCAGCGAATTCCCCAGCAAAGTGCTCTGCCAGAACTTAAGGTTCAGTAAAACCTTCAGAGTCTATGGTCAGATTTCGGACAGAGAGCTCCGCAGCACCTCTGTATCAAGTCACCTATTGAGTGCGTTGGGTCAGTGACAGGTCAGCTATTCAGACAAGTCGGACAATTTCTCTAGCTAAACCTAGGCTAGATATACTCTTTTGGGTCAGTGTACCACCCCCCAATGTTGCAAAGTGTCAGAATCCCCAAATTTCGATTGGTCCTAAGGTAGGATTTGGTTAACACACCAATCAGAACAGACTATTCTAAGGCCTAATTTGCATGTTAAGGTGCCGCCTAGCAAGATTAGGGTTCCCACGAGAAGTCGCACAGAATACAATGGGAAGAATACAATTTGAAACAATTAGAATACAATCATGATGCTCTTGCTGGGTGAAGGTGCATATTCCCAGGCAGGCTCTGGCATCGACCTTCTTTGGCTTGGTTTCAATGCCGCCGCACCATGGATTGATTCTGCGTAGACGGGCCCTCCAAGATGGACTCCCCAGCCCCATCACCCCTCAATTGCCGAGGATACATGAAAAGCAAGCGAAAACAAATTAATACATGGAAATAAATGAATGTATTACATGTTATAAGTTCGTACTTTAGTTTCATCATTTATAAAAATATACTATGCATTAGTGATAAGTGCAACGAATAATTTCACAAAAGCAGCAGCACAAAGCTTCAGCACGTTAATACAAATGTGCGCCATCTTGTGGCTGTTCAGCATGCGCACCCTTTCCCTCCAAAACTATCTCTAAGTGTAGTCACGTGAGTGTGACTGACGCATGCGCAGAAGAGGAAAGTCAAGCAGCGGCCATTTTTAAAACACGGATTAATCGTATTAGTAAAACACATAGGCAAGCTTCTCTATCATACATATATATCGAAAATAAAAGATATTAGTAAACATACAATTCGTTACGAGGTTACAATGGTTTCGAGGTTCATGAATGGAGCAAGTCGCGATGCGAAATCTTGCTCTATCAGTGGCCAAAACGATTCAGAAAAGGGGGTGGTGATGGACAGAGCATCTGAATTAAACAGAACCCCACTACCCAGTCAAAAGATCAGGGCTTGATCCATCACCGTTTTTTAGCTCACTGCACCATCCCAGTTCAGAACCTGGCTACATGCAAATTAGTCTGTCCCTGGCCCAGTGCATCATGGGAACAGGGCAGACCAAACTACCAAGCCAATTCTTTACTGGAAAGGAAACAAGCTTCCGGGGACCGGTTTCTGGCATTGCAGCTGTCTTCGGCCCGGCTTGCTTGAATCCTAATGGTGCAGTGAGCAAGGGACTCACATCTGAGCATACCCTGCCACTCCTATAGTGGCCAAAACGATTCAGAAAAGGGGGTGGTGATGGACAGAGCATCTGAGTTAAACAGAACACTCATACCCAGTCAAAAGATCAGGGCTTGATCCATCATAGTTTTTTAGCTCACTGCACCATCCCAGTTCAGAACCTGGCTACATGCAAATTAGTCTGTCCCTGGCCCAGTGCATCATGGGAACAGGGCAGACCAAACTACCAAGCCAATTCTTTACTGGAAAGGAAACAAGCTTCCGGGGACCGGTTTCTGGCATTGCAGCTGTCTTCGGCCCGGCTTGCTTGAATCCTGATGGTGCAATGAGCAAGGGACTCATGTCTGAGCATACCCTGCCACTCCTATAGTGGCCAAAACGATTCAGAAAAGGGGGTGGTGATGGACAGAGCATCTGAGTTAAACAGAACACTCATACCCAGTCAATAGATCAGGGCTTGATCCATCACCGTTTTTTAGCTCACTGCACCATCCCAGTTCAGAACCTGGCTACATGCAAATTAGTCTGTCCCCGGCCCAGTGCATCATGGGAACAGGGCAGACCAAACTACCAAGCCAATTCTTTACTGGAAAGCAAACAAACTTCCTATAGGAGTGGCAGGGTATGCTCAGACATCAGTCCCTTGCTCATTGCACCATCAGGATTCAAGCAAGCCGGGCCGAAGACGGCTGCAATGCCAGAAACCGGTCCCCGGAAGCACGTGGCGCTGTAACCCAGCATCTAACCAAGCATATGGGGCTATAAACTAGCAGGTGGAGCTGTAAACTAGCAGGTGGAGCTGTAAACTAGCAGGTGGAGCTGTAAACTAGCAGGTGGAGCTGTAAACTAGCAGGTGGAGCTGTAAACTAGCAGGTGGAGCTATAACCCAGCATGTGGAGCTATAACCCAGCATATTGTATTGAAATTGCATTTATATAGCGATTACTACCCCTGACGAGTTGTTGAAGCACTTTTTCGGCGAGTAGCACGCAACTCCGGGACCCTTAGAGTGTTAGTGTTGAATTAGTATAGTGAAATATGAAAGTAATTTTAAGTTGTGGATTGGTTAGTCAGTTATTTGGATTCAGAAGGATGGCAGAGGAAAAAAGTTTTGTATTTATATAGCGCTTGTTACCCCTGATGGGGTGTTTGAAAGTTCTTTTTTTTGGCGAGTAGCATGCTACTCCGGAAACCCATAAAGCATTAGTGATGAATTAGTAGGGTGAAATATGAAAGTAATTTGAGTGGTGGATATTAGTCAGTTATTTGGAGTGAGAAGGCTAGGAGGAGTAAAAGGGGAAGAAAGGTTCGCATTCATATAGTATTATGAAAGTAATTTGAGTATTGGACATGTTATTCAGTTATTTGGATGGAGAAGGGTAGGCGGCGGGATAGAGAGGGAAAGAGGCTTGTATTTATATAGCGCTTGCTACCCCTGATGGGGTTTTGAAGAGTTTTTTGTCGTGTAGCACGCTACTCTGGAACCCATAAGAATTAGTGTTAAATTAGTATGGTGAAACATGAAAGTAATTTGAGTAGTGGATATGTTAGTTAAATATTTGTATTGAGAAGGGTGGAAAAGGTTTGCATTCATATTGTGCTTGTAACCCTGATGGGGTGTTAAACGCTTTATTGGCGAGTAGCACGCTACTCTGGAACCCATAAGGATTAGTGGTGAATTAGTATAGTGGAATATGGAATTTGAGAAGTGATATGGAGCTATAAACTAGCAGGTAGAGCTGTAAACTAGCAGGTGGAACTGTAAACTAGCAGGTGGAGCTGTAAACTAGCAGGTGGAGCTGTAAACTAGCAGGTGGAGCTGTAAACTAGCAGGTGGAGCTGTAGACTAGCAGGTGGAGCTGTAGACTAGCAGGTGGAGCTGTAGACTAGCAGGTGGAGCCGTAGACTAGCAGGTGGAGCCGTAGACTAGCAGGTGGAGCCGTAGACTAGCAGGTGGAGCCGTAGACTAGCAGGTGGAGCCGTAGACTAGCAGGTGGAGCCGTAGACTAGCAGGTGGAGCCGTAGACTAGCAGGTGGAGCCGTAGACTAGCAGGTGGAGCCGTAGACTAGCACCTGGAGCCGTAGACTAGCACCTGGAGCTGTAGACTAACACGTGGAGCTATAACCAAGCATAACTGAGCATATGGGGCTATAAACTAGCATGTGAAGCTATAAACTAGCAGGTGGAGCTGTAAACTAGCAGGTACAGGGAGAGCCGGGATTGGACGAAGAACAGCATCACCAGCAGCAGACCCAATCCATGGCCTCCCAGCCACCGCGAGCAGGCAGCACCGGCCTCTGGTGTACATCACTACAAACATAAGAAACCGCCGGCCTCTGGTGTAGATCACTGACAGAATCACAAACCGCCTGGATTGAACAATGTAGAGTTGAAGCAGCAGGGGACTGGATGGGGGCAATGGAAGGAGGGTTTGGAGAACTTAAGGCCTAGGCTCTGGAGGAGGAAGGGAACAGGACTGAGGGTGAATGAAGGGACATCTGTGTAGTGTTGTGCAGGGCCACTGACCTGCTTCTGGGAGTTGTCGGAGGACCCACGGAGCTGCCCTGCCTGCCCTCCATCCCTCGGAATACCGCCGCTTCGCAGTCCGCGGTGAGGGGCGAATGCTGCTCGGGTGGTCGGAATCGCTGTTAGGAGGCTGGACAAATAGCAGAGGGCGTGTGCAAACAGGGACTCTGAAGACCAGGAGTCCCTGCGCTGCCCAGGTGTGCACGGCCGCGCACCCAGTGAGACACGCTCCCCCGCCTGACCAAGAACAAAAGGCGTGTGTTTCCTTTCGCCAGCGGGACGCCCAAAACGCTGCCCTGCTTCTGGGAGTTGTCTGAGGACCCACGGAGCTGCCCTGCCTGCCCTATATCCCTCGGAATACCGCCGCTTCGCAGTCAGCGGCGAGGGGCGAATGCTGCTCGGGTGGTCGGAATCGCTGTGAGGAGGCTGGACAAATAGCAGAGGGCGTGTGCAAGCAGGGACTCTGAAGACCAGGAGTCCCTGCGCTGCCCAGGTGTGCACGGCCGCGCACCCAGTGAGACACGCCCCCCGCCTGCAAGGTCTACTATTTAACAGCTCGTCTGGCGCTCAGCGGGTCGCGGAGCGGGACGCCGAGCGAAGCCCAGGCAAAGGGCGGGCAGTCTGTGGCAGTCAGGGGCTGTCAAAGGCTGGGCTGGGCCACCCCCCTGTCATCGGCTACCTTTTTGAGCTAAGTTAGTTGTCTTCTGGCCGGGGGTTTAGCTGCCTTAATGTCTACCCGTTCAGGGAAAGCGTTGAGGGGCGGGGGTGAGGGGGTTACAGGGTGCACTACGATAGGCACGATGGACAAATTCATCACTAGAGTAGCTGCTGTGATAGAAAAAGAGATTGTGATGACGGAGCACCGCCTCTCTCAAGAATTCTTTCCAGCAAGACGCTCCTCGCTAGGAGCGGCTGCACAGGCCCGGTCTCCTACTTTCACCCATCCTACCCCCCCTCTCCCTGTGATCATGTCCGAGCAGCCACGGCTTGCTGCAATAGGGGAAAGTATTGACAGGTTGGAAAGTCTGGTAGTGCAACCACCGCCCCCTAGTCCCTGCCCTGTAGTCTCGGGACTATGTTCTATTGTGCTGCCAAGCCCCTCCATCAGCCAGGTCTGCCACCTACCCCCCCAAGCCCTGCCCTCGGCCTTAACCCGGGCGTGCTAGGTTCATGACTCCTTGGTTCGCATCAAAAGGAAGAGGGCTGCGATCACACGGAAGGCCAGTTTTACACAGCTTCATAAGCGCCCAAGGAAGCATGCGCCTAATGGTCCCGGTTCTACAAATAGCTGTGGTTCTGCTATGCAGACATCTGTTTTGGTGGGAGGTAATGACCCTTTGGGAGCTGGGGTTGAAGCTGAGCAGTCCCACCCTACCGCTAGAGGCTTAATAGTAGCATCACAGGAGCTGCCTCCCCTAAAGCTTTTCGAGAACCTGGTTAAGTCCCTTTTGGTCCCGCTCGTTGAGCAAGTTAAGGGTTTGGGGGAAAGGCTTGATAGGTTTGAGCAGACCACCCTAGACAACTTTTTCTCTACAAAAACCCTTATCAAACTCCAGTCCAGAGTTAGAGAAGACAGTTTGGTTGGAAATGATGGAAAGGGAGCTATAGAGGGCTCAACCCAGGCAAAACCCCTGGTAACGTCTTTACCCATTGTAGCAGTAGGTAAGGCCACGACTACTGTTCCCGCAGGTCTTGCAAACGTCCATCCGGGAACTACTATTCACACTGCCCAGGTGCACGCTAGTGCCACCCAGCAACCAAAGAACTCAAAAATTAAATCAGGCCAAATGAGGTTGCCAGTAGGAGGGAACCAACCCAAGCCAAAACAACCATCTCAGTCCCCGACTGATGCCAGGGGAGCCGGCCCAGTTGCAAAGGTAAGAACAGCAACAAGCCACTTAAAAGCTCCTCCCTCAGCGGTTCCAGCTCAGAAGATGGCCCCAAAATGTCTGCCAGTAAATCTTCCCCCCAGAGTGCCACCCCTACGTTGCTGTCCTCGTTAATGTCCCCATCTTGAAGGATGCCCAGTCGGAAACCCACCAGGCCCTTAAGAATAAAACCATGCACTGGCTAAAAGCCAATAAACCCCTACCCAGCGGTGTGGATGGCTGAATTCTTGGAGTGCGTAGGGTGGGTTGGGTAGGACAGGGTAAAAAAATTACGTGAAGGCGATTGCGTGGTTGTTAACTTTCAAGATACCAGAGTTGCCCATGCAATCTGCAACTCCAACCAGGCTGTGGGCGGTCCTGGTATTGATGTGGTGGACCTAACTTACTTCTACCCGCCGCCAGTTATGAACTACCAGGGCCCATCTGATGTGGTTACCCACCAAAACAAATTTGATGGCCAATGGTATCCTGGGACGCCCCAGTTCCAGCCGCATGCAGTCTGGCCAAGGTTGAGTTGGGGTCCTATGGGGTACTGACTTGCTGATTCCCTCGGGGAGGCTAGGGGGGATCTCACATCTGACGGGGCTCCCTCTCGAACACTGCTTAGCCCCTCTACCACCACAGGAAAGCATGCAGTCCCTGTGGTGAGACTGGAAACAAGTAACTGGCAGGACATTAGTGGAGATGATAGTGGCCCCCCAATCCCGATCGTGGTAGACATGGGCGGTGATGTCGTGTCCAGTAGTGTTACAGCTGTGACGGACCCATTCTTTAGGGTTCTCAGTTGGAACGTGGCTGGATTAGACAGGAAGTTGGCCTTGCCCGACTGGAACAGCCTTGTAGAGGACTACTCCATCTATGTGTTCCAGGAGACTTGGAGCAGGGAGCTCACCCATAAGGCGGGTTATTCATCCCACTCAATTCCTGCTGTTTACCCGGAATCAGGTAGGGGACGCCCCTCGGGAGGCCTCCTCATTTGGGTGGCCTCGTCTCTTAATTGTAGGGTAGAGGAGCACCAAACTAACTGTCCGGATCTCCTAAATGTTACTCTAAAAAACTCCAGGGGGTGGGTTATCTTAAACATCTTTAACATTTATGCTCGGGGCACAAAGGGAGGTAGACAATCGCCCACTATAGCTCTCTTAGAGAGCCTACTTAGGTCGTCCCGCCATAAATCATGTACCCTGGTCGCGGGCGACTTTAACTGTACGTTCGAGCCTCTTGGCTCGGACGTCACCCTTGAACAGGAGGAGGAAGATCAGAGGAGGGGGATACCGGCCCTAGAGCTAACCCCTATTAAGAGATGGACGGAAGTTGCCCTTCAGATCAACTCTCTCACTATGCAGTTCGACCTGAGGTCCCTTAATGGCAGGACCAGATCTGATAGAGTGGGCGCCCATACGTTTAATAGGCCTAACCATACGTCAAGTATCTACTACATTCTGCTAGACGTTCACTTATGGAGCGCGGTGGAAGATATGGAAATTATATCGTCCATTGAGAGTGATCACAAGCTCCTCTCCCTAGCCTTGACTCCTTGGCGGTTGGTGGGCACAGAGGGCTCCTCTCTACGCACCACCGCTCCCGGGGAAACAGTTGTTTCCACCTGTGGCAGACGGCTGAAATGGGCCAAGCTCACACTTTCGGTAGAGAAGGTGACCGTTATAACGCAGCTATTAGCCGCAGTCGTCGACTTTTTGGATCCCCTTGAGGGAGGGCCGGCAGAGGTGTCAGGTGTATTTTGTGACCTGACACTGGCCATTAGCAATCTATTTATTGTCCAAACTAGACACACGGGGGCAAAGAATCAACTAAGGAAAAGACAGGGATGGTACAATCACAAATGTAGGGATACAAAGGCAGCCCTTATTGATGCTGTGAAATCCAAGTCCCAAATAAGGTCTAGAGAGGCCAGGAGGCGCTACTCCCATTGCATAAAAACCGCAAAAAAAGAGTGGGAGGATAATTTTTGGCGGGATCTCCTGGTCGCTAGTCGAGGGAAGGATGTTAAGGGATTTTGGAACCTGGTGGGCTCTAGGAACCGTCCTGATGACACACTGAGGACATGTACGATTCCAGCCCAGACGTGGTTTAACCACTTTAGGGCCCTTTATTCAGCAGTAGAAGGGCCTCTCAATGAGCCATTTTCCCTTCCCCCATTCTCACTGGATGGTGCCACAGACCTCTTTACTGCACGAGAGGTCATGAATGTTATTAAATCTTTAGTACCCCTGAAAGCAGCTGGCCCTGATGGGCTCCCTGGGGACCTACTCCGAGCTTACCCGAGCGAATGGGGTAAATTGGTTTCTGTGCTTTTAAACGCCATCCTAGAGGGAGGCCCTGTCCCTGAGTCTTGGAAAGGGGCAGAGGTTGTCCCAATTTTTTAAAAGGGTTGTAGGGATTACCCAGGGAACTACAGGCCGATAAGCCTGATAGACTCAACACAGAAGGTGGCGGGTAAAGCGATCCTGGGGAGGATTCTTCACTGGGTGGACGAGAACCACATATTGTCTGATTACCAGGCAGGCTTTAGTTCTGGTACGGGAACTATTGAGCAAGTGTTCAGATTGATGCTTCTACACTGGAAGGTGGTGGAGCTAGGCAAAGGTAGTCTTTGTTTGGCTTTTATTGACTTAAAGACTGCCTTTGACCTGGTTCCTAGGGAGGAACTATGGAGGGTTCTGTAGGGTCTTGGGCTGCCCCCCTACATTCTGTCGCTTCTTATCAAACTACATACTGACAACTATGTACAGATACGGTGGGGCCAGAGTGGGGAAAAGACCGATAGGATCCCGGTCCTTAGGGGCGTCCGACAGGGATGTGTTTTAGCTCCCACACTATTTTCCTTGTACGTAAATGGTGTGGTAGAGCACCTGCTCGACGAACCGGCAGATGCACCCTCCCTGGGGGGGGGTGCGGATTCCTACCCTGTTGTTTGCGGACAACACTCTCCTCATCTCTATAACTCCCCAAGGCCTGCAGAAACTCTTGAACCGCTTCCAGGATTTTTGCTCAAAAAGAGGGCTGGTCATAAATGTGGATAAAACGAAATATCTGATCATGCACCCTCCACGGAAACTTGGTCGTCCCCCAGTCCTGAACTCTGTCCCCCTTGAGAGAGTTTCCGAATTCGATTATTTGGGAATTCGCATGAGTGATGCCATGAGCTGGTCACCCCACATTAACAAAATGATCCTTAGTCACAAAAGGGTGGGGGGAGCATTGCTAAGGGAGTATCGTAATTCATCAAAACAATGTGTTGCCCCCGTAATTGACATTTACAAAGCCAGAGCTGTCACGGCATCATTATACGGGGCGGAGTTATGGGGCCTAGGAAATTTGGAGGTTCTATCTAAGACAGAGAACACATTTCTGAAGGATCTTCTGGCCATTCCTCTCAGTACCCCAACAGTCCTGGTGCTTCTGGATGTGGGATGTAAATCTATCATGGACCAGGCTCTCATCCGGCCTCTCCTTCTATGGGCACGTCTGTGGAGGGTTCCCGAACTGAAAACCTACGCGGAAGGACTGTCAGAGGTAATGGGAATGGGTGGTTGGCACAAAATCAAGTGGTTAAGGGACACCAAGCAACTTTTGGGGGAATTGGGTTTGGGGTCTTGTTGGACTACAAAATCTGCTCCACCAAAGGTAACCATAAAAAAATTATACTGGGAGTGGCTCTCTTCCCAGCTGATCAGCAATCCACGTCACTGCAATTCAACCGCAGCCTACCTGAAAATTAGGGACGTGGTTGCCTTCGAGCCCTATTTGGATTTGATCACAATTCCTGCAGATCGGGCACTTTACATTAAATTTAGAGTGGGTACTTTACCCCTAGGAGACCTACTCTCAAGATGGAACTTGCCTGCGCAGGCATCACCCTATTGTGCCCTCTGCTCCACTAGGCGTGAAACGGTGGCACATTTCCTTTTTGAGTGCCCTGACTATTCCCGCCCAAGAAATCGTTGGCTTAAACCTCTCTGCAGACAACTGGGAACTCGCCAGCACATGGTGGCGCTACGCATTTTATTATCAGACACTTCTTCCCCAATAGTCTGTGGCGTTGCGAAATTTTTAAAATGGGCTTGGCTGATTCGCTTGAAGAGACTTTCCATTTCAATTTAATTCTTCTTTTAACTAACTTATTTTGTGTATTACTGGTACTTCTTTTTTAAATTGTTCTTAACTTGAATTAGTCTTTTTGTATTTACGATGTGCTGTTTTATACCCATGTGTAATGCTTGTATGATATCTGCATATCGAAATAAAGCTATCAACCAACCATAAACTAGCAGGTGGAGCTGTAGACTAGCAGGTGGACCTATAACCCAGCATATGGAGCTGTAAACAAGCAGATGGAGCTAAAAACGAGCAGGTGGAACTGTAAACTAGCAGGTGGAGTTATAACCCAGCATATGGAGCTATAAACTAGCACGTGAAGCTGTAAACTAGCAGGTGGATCTGTAAACTAGCAGGTGGACCTATAACCTAGCAGGTTGTGCTGTAGACTAGCAGGTTGTGCTGTAGACTAGCAGGTTGTGCTGTAGACTAGCAGGATGTGCTGTGGACTAGCAGGTTGTGCTATAAACTAACACGTGGAGCTATAAACTAGCACGTGGAGGTATAAACTGGCACATGGAGCTATAACTCAACATATGGAGCTGTAAACTAGCACTTGGCACTATAAACTAGCACGTGGAGTTATAAACTAGCACATGGAGGTATATCCGAGCATATGGAGCTATAAACTAGCAGGTGGAGCTGTAAACTAGCAGGTGGAGCTGTAAACTAGCAGTTGAAGCTTTAAACTAGCACCTGGAGCTGTAGTCTAGCATATGGAGCTATAAACTAGCTTAACCGAGCATATGGGGCTATAAACGAGCATGTGGAGCTGTTGCCTAGCATATGGAGCTATAAACAAGCATATGGAGCTATAAACTAGCAGGTAGAGCTGTAAACTAGCAGGTGGAGCTGTAAACTAGCAGGTGGAGCTGTAAACTAGCAGGTGGAGCTGTAAACTAGCAGGTGGAGCTGTAAACTAGCAGGTGGAGCTGTAAACTAGCAGGTGGAGCTGTAAACTAGCAGGTGGAGCTATAAACTAGCATAACCGAGCACGTGGAGCTATAAACTACCCGATCAAGAGAGATGACATGAGTTGGAGGCCTCTAGAAGTATACGGCTGTAGAGAATCATTTATGTGACACCCACCTCTTACAAAACATATAGATTTTTCAAGAAGCAAAATTATATGCATTGAGCGGATCCTACACAAAATGTCACCCATCAGTGAATCATGGTTTATTCAGCTTCGCTCCCAGCTCGCGTATTCAGTCCAGTCACCTGGTAGCCGTTTTCTTGGTTTTGGAGTTCCGGCTGTGCTCCCGCCCGGGGCCCCCCTGAAGCATCTCTGGCCAGGGGCCCCGCCCTGCAGAGCAGAGCAGCCATCTGCAGGGCTGAGGCTCTCAGTGGGGGACACTGGACCATACCAAGAGGCAGCGTTTATGCGGGGGGAGCGGCGCCTGCATGTTACTGCTGCTTACAGACAGGTCTGTGACGTAAGCATGACGTGGTGCCAGGAGTGTAGAACACGCTCCCTGCACAGAAGGATCCTTCCTGCTGCACTGTTTGAATTCCATGCAATTGTTCAGTTTCCTTCCCTGCTGCAGACACCGCTCTGACCGTCCATCAGTCGAGGGCGTGACACGCTCTGGGCCCCTCTTTGAACGGCGGAAGGGCCCCAGTTCACCTGCTGGTGTCCGGTGCCGCAGTGCACCCCCTGTGCAGCCATTAACCTTTGATCTATTAGAATTAGAAACATTTTGCTACAATCTGTAAATGATGCCTCAGGTGCTGGAGTTTGGGCAAGCAGGACAAGTTCACACCTCAGGGTAAAGAGGAGGCCTGGGTCACTTCCTGGGTATCCAGCCTCGTGTGGCCCCCCTGACTCGAACCTCAGTCCCTGGGGTACCCCAGGCCAGGAGCCGCTGTATATGAAACCTTTAGTATACTGGCCTGCAATCTTCTCAAAAATACAAGTTCTTCTACTTACTCAATTCTTCCCTAGTTCCCTAACACTACCATCTTCTGTATGGAAATGCACGGCCCAATCAATCAATCAATCAATCAGAGTACTTGTAGAGCGCGCTACTTACCCATGAGGGTTTCAAGGCGCTGAGGGGAGAGGGAGCTGCTATTGCTCGAAGAGCCAGGTCTTGAGGCGTCTTCTGAAGGCGAGTAGGTCTTGGGTCTGCCGTAGGTGGGTAGGGAGGGTGTTCCAGGTCTTGGCGGCGAGGTAGGAGAAGGAGCTGCCGCCGGAGGTCATTCGTTGGATGCGGGGGACAGCGGCGAGGCTGGCGGAGCAGAGCTGGCGGGTGGGAGTGTAGAAGCGGAGTCTGCTGTTCAGGTAGGCTGGTCCGGCGTTGTGGATTGCTTTGTGTGTGTGGGTGAGGAGCTTGAAGGTGATCCTCTTGTTGACGGGGAGCCAGTGTAGGTCTCTAAGGTGGGGGGTGATGTGGCTGTGGCGGGGGACGTTGACAATCAGTCAGGCGGAAGCATTTTGGGTGCGTTGTAGTCGTCGTAGGTGTTTGGCTGGGATTCGTGCATTAGCCATCTCTTGGCTAATCTGATGAGGTGGTAATGTCTTCGGGTGGCGTCCTTGTGGGTTGCATGGTTGTCCGGTGTGCGTTCATGGAGCCATATTTTCTCCAGTTTCCAGCAGGGCATTTGGAGGTCTGGAGCTCGTCGGTGAACCACGTGGCTCTCTTGCTGGCGTGGTTGTTGGAGAGTTTCTTGAGCGGAGCGAGGGTGTTGGCGCAGTCGTCGATCCACTCTCTGAGGTTGCGGGCTGCAGAGTCTGGGTTGGTGGGGTCAGTGGGTGGGTTCTGGGCGAGGGTGATGATCAGCCGGTCTTCGGTGACTTTGCTCCAGCAGCGGCGAGGCAGCTGTTGGGTTCGGTGGTGCGTGGTTGGTTTCTTGAAGGTGAAATAGATGCAGCGGTGGTCAGTCCAGTGGAGTTTGGTGGTGTGGTCGAAGGCGATGTGGGTGCCTGTGGAGAAGACGGGGTCCAGCCTGTGGCAGGCGGCGTGGGTGGGTGCGGTGACGAGTTGTCTGAGGCCGAGGTTGGCGAAGTTGTCAATCAGGGTGGCGGAGTTGGCGTCGTTGTTGTTCTCGAGGTGTAAGTTCATGTCCCTGAGGAGGATGTAGTCCTTGGAGGCGAGCGTGTGGGTGCTGGCGAGGTCGGCGATGAAGTCGCTGAACTGAGCCTGGGGTCCGGGAGGTCTGTAGATGAGTGTTCCTCTGAGGGTGGTATTGGGGACAGTGTGGATCCGGAAGTGCAGGTGTTCGGCGGCATTGAGGGTGTCGTCTGCGTGGGTGGCGACCTTGAGGGTGGACTTATTGACGATGGCTATTCCTCCTCCGGTTCCATTGGCGCGATCCCTGCGGGTGATCTTGTAGCCGTCTGGGATGGCTATGGCGATGTCGGGCGCCCAGGAGTCATTCTGCTAGAGATCGCGGGTCACCCAACCAATAATTTCGCCACTTCTGGCTTCGGGCCCATATACTTTACTTTATCATATACATTGATCAGATGACCACACAATCTACTACCAATAACTGTGAGTTCCCTTTCGATTATTTCCAGTGTACCCAACTTACCATCCACTGTTATGGGTACCTATGACCACGATGGGTCAGGGAGCTAGCTGTAAAAGGAAAGGCAGCAAGATACAAACCCCAACTTTTTTGTACTTTATTTCATGAAATGACCACGGACCACTGAGAAGTTTTAAAAGTTTTATCTTAGATTTCAGATTCTGCAATCATACAGTTTATAGTAATGAGGCAATCTATAATCAGAATAACGAAGAGCACATAACCATATAGGAAGAGTATACAGGTAAACATCTAAAAATAACGGAAATGAAATTCGAGAGAGGGTACTAAATGCCAGGAATTTTATGCACGTTTTAGGATTTTATCATTAGGTCATATTTCGAGAGAAAAGACACTGGGAAACTTAAACATCTATGGAAGGGTAGAAAATTTGCAACACGTTAATAATTCTAACGTTATTACTTCGATTCAGTATTCAAGAGAAATCTGTAAAACATATTTAATTCATAAAAACTGTAAATGACTTCAATGAGATGCAATGATTTGCAGAGAAAAACATGGAAAATTAACATATGCAAAGAGTATGTCTTTATTGAAGCAAAGACAGAAAATAGGAAGTGCAGTTTCAGAGATTTTCAGCAAGATATTTACCTAGACTGGTGTGAAAACCAACCCTGGCCACGGGTCAGTTAAGGACAGGAAATACCCCAAGGAATAGCAGTCATCAATGGGACAGCAGGTGCAGTAGGGACACCTCAGGACAAGACAGGAAACCCAGATTAGGATCAGGGTTGGACCACCAGGACACGACCAGCACTCGCAGTTCGGAAGCAACGCCTGCGCTCCACCCTCTCTGCAGCTATCGATCAGGACCCCGATTGGGTCAGCGAACTGCCAGCAAAAGTGCTCCTTCAGCACTTAAGGTTTAGTAAAACCTTCAGAGTCTATGGTCAGATTTCGGACAGAGAGCTCCGCAGCACCTCTGTATCAAGTCACCTATTGAGTGCGTTGGGTCAGTGACAGGTCAGCTATTCAGACAAGTCGGACAATTTCTCTAGCTAAACCTAGGCTAGATATACTGTTTTGTGACAGGGTACCACCCCCCAAATGTTGCAAAGTGTCAGAATCCCCAATTTGGATTGGTCCTAAGGTAGGATTTGGTTAACACACCAATCAGAACAGACTATTTTAAGGCCTACTTTGCATCCTAAGGTGCCGCCTAGCAAGAATTTGGGTTCCCACGAGAAGTCGCAGGGAATACAATGGAAAGAAATACAATGTATTCAAATAGGGTACAAGTTAGGCTTTCTCGCTGGGTGAAGGTGCATCTTCCCATGCAGGCTCTGGCAGCAACCTTCTTTGGCTTGGTTTCAATGCCACCGCACATTGACTGATTCGGCGCAGTAGTGCCCTCCAAGATGGACTCCCCAGCCCCATCACCCATCAGTGCCGAGGATACATGAAAAGTAAGCGAAAACAAATTAGCGCATGGAAATAAATGAAGGCATTACATGTCATAATTTTGTACTTCACGTTTATCATCATAAAAATATACTATGCAATTTAGATATTAGTGCAATATATAACGACACGAGAGCAACAGCACAAGCTTCACCACGTTAATACAGGGAAATGCCATCTTGTGGCTATTACGCATGCGCACCCTTTCCCTCCAAAACTATCTCTACGTGTAGTCACGTGAGTGTGACTGACGCATGCGCAGAAGAGGAAAGTCAAGCAGCGGCCATGTTAGGAACAAGAATTAATCGTATTAGTAAAACACATAAGCAAGCATCTCTATGATACCCACGCACATTCAAAATACATAAAATTAGTAAAACGAACAATTTAAGTCACAAGATTATAATAGATTTTCGAGGTTCTTGACTCGAGCAAGTCGCGATGCGAAATCTTGCTCTATCAATCCCCTCTTTGATGATATTTACTATCATCACAAAAAATGGAACCAGATGCCAACTTTCTTTCACACCTTGTACATTTCTATCTCTTCCAACAGGCGATTCAGTTTCTCTTTCTCATTTTTGGTAGGGTGAGAATTTTTCACCTTTTTATAAATCTGATTATTCATTTCTTCCAATTCAAGCTCATCAGCACTCCGTTTCACTCCTCTCGCATTCACTTGGTATTTCTTTGTGTGTTTGCGACATTTGCAACAGACGAATATGAGAAATAGGATAAGACCTATCACTCCAATTGGCATCAGTACCTTTAACAATAAGCTTTTACCTAAACTAGCAAACCAATGACCTACATTGGAGAGACCATCAACCAGTCTCTTCCAGGCACTGTCAACCTCGAGTGGTTTGAGTTCCTTTTCCAAATTAGTAATGTTTTTCACATATCTTTTGAGCTGTACACTTTTGTCCGGAATGTAAGTTTAACAATGTTGCGCCTTCAGCATCCGGCAGACTCCGCCCTCTTTTGCTAATAGGGTGTCAAGAGCAAGTCTGTTCTGCAAAACCATTGATCTTATCGCAACCATTTCAGTATTGACCAGCAGAAATCCATGAGCTGTGTCAGTAGACAGCACATCCACTATAGTGGACAATTTGCAAATTCTGTGAGTGTTCAGAACCACTCCCACTCCAGGTATCAGTGCACTAAAAATACTACCCATTATTTCACCTACGCTTTCTCTTTTGCTACGCACTAAGCCATTAGTATTTTCATTGCTTCCAGCAATTTCATTCACATGGTATATTTTCGGGAAGACAATGCCAAAATAGCAGCTTCCATACCAGTGATCCGGCAATTTGAAATAAGCCTAGTCTCCACATATATAATAAATTCCAGGAAACACAGGCTCTGACCCATTTTTGAAACCCCAACCTCCAATTACTTTGTAATTGTGTTCACATTGACTGGAACCAATGAAAATATTATTATAATAACTAGTCTTCTCGCGATGAAGACAGAGTTTCCCTTTCTTCTCGAAATCCAGCAACAAAGCAGGCCCTGCCCCGCCATTTGAGGTGCTTTCCATGTTCTCAGCCCATTTAGGTGTTTTCTGCCTTTTGTCATTTGCCTTCCTTTGGAAACTCTCCCTTCTCTTCCCTGCCATGTTCAAAAATATCTTTTCCTGTTCATGTAATGAACAGGTCAAGTTGTCTCTGTGTGCTTCATTTAAATCTATTGTACCTATAGTCAGGAAATACTCTCCCATATAACGTGTAACGTCACTTTTGGTATGTACAGGATTCAGATGTCCACGTATAGGAAGTTCAGAAAAGATCACGTCATTGTTAGAGTAATAGTACTGTAACGGTCCTCTTTTGTAAAATAAGCTTGCTAAAATACTACAGGATATTCCATAGGTCAGAGGTAGATGATGATATGTCACGCCTTCAGCCACAGAAGTAGGTAGCTTCATGCAGACATAGCAATCTTCTATTTCCATAGTTTCTACATACTGCACTAACAGGTTTGCGAAAACATTTAAGTGTGTCTTGTTTCTAACTCCGTGATAATGTAGTCCTTCCTCATCTGATGCTTCTAAGTCTCGTTTTGTCTGTCTGAGTGCTTTTTCACGTCTTTCTACACTTCGTGTTGTCAGTTCTTCAGTGTCGGTAATCTGAGTAGGGTCAATATTAGTATTTTTGCTTACCATAAAAGGAATGAAAACTGTTAATCCTATCCAAATTAATATTACTATAACTATACTACATATACACACCTTGCAGCATGTTTTGCAACAACTGCGGCTAGGTCTACCACTCACGTTTGAATCCGACATTTTGGCTCAGAAGGAAATTTCAACCCCTCTTTGCAGCTTTTCCCAGATATTTTTATTGCTGAGAAATTTCACGGCGGTTCTTCCTCTTCCTCTGCAGAGTAATCAGTAAT
Organism: Lissotriton helveticus; assembly: GCF_964261635.1. Classification (NCBI taxonomy): domain Eukaryota; kingdom Metazoa; phylum Chordata; class Amphibia; order Caudata; family Salamandridae; genus Lissotriton; species Lissotriton helveticus. The sequence goes on along the minus strand of NC_136061.1, from coordinate 36,988,382 downwards.
CTGTTCTCCGTCGCTTTAGTCAGTAATATCAAGATCCTCAAAGTTTTCCAAGATTAAGTAGGTCCACTCCGGATCCTTGTATTTTTCGTTTTGTCTTTTTATTCTTTCACTCCTTCTCTTGGAGCTATCTTCAGGTATTTCTGCAATTCGGGGACTTCTTCTTATGTCTGCAAGTTTCTCTTGGACTGTTTTTATTCTTAATTTTAGTCTCTTAATATACCTTGGCTCAATGCGCTTCTTTTTCTTGAGTCTTTTAGCTGGCACTGTTATTTGGCTTTCTTCTAATGTCCTTTTATTTTCACTTGTTTGGGGCACTTCAATTTCTGCTTTCTCCCTTTCTGTCTTACTAGTCCCAGGTCTTGTATCTATTTCTTCTGCCTGGTTACTAAGCTGGCCTGGTTCAGGTATATTTTGCGTTTCGCTTTCAAATGTCTCTGTTTCTATGTCCTGAACATGTTCTCCTAGTTCTGCCTGACCCTGCTCGAGCACTTCGATCCCTTTATTTTCTTCTGCTCGAACTATTACACTATGTCTAGTCTGTCCCTTTTCGATATCAGGAGTCAGTGGAGGAGTATCGATCACTTGTTCTGTCCCTGTCTGACCTTCTTCTTCGTCCTCAGATTTGATGTGAATCTCAATGATCTGAGGGTCTTCGCCTGTGCCTTGCTCGACCTCTCTATTCCACTCTCTGTCTTCTCTTATTCGCTCTCTTGTTCTGAGTGGATCTCCAGGAAGATCGATTATGGGTATCCAATCCTCTGGCCAAATCCTCTGCAGCTCGTCATCAGCTACTTTCTGACCAACATCTGTGGGATCCTCGGCAATACTGGTGCTTGGCCATACGTCATCAGCTACCTCTGGACCAACGCCTAAAGGACCCTCAACGGGACTGGTGCTCGGCCGTCTGATATCAGCTACTTCAGGACCAACGTCTGTAGACCCCTCAGCGGGACAACCTTCGGCTCCAGGTTCCTCGTCGGGTATCACCTTCTGGGTATGGCTGGCATGGATCCACTTGGGCACGCCTGCACACTTCACAGCGGTCGTTGTTACCAGGATTACTTGGCGCTTTTTTCCCCACCTTGGCTCAAGGCAACTTGAACGAGTATGCTTCTTTATCTTAACCCAGTGACCAGGAACCAATTTGTGAACTGGGGTTGGCGACGGCGTCTGCCCCAATCTGGCGAGAGATAGAACGCACTTGGTCACCCAGTTGCTTGCAGTATTCAAGTACCAAATCATCAGAAATGCTTAAACAGTTTGTATCCTGGTACCCACGCTTGTCTCATCACTCTTCCCATCAATATCTCATGGGGGCTCAGGCCTGTTCTTCGATCTGGAATGCTTCTGAGTCCCATCAGAACAAGAGGCAAGGCATTTATCCAGTTCAAGCCAGTAGAATCACACATTTTTGCCAATCTATTTTTTATAGTGCCGTTTATTTGTTCTACCACTCCAGAAGCCTCTGGATGATATGCACAGTGCAGCTTTTGTGTGATCCCAAATGCTTTACAAAGCTGGGCCAAAATTTCACTCTGAAAATGTCCGCCTCTATCTGAGTCAATAAAGACTGGAACCCCGAATCTAGGTATCAATTCTTTTAGTAGGAGCTTAGCTACTGTTATGGCGTCATTCTGTGGGGCAGGGTAAGCTTCCACCCACTTTGAAAATAGGCAGACAAGGACATACCTTTTTCCCTCACAACGAGGCATGGTAATGAAATCAATTTGTATTCTCACAAAGGGACCCCCTGATCTCCCAATTTTCATCAGTTCAACTACTGTTCTTTTGCCAGCGTTGAACTGCTGACAGGTCAAGCACCTCTGGCAGAGAGATTCTGCTACCTTCCTGAATTTCTTGTTGTACCAAGTCTGTTGAAATACCAGAACCATGGCGTCCCTCCCAATGTGTGATCCCTCATGTATCAATCGAGCCATTGGGGCAAGCAAGTGTCTTGGTAACACAGGCATACCATTTGGGCCCACAATGACACCATCCTCACGTCTCGGTTTACAACCTTGTTCTTTCCATTTCTCTTTCTCTTCCCAGGGCGTCACATGCTGCCATTCTCTCACTTCATCCCATGTAGGCACTTCTTCAAACATTCTAAGTTGGCAGCTGTTTCCAACCCCACCCCGTTTGGGATTTATTCTCATTTGTTCCATAGCACATTGTTTTGCTACCCGATCAGCGAAATCATTTCCCAAAGATACAGGGTCAAGGCCCTTCTTATGAGCAACACATTTGACCACTGCCAATTCTTTTGGTAATTGGATTGCCTCTAAAAGGTCTTGGACAACTTTTCCATTCCGAATGGGGGTACCTGAAGAAGTCAGGAATTCTCTTTGTAGCCATAATTGGCCAAAGTCATGCACAACCCCGTAACAGTACTGACTATCAGTATACACTGTTACTTTTTTGTCTTTTCCCAATTTGCAAGCTCTTATCAGGGCGATCAATTCGGCTACTTGTGCAGACTTTACTCCAAATAGATAAGATGCTTCTTCAATTTTGTTTAACGTGACCACAGCATAGGCAGCACTTAGGCCTCCTAGTTCATGTCTTAAGCATGAACCATCCACGAACCATTCCTCATCATGTACAGGCAAAGGAGTTTCTTTAATGTCTGGGCGAGGTTTTGTACTGAACTCTGTCAGGTCAATGCAGTCATGCTCATTATCTCCCTTATCTTCCATTACCATTGAGTCAGGGAGTAGAGTGGCAGGGTTTAAAATGTTACATCGTGTAATAACTATATTTGCAGCACCCATGAGAATCCTCTCATATTTAGTCAGCCGACTAGGGGTGAGATACTGAGTTTTTGTACGAGTCAATAGGATCACAACTGCATGTGGAACATATACAGTTACAGGATGTCCCATAATGATAGACTCACTTTGTTCTAAACTGGTGCAAGTTGCAGCTACTGCTTTTAGACATCCAGGTAGTCCAGCAGCCACTGGATCCAAAGTGGCAGAAAAATATGCCACAGGCCTTCTGGTCAACCCATGCTCCTGAGTCAGGACTGACAATGCACAATTGTCACGAGTGTCACAGAATAAGCCAAACTCCTTGGAGTAGTCAGGCATTCCCAGAGCAGGGGCTGTACACAGGCAATTTCGCAACTGTGTGAAAGCTGTTAAGCTCTCGTCATTCCATTCAACTGGGTCCTTTGCTCGTTTCTTTGTCATTTGTATCAAAGGCTTTGCAAGGACTGCGAATCCCACAATCCATTGCCTGCAGTAACCTACAACTCCTAGGAACATTCTTATTTCTTTCTGAGTACGGGGTAACTGCATATTTTGAATTATTCGGACTCTCTCTGATGTGACTTTTCTGATACCTTTTTCTATCTGGTGTCCCAGATATTTCACTGATTTTGAACAGAACTGTAATTTCTCAGGGGCCACTTTATGTCCCTTTTCACTCAGGTGATTCAGTAGGGCAATGGTGTCAACCACGCAATCCTTATGGCTTTTAGACGCCACCAATAGGTCGTCAATGTACTGTACCAAAACAGATTTTCCAGGTAAGACTAAAGTTTCAAGGCATTTTTTCAAGATCTGATTAAAGATAGAGGGGCTTTCTGTGTACCCCTGGGGGACCCTGTTCCAGACATACACGTTACTGTTGAAAGCAAATGAGAAAAGAAATTTGCTATCTGGATGCAATGGGATCGAAAAGAAAGCATGACATAGGTCTATCACAGTGAACCATTCAGCATCCCAGGGGATCTGATACAGAATCACTGCTGGGTTTGGGACAATGGGACAGCAAGGGACCACTATCTTGTTTACCTTTCTCAGGTCCTGCACTACTCTGTACTTGCCATTAGGCTTTTTGATGCCCATAATGGGTGAGTTGCACGGGCTACTCATTACTTCCTGTATGATGTTTGCTTCTAGCAATTTCTGTATTTCAATGGAAACACCTGCTCTCACTTCTGCACTCATTCTGTAAGGCTTGGTATTTGGGTATACTGCATTTTCCCTCATGGCTATTTGTATGGGGTCTATGTTTTTCATTAATCCCACATCCTTTCCTGTAAAGTCCCACACTTCTGACTTCACTGTCTGCTGGAGTTCTTCAGGTAAGTCCTGTATAGTCATTCGTTTTATTTCTGAGTCAGGTCTAATTAGCATTAGCTTGTAGATACCGTCTTCATCTAGGGTTTGAATTTCGACGCCCTTTGGTGTGCAAAAGATGGTACAATTCATTTTGCACAGCAAATCACGTCCCAGTAAATTTACCGGACTGGTATCACAGACAACAAATTTGTGCATTTGTTTAAAGTTTCCAATTGAGATCTCCATGGGCTCGGTAACAGGTGTACTAATTAATTGATTAGATACTCCTACTACTTGGATTGCTTCTCCCGAGAGGGGTAGGTTTGGAACGTCCACTGTTCTCACAGTAGAACGGGTAGCACCAGTGTCCAATAGAAAGGTGACATCATTTCCATCAACCTTTCCTTCAATGTATGGCCCTGACTGGTCTACCGGCAAAGAGGCGCCAAGTACGCACTCCTCGTCCTCCCCTCTCAGGCCCCGTCAGTATTGGTCATCACAGAAAAAGGTGTCGTTCAACAAATACTGCGAAGTTGCTGTATTTCTATCCTCATTGCCTCCCCAGATTTCTACATCCATCACCCTGTGGTGACTTCCCTTTAAATATAGGTTTTGGCGCTCGGGGCACTTGAATCGTTTTTACCTGTTGCTGGGTCTTTCTTTGTTTTTCATTCTGCGTCTGTGGAATTAAATCAGGTGTTTGGGCATTATCAGACTGTAAATAGGGACACTCGTCTCTCCAATGTCCAATTTCTCCGCACTGGTGGCAGGGAAATTTCTTTTTCGCTTCCTCTCTACTCATTTTAGCTCTAGGTTTTCCTCCACCCCCACCCCCACCCCCAGGGCCTTGGTTCTGAGTAGTTTTGTTTAACTTATTCAATTGCTTTTCCTGCTGTTCTGCGAGCTTTACTTGAGCCCACATCACCTTCTCCTTCAGGGCCTTTTTCTTTTCTGCCATTTCGTCCTCACAGTACTTTGCGTACCGTAGTACCTCATCCATCTTTTTGGTATGCCAACAGATTTTATTATCCTTTATCCACTGACAAATTTCGGGTCTTAAACCGTTTACAAACCTGTAAATGAAGTGGGTCATGTCCTTCATCTCGATATTATCTATACCACTGTATGTCTTAAATACCTGCAACAGCCTTTCATAAAAGGAGTGCATTGTCTCGTCCCTTTCTTGCGTGGTTCTATCTATCTTGGTCCAATCAGTTTCCTTTGCAGGCACTTTTAATTTCAAATGTTGAATTACTTGTTCATACTTCCTCATCACTTCCTTCGATGGCTCCCCTGTTTTGTCATCTCTCGGGTATTCCTCACTAGGCCAGGCGATGGCTATCTTACACTCAGTCCACAGATCTACAGGGACCACTATGTCGAAGAACCCATCCAGGTCTTTCCATAGGCATTTCTGCACTTTTACGAATCTTTCTACCTGCCGGTACCAATCGACTGGCTTTTCTCGTAATTTTGGGAAGTCATTGGTAAAGGACACAATATCCTGTCGGGACCATGGGACGTGTACATATTTTCCTCCTTGCACTTCGCGCATAGGGCATAACTGTTCTGGTTTGTCAGCTTCTTTTAGGACAAATTCGGGAGTGACTTGCTTAGACCTGGCCTCATCTTTCTTTCGAGCCCACCTAGCTTTCCACCTTTCTACATCTCCCCATTTCTGTAACACTGTCAATAGTTCCTTGACCTGCGCCTTTTTTCCTGACACATTCAGGTTTTCCAAATCTCTGTCTGAAAATTCTGCTCGGTATGGTTTCTGCTAGGGTTTTGGTTTTGAAATGTCTATTCCCATACTAGCAGCAGTATCTGTCAATTTTTCATGAAGTACTCGGACATCGCGGGTAAGACTTTTGCACATAAACAGCTCTTCTTCAGAGTAGGTATTTAATCTGTCTAATCCTACGTTTCCTGCCATTAATTCTTCTATTTCTACTCTCAGTTTGTATAGGTCTAAAGGTTTCGTTTGCGAAGTTTGTTTCTCCAATTCTTGACTCCATCTTTCAATTTCTTCAGGTGCAACCAAAGTGACACTTCTAGTACCTGAAGTCGATTCCATTTGAATCTCCCTCGCATTGAAAGGATTATGTCTTTTCTGCATTCTTTTCCCTGTATTTCTAATGGGCAGATCCATCAGTGAGACTTCAGATTTACACTCACTCGTCTGTTCATCTACAATTAAGGGTTCTGGTCTGGGCTGTGCTATGACGGGAGTAATGACAGGAGGTTTTGGACTTTCTTGCCGATCCCCGTACAATGGAACCACGGGTCCGATGGTTACTGGGATTGTCAATGCTTCAGGACTGGTATTTAACTGGGAGATTTTCTGAATTATTTCAGCCCTTTGTTTTGCTAGAATTTCTCGCTCCTTTTCTTCCAGCAATCTCTCTACTGATTTGTCATGTAACACCTGTGGGGTCAGAGTGGGAGCATAACTCGGGGCAGTGGGATGAGTCTCACTAGGTCCTTCACCATAATTTGGTCTTGGGAACAAACTTCCTGTACCTAGGGATCTTCGTTCTTCCTCATACTGTGGCTGTAATAACGGCATTCCTGAACTTGAGGGTCTCATCTCGCCTCCGTAGGGAGGTCGAGAACAAAAATCTCCTTCACGGGAATATCCTGTCTCCCCACTAGCTGACATTCTGGGGTAAATGTTTCTGGTATCTACTGGTCCTAAACTCTCAATATAGGGAGGAATTTGGAACCCCCCTCCTACGCTTGCGGACCTGATCTCTTCTTGTGGTGGAGGTCTTCGGGGAATATCTCCCGCACTTGAAGGTCGGTGTCCTTCATTATAAGGAGGCGGACTTCTCATACACAAGTCATCTAATAATTCATCATCCGACTCTCCGATGGGTACCCAATGTTAATCTAGGTCTGGGATGTAAGTCATTCATTCGGGTTCTAAGATTGAATAGAATCCTACTGTTAAAGGTACCTTCTAACGGAAAAGCCAATACTCCGTCATCCTTCGTGTATTCCACCCAATTCTCCAACCATACACATGTGTTGTACCCTTTATCAAACATCATGAAAAATGCGGGAGTGTTGGGTTGCGGTATGACAACACCTTCTCTAGTTTTAATCGGCTTGTCCTTTTTGAAATAATTCTTCACTTTGTTTACAAGAGATACTTTTCTCCTAGTTCCGTACATAATGTCGTTTTTAACTCCTTTCCACTGATCGTTCTCAAAATCCCATATGCCGTGGATCAGGTCTGGTATGCGGTCTATACGAAAGCCACATACGATTTTTACGAGTGACTTTGTTTACAAACCACTTCCAATCCAAGTGCGTCTATTATTTTCGTGCGACCAATGAAATGCACGAGTTCAAATAATCTCGACCAATGGGTGCGCGGCCTTTTCGCGAGACAGTTCCCACGCTCCGGCGCTCGCCCCTCCTTTACAATTCCAGCTCCGCTACCAACCCGCTGTGTCTACCAATCCCAGCGCGGCACGGAGTGACGTCAGAGCAACTTCGCGACTGACTCCCTCCTTCACAAGGTAACGGAAACTTTCTTTCTTTCTAAAGTGCTTAGTGCTTGGTTATTTAACAACGAATACACATTCGCCACTGTGCTCATGTGTCTAGACAGGAAAGAATTAGTTTCGCTGCAAGTAAACTACTTCCATTTACTTTTCACTCACTACGGGTAGATCTCTTCTGCCTACCCTTCACACTAGCATTGGGGCACCTGCTACTTCCCTAGACTCATCCAGCTTTTCCGGGCTATATCCAAGTCTAAAGTTTCACCAGCGAGCCCTTTTGCTTTCACTCAAGCTCCGATGAACCTGCTACTCTTCCGGTGTGACCCTCACTAGGTTATGCCACAGTAGGAATTTTGCCAATGAACCTCGTTACTAACATTTATTCAATCATACATCCAGAAAAAACCCTAGTTAGTGCTTCCAGTTCTGCCTAACCTGCACCAACTTTCCTTAAAAGCCAGTGACCTCAAAGCAAGTGGATTCTATTCACCACTCGCTATTCAATTCCCCGGGGATTCCTTAACAACATACAAGACGTTTTACGTACGAATGGATTAATACATATAACAGTATGATAAGAAGAATAACAATTTTAAAACATTTCATAATTTTTCAAAGTAAACGATTTTCAAGTGAGTGATCAATTCCCTTGAAGCGCCTACTCTTATAGCAGCATCCGACTTAGCTAGACTAACTAGTCCTACCTATCCTTTAACTATTCCCTAACCATCCTCGATGCTACCAGAAAATTACTGCTAGAGATCGTGGATCACCCAACCAATAATTTCGCCACTTCTGGCTTCGGGCCCATATACTTTACTTTATCATATACATTGATCAGATGACCACACAATCTACTACCAATAATTGTGAGTTCCCTTTCGATTATTTCCAGTGTACCCAACTTACCATCCACTGTTATGGGTACCTATGACCACGATGGGTCAGGGAGCTAGCTGTAAAAGGAAAGGCAGCAAGATACAAACCCCAACTTTTTTGTACTTTATTTCATGAAATGACCATGGACCACTGAGAAGTTTTAAAAGTTTTATCTTAGATTTCAGATTCTGCAATCATACAGTTTATAGTAATGAGGCAATCTATAATCAGAATAACGAAGAGCACATAACCATATAGGAAGAGTATACAGGTAAACATCTAAAAATAACGGAAATGAAATTCGAGAGAGGGTACTAAATGCCAGGAATTTTATGCACGTTTTAGGATTTTATCATTAGGTCATATTTCGAGAGAAAAGACACTGGGAAACTTAAACATCTATGGAAGGGTAGAAAATTTGCAACACGTTAATAATTCTAACGTTATTACTTCGATTCAGTATTTAAGAGAAATCTGTAAAACATATTTAATTCATAAAAACTGTAAATGACTTCAATGAGTTGCAATGATTTGCAGAGAAAAACATGGAAAATTAACATATGCAAAGAGTATGTCTTTATTGAAGCAAAGACAGAAAATAGGAAGTGCAGTTTCAGAGATTTTCAGCAAGATATTTACCTAGACTGGTGTGAAAACCAACCCTGGCCACGGGTCAGTTAAGGACAGGAAATACCCCAAGTAATAGCAGTCATCAATGGGACAGCAGGTGCAGTAGGGACACCTCAGGACAAGACAGGAAACCCAGATTAGGATCAGGACTGGACCACCAGGACACGACCAGCACCCGCAGTTCGGAAGCAACGCCTGCGCTCCACCCTTTCTGCAGCTATCGATCAGGACCCCGATTGGGTCAGCGAACTGCCAGCAAAAGTGCTCCTTCAGCACTTAAGGTTTAGTAAAACCTTCAGAGTCTATGGTCAGATTTCGGACAGAGAGCTCCGCAGCACCTCTGTATCAAGTCACCTATTGAGTGCGTTGGGTCAGTGACAGGTCAGCTATTCAGACAAGTCGGACAATTTCTCTAGCTAAACCTAGGCTAGATATACTGTTTTGGGACAGGGTACCACCCCCCAAATGTTGCAAAGTGTCAGAATCCCCAATTTGGATTGGTCCTAAGGTAGGATTTGGTTAACACACCAATCAGAACAGACTATTTTAAGGCCTACTTTGCATCCTAAGGTGCCGCCTAGCAAGAATTTGGGTTCCCACGAGAAGTCGCAGGGAATACAATGGAAAGAAATACAATGTATTCAAATAGGGTACAAGTTAGGCTTTCTCGCTGGGTGAAGGTGCATCTTCCCATGCATGCTCTGGCATCAACCTTCTTTGGCTTGGTTTCAATGCCACCGCACCATCGACTGATTCGGCGCAGTAGTGCCCTCCAAGATGGACTCCCCAGCCCCATCACCCATCAGTGCCGCGGATACATGAAAAGTAAGCGAAAACAAATTAGTGCATGGAAATAAATGAAGGCATTACATGTCATAATTTTGTACTTCACGTTTATCATCATAAAAATATACTATGCAATTTAGATATTAGTGCAATATATAACGACACGAGAGCAACAGCACAAGCTTCACCACGTTAATACAGGGAAATGCCATCTTGTGGCTATTACGCATGCGCACCCTTTCCCTCCAAAACTATCTCTACGTGTAGTCACGTGAGTGTGACTGACGCATGCGCAGAAGAGGAAAGTCAAGCAGCGGCCATGTTAGGAACAAGAATTAATCGTATTAGTAAAACACATAAGCAAGCATCTCCGATACCCACGCACATTCAAAATACATAAAATTAGTAAAACGAACAATTTAAGTCACGAGATTATAATAGATTTTCGAGGTTCTTGACTCGAGCAAGTCGCGATGCGAAATCTTGCTCTATCAATTCCACCAGGTCTCGGTCAGGAAGGCCACTTCTGGGGTGGAGGTGTCGAGCAGATCCCAGAGCTCGATGGCGTGTTTGCGTGCGGAGCGGGTGTTGAGGAGTATGCAGCAACTGAGGTGGTTGGGTCCAGTCCTTGGAGGTTTGGTGGTTCTGTCGCAGGTGAAGCTGCAGGTGCGGCAGGAGAAGGGTCCGTGTGTCCGTATCGGGGCGGCCTAGAAGCAGGTGTGGGTTCGGCCGGCGTTGAGTGCGTGGAGGGTGCTGGCATCGTAGTGGAGTCTGGTGTTGTGGCGTTCGCAGGGTCCAGGGGTTCGGGCGCGGTCCAGGCACGGACGGGCGCGGACTGGCTTGCCTTAGGCACGCCTTTGGCGTGCCAGCGGCACGGCCGCGCAGCTGCCGCCATTTTAAGGGGAGCTGGGAGGCGGGAGGCAGGGGTTAGCGAATGGGCACAGGGGGGCGATGTAAAACGGCACCCAGGAATGGGCAGCAGAAACCAAGGGTACAAGGGCTGGTGCAGCTGCAGCGGAGGGTGAGCAATCTACCTGGCAAGGTCAAGGGTCGCCCCTTCTCATGGGCGGCAACAGAACTCTTATCAGAAGCTAAAAGACAGCATTTTACTCTTCGCAACGCCTCCTGCGTGCTTTCACTGTCTTGTAGTGGTGGAGGACGGGAGCCGGATACCCCTTGTTGGACTTGGCCCTTCTGGCAGGTTCACCCCTAGACTTTTTGCTTGTAATGGTGACCTGGTGATGGTGATTTTTGGGTTCTGCGCACTTTCACTGTGTCCCAGTGGAAAGTGCGTGCGCACTTTGAGTGCATGTGTGAGATAGGCCTGCCCTCCCATAGGAATGCATGGGGAATGTGTGTGTCCCTGGCAGTTCCTGATGCGTGGGGTGTACAGGCTCGAGTCTGGTATGTGCCAACTCGTGAGAGTGAATGCTGCGCAACGGTATGTGCGGCTTGTATGTGTCTAGTGGGGAAGTGCCACTTCTAGACATGGCTATGTGTGTGTTGTGAAGGTGCTGGCATGTGATTGGCTGGAGCTGGCTGGGATGCCAGGCTCCAGGAAGTCTGGATGGGTCTGCCCGGTGGTGAGTGTGAGATTAGCATGCTGTTGGCTGGGGAGGAGTGTACCTGTGTCTTGAATGAGGCTGGGTTTTCCCCTGACCATGCTGGCTCCGCCCCCCTGTGGTGTGTCTAACGACCCTAGCCTCCCCAGTGAATGAAAGGGGTGGTCGGGCCATCAAGGGTGCTCCAAGACCAGCTGCGACTGGTTTCCCCCCACCCTGCACCTCCAAACAAAGGATTTCACAGTATAAGAAGGGGCTGTGTCCCCATGAATGTTGTTCTGCTTTTGGATCCTGCCAGAGGGGGCTGCTGCTGGGGCCAGGAGGACCGCCACTTGGACTGTCTCCCTGCCTGGAGACCCAGTGTGCTGGCTCTGGGCCCAGCCTTGCCCCCCCCCCTGCCTGCCACCAGCCCTTGCTGGAGCTTTGTCCTGTCCTTCAGTGCTGGGGAGCACTGAGACCCTTTGGCTAACGCTTGACAGCGCTTCATTTGGCCCCTAGCGCTGTGAGCGCTTTATTTTGTCCTCTGGCACTTGGGAGCGCCTTCTCCTCGCTGCTAGCGCTTTGTGTACCTTGGCCGGTGCCCACCCGGCATCCTATCACCCCGTGTGGTGATCGAGCGGCGCGGGTGCCACCCCGCTCATTTGCCGCCTCTTATTTTGCCCAGGTCCGTGATTTACTTTAAACGAGGGAGCCTACCCCTCTTCCGTCCCGCATCACCGCCGCAGCTCCAGGTCAGAGGAGACGCCGAAGGAGCAGCCGCTGACGTCACCCGGGAGCTGCGCTGCCATTGGTTTAGGCAGCGGGAGGCTCGCCGGGCGACCTGCGCGGTGATTGGCTGCTGGGAGGACCGGAGAAGCAGGAAGCAGCCTGCCGCGTCTGGCCGAGGCTCCCCAGGGAGAAGAGGAGCCCCGCCCGCGGCCCCAGCAGAGCCGCCGAGAAGCAGAGAGCCGGTGAGTGGGGCCGGGAGAGCGAGTGCAGGGAGGAGGGCGCCGGGGCACATTGCCGGTGCCCGCCCCTCCCCTGCAGTGCACGGGCCTGAGAGAGGCCCAGTAGTGTTCGAGCCCAGGGAGGCTCGTGGGGCCTTCCCCTTTGTTCCGAGTCCCCCGTGAGGGACTCCCAACGACCCCGCATTTTTGGTGATTGGAGCCCCGAGGCTCCTGGGGGCAATTAGTGTGTAGAGCCCCGAGTGGCTCTGAGGCCATTTCTTGTTTGGCGCCGAAAGGCTCCAGTACCTATCTATTTTGCGAGCCCAGAGAAGGCTCAGGGGCATTCCTGTGTTCGAGCCCACGAGGCTCCGCGCCCATTCGGTGACAAGCCCTGAGAGGCTCAGGAAGGCCAGTCCTTGTTCAGAGCCCGTCGAGGCTCACAGCCCAGATTCGTTCTGCGAGCCCAGAGAGGCTCTGAGGGTGCCATTTGCTTTGCGAGTCCCAAGAGGCTCGAGTGCCCATTCCTGTTTGAGAGCCTGAGAGAGGCTCAGGAGGGCCAGTTCTTGCTCAGAGCCCAGAGGCTCATCGCCCGCATTTGTCCACGAGCCCAGAGAGGCTCAGCAGTACCACAGTTGTGGTTCTTGAGCCCACGAGGCTCCAACCTTGTAACCCTGGGCGTAGTGTGCGGAGTGGGGCTCCGCGGAGCTACGCGAAGTGGGCGCCAAACTACGCCCACCCGCGCACTCCGCGTAGCCCCACTACGCGCCACCCGCCTCCCTCCCGCCCTCCCTAAATATTTAAATAAAAGGATAGAAAGCTTTTAAAAACACTTACCTTGTCCGCCGCGTCCCCGGGGCTCCCTCTCGCCGTCCCTGGATTCGCGCCGCCGCCATTTCAGATACTAATGCGCATGCGCGGGTGCCCGCGCATGCGCATTTCTCATGAGAAATGCGCATGCGCGGCCGCCCGCGCATGCGCATTAGTATCCGAAATGGCGGCGCGAATCCAGGGACGGCGCGAGGGAGCCCCGGGGACGCGGCGGACAAGGCAAGTGTTTTTAAAAGCTTTCTATCATTTTATTTAAATATTTAGGGAGGGCGGGAGGGAGGCGGGTGGCGGCCGGCTACGCACCGTCTGCGGAGCGCACGTAGTGCCGCCTGGCTACGCCCGCTACGCAAAATGCGTAGGAGACGGCACTACGTGCACTCTGTGCACGGAGCGTAGCTGGCCGCCCACCCTTACAACCTTGCCCTATCATTTCCTACACCAGTTGCCCAGCACTTTGTGGGCAACTGCCACGTTTAGGCTTGTGTTCTTGGCTGCCTGCGCAGCCTGCCTGACATTGGGACTCAGGACATTTCAGCCCTTGCGAGGCCAGTTGGCCTAGGGACTGCCACAGGTTGTGGCTAGTGGGATTCTGGCGCATTTGTGGTTTATGTGCCAATGTGTTTTTCCTTCCTTACAACTCTGAATGTGTTGATGCATTGTGTTGAATGCGTTGCTCTTTCCCTTTGCTATGTGTTGATGCTTAGGTGATTGCTTTTCCTTCCATAGGTCCTGATCCTAAGGTCCTAGTTCCCTGCGTTATTTTCCTAGAGTGGTTAGGGTTACGTAGGAGGTATTTACCCTTTACCAGGAAGTCCTGGTTGTGTGCTACATGCGTTATTTTGATGCTAAAGTCCTTATATGATTTATGTGCTGAGTAATATTCCTACAGAGTTATTATTTCTACAAGTGCTAAGTTCTAAAAAGTGCATACCCCTGACAGTGGTCCAGGTGGCCCTGTCCTGTACATTATCCCTTGTAAATTCTGCCCGTGCCTGTTGGCACACTGTAACAATAGGTGTTTTATCTAATGTGTTTTTATTATAATACAAAGCCTATTTTTATATAACCTGGTGTGGAGTTTCCTTTGTGGTGGGCCTTGGGAGTTGTTGCTGGGGTGCGTGCGCAAATACTTAACTCACATCGCCTCCAAGTTTAGCCTTGCTGCTCGCGCCACGTTACCTAGAGGGTGAGCAGGGGTTATCTTGGCGTGTACCTCCCTTGCCCTGACTTAGGAGTGGTGGTCTCTGACTGACTTTGGTGAAAGCCCTGGCCAGCCAGGGATCCCATTTCTAACACCCCTCAGTTGATCTTTTGGCCCTGCTTGACATATGGACTCACGAGCCATCAGAAACTGCCCCGAAAGCCTGCAGTATGCACCTCAGTTGGCTAGTGGTCCAGACTCCAGGATTGGCTGCTACTCTGTCCCGTTGGGAATATTCACATACATTCTAAGGTGCCTCAAGAATATGTTCAGGTCAAAACATTTTCTAATTCTTGTATCCAACGAATGCTGCTATTTCTGGTTATCTGAACATCTGGCTCTGAAAAGGGACCTATAGTTCACCTTTAGTGACAAACTCCATCTCCTGTGGCAGAGAAGAAGGCAGGTCATTGCTATTGTTGGAAGCGACAGCTTGGATTACAGAAATCCAGCTTTTCATATCACTATTTTTCTTCACACATCCAAATTGTTATGCTACATCGAAGGACTCTGTCGCATCTCCAGGCAAGTCTCCTGGTAGCATGCGGTTCTTGTTTTTTTGAGAATATTGCAGGTCGTTATACTAAAAATCGACATCGCTGTTGTAGAAATGCAGATGTAAGAGTGGTGAGGAAGACATGGAGTGTCTTGCACTAAGTTTGGATTTAGAGTCCAAAACTGTGACTGAGCAAGGATGGAATACTGTGTTAGTCGCAGTTATGCAACCGGTAAAGTATTGTTAAGATGGGATGACCCAAAGAGAGAGGAGCGTGAAAGAGGGTATAGAAGCGTGCACCGAGATTCCTCCAGAACTGTCCACTGAGAGTGGTATCTTAAGGAGAGGGACATTTGTCCAACCATCATTAATCCGGGGTGCATTGGTAGATCTTGTATATGTGGACAACTCAAGCATGACGTTAAATAAGAAAAAGTTACGACAAACCTACTCTTGACAGTCGATGGAAAAGGATCTAGAGTTCAGAGTGGAGAGGTGTTGTCTATACAAAGCAGTCAACAAGAATTTGTGCATCTGGAAGATACCTACTGTCTCCGCCCAATTACTGGGGGACTTTGTAGAGATGGTCAGTTGATTTTCTTGGACTTTTTTGTGTTCGTATTGCGGAGAAAAACTTTACAGTATTGATAAGTGAGTTCTGAAGGTGGATAGGGATTACATTAGGCACAAATCCACATTATTGTGTTTTTTTACTTGGACGTTTATAAGGGAATGATTGTCTAAAACATTTCTTTACGACAAAGGATCCTTAAAGGAGAGGCAGAGGCTTTTAATCTGCAGGGGAGTGAATCATAGGAAATGTAGACCCAGATTTAGAAATATGTTATAGAACGACGCGCAGCACCCAAACTTGCTGCGTTGCGTGACGGGGAGAAGGATGGAAACCCCCATATCTACAGGGATATGGCACTATCCTGCCCTCTCCCTAGCGCTGGCGACTAATCCGGCTTCCAGCGCCATGCACACACCTTTGCACCTTAGTGCAAGGATGTCTGCGTGAGGGTAGCATAGGTTTCTATTGGAAGGTTATTATTCCCATACAAAATGCTATGCCTAAACAAACTTGAAAACGTTTCCCTCTTGGGAGTTTGCTGTACAATGCAGCACACCGGCAAAGTCGGAAAAGTTAGAAGAAATACTTTTACTGGCTTCTTCAAAGTGGCATTATTTTTTGGGTGTAAAACTATGTCTACTGCTGTTAATAGATGGGGCATTGTGTTAAAAACCATGGGTAACGTGGCATGGCAGTGCCCATGTACCACCCATGGAATGCTCCCTTGACGCACACTGACGCAAATTCCTTACTTTGAGGCAGCTTTCCAGCGCATAGTTTGTATCATCCTCAGGACAAACGGTTAGTTGAGCGTGCTAATAGAGTGCTGGGAAGGCGTGTGCCTATGATGGCAGCCAACAGAAACTTATTAAAAAATAACATGCAGAAATATCTATTGGTTCACCACAGTACACCATATTTCACAACTGCCATGATTCTATAACTGGTGGCTTCAAAGGTATTCTCAGTTTTAAGCCCAAAGATCCTTACCAACAGTATTAGCAGATAGGGTTTCAGTGTTTGCAGAGAAAGGCAGATGTAAAGTTGAGGTAGTATGCAAGACCAGAGTAGGATATGACTTTGTTAATCATGTAGATGTAAAGGTTTGTGACATTGTGAGGACTTAGAGAGCTGGGAATGTCAAGAAAGGAGAGCTGAAGTGTACTCCCAAAGAAATTGTTAATGATGTGACGCAATCCATGGTGTATCTACAAATGGTTCAATGTTGGAACAAAGGGAGAGCTGTAGAGTAAGGCTGGGTGTCACGCATGATGCGGTTGGAGATGCTGTTTCTGGTCGTGATCTCAGCAATGGGGAATACTCTGAAGCAGTCGGACAAAATGCACTTCACAGGCCATTGGCAGTAGAGAAAAATCCCAGGTGGAGAATTCTTGTGCAATTGATGGTTGCCAACATTCACACATTGTTGTTTCTTTGTACCATGTTTGTACATTGGTTTGCATTTTGTTTGCTTCTTATGTTATCAAAGTATTTTTGTTATTTCCTTTTTTAAACATTTTTTCTTGTCATTTTTATATTTTGATGGTCAAGTTTGGGGTGTGCAGTTAAAGAAAACAAGAAGAGGATATGACTTACTTGGTGTTCTTGTTGCCTCCTCATCTCTTAGTACCAATGTTTCTTCTTCTCTGGTTTTCCTCAAGGTTGTCGTCCAAGAATATAATGGAGCCAATAAAGAATCAGCGATTCTTCACCTCCCCCAATGCGGGATGTTGAGATGGAGAAGCTGTCACAGTTCACAGCCTTGGCAGAGGGATTGGAAAGAGCACTGAGGATATGTTGAGCACTGGAGATTGTCGCTGGGAGGAACCTCAGACCAAACTTGAGATACCTGGTGTTTACTTGCAAGAGAGCCGTCGCGGAGGTCTGCAAACTCATAGTGTGTGACACTTCACAAAGGCCTGTGCGACACAGTCTGAGCGACTGAGGCTTTTAAAGAACAACATGCAACGGGTGGCATCTTGGCATTAAGGCTACTTGGGACATAATGAACCCACTGGAGAGAAAATACCGCAAACAGAAAAGAGGCGGTTCATGGTTGAGTATCCAGTCCATGTCGATGGGCGGATTATTCCAGAAGTGAAGGACCAACAAACAGAGACTTGATGCCGCATCAGGAGCTCTTAAAGCCTGGGACGTTGAGGCCGCGCACCAGACCGACGCGAGGGCGAGAGGACAGGTCTACGGAGTCTCTTGGGACCCTGCTGGTAAAAAGACGATTTAAGAAAGCAGAGCGCCTTTAACTGGATCTGTAGTGTCATCAGAAGCCAGTAGAGATCCTCATGAACCTCAGAGACCCTGGGATTACTTGACAATCCCCCCTCCCCCCGACCTCCTGACCTCCCACTTTGCACTTCGGAATACTATTTATGAATTGGGATCGAAAAGATATGTAATAATCAAGGAACGATTGAGAAAATATTACCTGTGACTTGATGGACTTTCTATTAAATTTTTCATTTTTGCATCAAAGATGGTTTCCTTGTATAAGTATTTAGAGGGGGGAGAGTGGGGAATGGATGGAAACCCAAAGGTCTTTCGTAGACACCTGAA
This sequence comes from Lissotriton helveticus, assembly GCF_964261635.1. NCBI lineage: Eukaryota > Metazoa > Chordata > Amphibia > Caudata > Salamandridae > Lissotriton > Lissotriton helveticus. The sequence goes on along the minus strand of NC_136061.1, from coordinate 36,970,353 downwards.
ATATCTGCAGCGAGGAGGGAGCACGAAATATTTATTGTATGTAATAGCTACTTTAAAAATGTCACCTCAATTGAAGTAGAGTTGAAAATATTGAGCCAATAATGTCGTATTTCTAAAATAATTTGTAGGTCTTGCCTGTGACAGCACAGGCGCTGCTTGCGAGACATACTGTGTGCAACCAGGGGCTTGGAGCCTGCCATTGCTTACCATTCGTTGGCTGCTTTGTCGTTCTTTTATGCTGCCTTGTTATTGGACAGCAAGTAGGCGGCATCATCACCCCTTCTTCGCCTGGAGCATGGACCAAGTACAGATTGCTTTTCAGGTTGATTGCTGTTCTTCCGCTGATCGAGGTAATATAATTTTCAAAATGTTATTTTTCATATTGTTTCTTCCCCTCCTAACCTCCTTCTGCTGTCCACGCTGTTAATTGCTGTCTCCCTCCTCCCGCAGGCGGTGTTCTTGCTCCCCCACCCTTGTCTTGCTTGCATGTCTTTCCACCATTTTCCTTCCATTCGAGATGTTCCTATCTTCCTTTTCCGCGATCCATGGTGTAGCTTACTACCTCTGTCCTTCCGTGGTTTTTCTTGTCTCCTCACCCCACCCTCCTCTGTTGCCAGATGTTTTGAACACCCCAAGCACTGTCCCTCCTTTCTTGCCTCTCTCCCCCGCCACACAAGAATATTTTTTTTGTTGAAAAAGTCAAATACCTCTTGCATACGAGAGAGCTGTTTGACTTTGACAATGTTACTTTTTTGCCATGTTTCTCAGAACGAGTATTGCAGCTACTGAGGACTGCTAGTGTGTGTATAGTACTAGCATTATATCACAGTGGAGAAGTGCCACTGCTTGTATATAACCAGCCACTGCTTGTATATAACCAGCAGTCAACTCAGCCGAGAGGTGCTAGTGCACGTATATTACCAGTATTACAACCCAGTCAAGAAGTGAGAATGTGGCGTAACAGCCAGAACGGCCAACTTTGAAGCTGAGGAACCAGGTTTGAGTCTTGGCGTTCGCTCCTCATCCTGTGACTCTGGGCAAATGACTTGATCTCCCTGTGCCTACCAAAAACGGGCATTGGCAAATCAAATAGGTTTTAGCAATCCGAGCGCTAATGCTAATGTCTTTGTGACAGCCCCCGATTGCAACTCTTGAGAGTATCTCAGCAGCCGATAACAATCTCACAGAATTGGTGGGAGGGGTGGGGCATTGTAAAGATTCCCTCTACCAAGCAGACTTACAGCTTCACTAACACATTGTGGCATCAAGCACCGCATAAACCGGTGAAATAAACACTAGGCAGCAGCACATTTTAGATGATAAGAGGATGTACAAGCTAATAGAAACAGAAGAAGGTGTTGAGGAACGACTCTCTTTGTTGGGTGTAAATATGGTGGCCATCTTTAAGAGTTGTAGAGGTAAAGACAGTGTCCAACCCGATGTGAGGGAGGAAGGAATTACACTATTAATCCGAGCCCCATTCGCTTTTCAGACTTGCTTTAGAAAAAATTCTCAATTTCAGCAAATTTCTTAATAAAAGGAACGTGACCCTGTGCCCCGACACCCCCAATGCACTACAGTCTCCTGTGGGGCTCTGTAGGTGCTGCAGGGGTCACTCACCACCGGGAGCCCTGCAGGCATCGGGCCGCTCTCTTCCGGGCAGGCACGGGGCTTCCCTTTCCAACCAGGAGCCCCGTGGGTCACAGGCAGCACTTTCTCACGGCACTGGGGCCCTCTTCAGCCCATCCTTGGAGCCCCGACCGCCGCCTCACTTCTCCCAGCTTCACCCAGGCTCCCTCCTGGGACCCGGGGCTTGGGGACGGCTTTGTCCTGCTTCACCTGGGCCCCTCCTCTCTCGCGGGGACCCGGGACTTCTAGGCAGCCTTCGCGAGGCTGCAGGCTTCTCTGGGGCCAGCGCGTGGTAGGCTCCCACCTGGCGCCTTCACCGTCACGGGGCTCCCCTTAGCTCACGGGAGCCCCGCAGCACCTCCCTCGGGCCTTCCGGGTCTTTTGTTGGCCTTTTCTGGCTGCCCGGGCGGCAGCCAATCGTTGCGCTGCGGGCTGGGGCGTGGCCGGTGACTTCGCCAGTGCCCCAGCCACGTGATGCCGCCCTTCCCGGCCTCACCAGGCCGGCGCGGCCTTCCTGAAGTTCGCAGCGGCCCTCCCCAGGCTCCGGGGCCCGGGCTGCGGCGGTGATGATGGCAGCAATGAGGGGTAGGCTCCCTCCAATGTCACACTACGCGAGGTAGGCACTCGCTCGGGATGAGGACGTGGCACTCTGCTCCCTCTTTCTCCCGGGCTGCGGCGGTGAGTGGGCGGCAATCTGCAGGCGTAGGCACCCACCTTTATTTAAATTAGCACCAGGGGCAGCATCTGCAGCAATATCGCTTTACCAGCACAGCGCTTGATCCACACGACGAGGGGGCATACCAGCAGCCCCTTCCACTTGGCGATTAGGCCAGTAGGCCTCAGCTCCTCTTCTCTGGGGCTTGAGGTATAGCGCTTGACAGGTGCACATCAGGCAGCAACTCTTCCCGGCACAGAGCTCCAAGCACACAGCGCTTCTTCTAGGCACCGCGCTCTCGGGTTGTAGCGCAAGGGGGGCGGGCAGTCCCAGCAGCAAGCCCAAAGGTAACGCTTCTCACCTCCTGGGGGGTCCAGTCCAGGATGCTCCTTCCCTTCCAGGTGCTTTCAGGCACAGCGCTTGCATGGATCCAGGTCCTCAGGGACTGAGGCTGGTGTAGTAAGTTGACACGATGTCTGGAAACAGAGTACTTGTTGAATTAAGCTTTATTGCAGCACAGAGTCAGTAGGACCATCCCCTATCTGACCAGAGCTCCAACTGCCAACAGGGCAGATGGAAACTCCAGAACCAGGAACCCCATGATATTCTAGAGTGCTAGTCAGATAAGCAAGAGAAGCCCTGTACAACAGCTGGCCCTCCTTACTTCTCCAGGGGACAGAGCAGCAGGCACTACTGGGCCAGGTCAGCAGCTTGTGGGGGCTCATCAAAGCAGGGTGGTAGGCTTTCACCATCCTCCACTGTAGCGTGGCCCTTGTGGTAAATAAATAATTAAATACCGGTACTATTTTTGAATACATTAATAATAACAGATAGCTCAATAAATAAGAGGCAGGATCCGAGGAATCTGAGTCGAACGGGCTTTATTCAGGCAAAAGGGAGGGGACAGGATCGGGACAGCCTGAAATAAAATAGAGAGGCAGCTGCAACGTTTCATCAACTTTACAAGATATATATAGTAAAACATCACAATTTCATTACATACAGTAGGCGTAACTAGTGACAAGCGTAAGATAAGAAGACATGGGCGTGAAAAGAAGGCGTGCACAGGGCGTGCACGTAGACATGTGATGAGAACGTCACAGAAGTGTCATGAATGGGTGGAAACATGGAGGGGGCTACCTGAGCAGCTGGGACCTTTAACCTAGTGGTGCGCGCAAACGGACTATGACGTGTTACCGGGGAGAACTGGGGGCTATGACTTCTGCACTAGAAGAGGAGACTAAAGTCTGTGGTGTCAGGACGACATGTACCTATAGCATATCTGGTATCTGGTGTTTGGAGTACATGTTGATAGAATCTGAAAGTTATCAGGGCAAAAGCTACTTGACACTAAGGCTGGTGCATGCATATATTCTACATGTATTGCGTGTGCTATGAATCTTCTATGAATATTAATACAGTAATGCTCTTGCATGGAGACAGAAAGACTAGACTATAGCTGAAACTGTTTATGCGGTTCAGTAGCTTAGGAATGCGAAGAAGGAGAGCTGAACTGATAACTAGAAGCATAACATATTCTTGGCAGACAGGCAGGCAGAGCCAGGCCGGGCACCGCGCTGCGCGGCAGGAAGTAAGTGAAGGGTCAGGGATGCAGGTGGGGGCTGCATCGCTCCTCGGAGTGGGTTCAGGAGACTGGAGCTTGAATCTGGTGTCCGGGCCCTTTGAGGCCTAGAAACGGGGACAATTCAATGAATTAACGTGTACACTGTAAAACGTGGCAACATAGACCTAATACTCGTTGCTTTCACGAGGACTGAATACTGGCATACTAGAGTTGGACACAACTATAATTGCGTCTTTAATCGATCATAGGGGGATATATGCATATCGATCATGCACATATAACATAGGATGGGGAACACGTAGGCACATATGACAAGGCAAAATTCAATTTTCCTCATTCCCTCCTTGTGCCCTACGTTTCCATCAGGAAACATCAATATTCATGATACCATCTATCTGTTCATATAGCATCATTTGCTCGTCTCGAATTGTCTTGGAACGGGACTTAGGACTAGGAATACAAGAGGTAGCACACAAGCCGCAAATCGCAGGGCCACATTGTAAACAGAGGCAGCAACTGAATATAATCATTACTGCTATACCTAGGAATGACAATACTTTCCATCCCCAAGCAGATATGATACTCCAGAGCCAACCGGACCATGTCCAGGTGCCTGGATTCTGGTGTAACTGATGGGCAATTTTATGAAGTCTGGTTATAGCTGAATAAACAGACGGCGCGTTATTAGGAATGAAAATGCAGCAACTGGATCCGATGACTCTACAAGCTCCTCCTCTATTGGCCAGTATGACGTCAAGAACGAGACGATTTTGGAGCACGACAAATCTCATAGCAGATTGCTCTTCAGTTAAGTTACCTAGAGCGGAAGTAGTCTCATTCACTACTGCTTCAAGGGTTCTGGTTAGCCTACGTATTAACTTACTATTCTGGACAGGGCCTATGAAGAAAAAGAAACCTTTATTGAAGTCTTGATACTGTTCTAGGGCAGTTTCAGTTTGATCGACAATTGGGGACTCGATCTCCCTTCTATGTCTAACGTGTACTAGATGTGTGTTTCTGTGATAATCGGATGGGGCTAGAAAAACTGGTGGCAGTAGGAAGGCAATATAACATGTTCCATCCCAATCGAGGGGCAGACGAACATATGCGGTCTGACCACACACAAAATAAGAATGACGTGAGGCTTTGAAAATAGATTTCCCACTGTCACTATACTCGACCACAGTAGTACAATCACTATGACCTACATGTGCGGAACCATTCTTTCTGACACATTATTCGCCTTTGACGGGTAGAACTGAAATAACAGGCAAATCTGGAGTAGTCTCGGACTGAACATTCAAAACCATAAAATTCGAGGAATAATTACCTAGATCATATACTTCATTTTCTAGATCTAATCCTGTTCTATGGGAAAGTCCTTCCTTGTCTGGGAAACATGTTCTATTCAGAAGGGACATATCATTTGAGGATGACGTTAACGTGGACCATGCTCCACACAAACCATTGTGCGAAAACGGATAGGGAAAGAGTGGCAGAACTCCCTTCGTTGTCTGGAAAGGGGGGAGTCGACCACACACCCAACAATTAGTGGCATTGCTGGTCTGGTGTGAATAGTGTAGCATTCGGATAAAAGTATTATTACGCATAGCAAGACGATAGGATAACTCGTGAGGAGGCAGGTCACTAAATGTGTGCTCTACTGTAACATTAGAAAACATATGTACATGTGTAATAGGAAAACATAAATGTAAAGCGTAACTTATGCAAGTAACCATAAGACTCAGAAATATCAGAAAAAACAGAGTAACGATACATCTACTTCGGAGATTCTTTTGATAACGTATTCTCTTAGAGTTTTGACTAACTCTCTCACTGTGTGGGTCTATCTCATACATGTCAGGAACCTGTCTAACCGTTTCACCCGAGAGGGACTTAGACAATTAAACTGGCTGACTTACTAGACCTCAGCTTATCTTTATACTCCTGCTGCGGAGTTTTCTCTAACAGGGGAAGTTTAGATTCAGTGTCTGGGCAGTCCTTGAGAACGGGGCAGTCTTTGAGAAAAGTCTTTGGTTTGAGTCCATGAAATCTCTTTATATGACTGGAATGCAGCCACCCCTTCTTTCCCTCGATCTTCACGGCCGTCCTGGTTGTAAGTAGTACAAGGCGGGGCTCCTTCCAGCGGGGCTCCAGCGGACTTGAACGATCAAAATTCCTCACGAGGACCAGGTCGCCTGGTATGACCTTATGCGGTTTCACTTCGGTGTTGTCTGGAAAAGCAGCGGCAACCTGTGAACGACAAGATTGTAGTGCAGACATCAAGGAGGCTAGGTAATCTGTCAGCATATTACTGTCAACATCTGTAATTGTACGTGGTCTAGGTGTACCCCACATATTTGGGGGGCGACCGAACACTACCTCATACGGAGATAGACCTGAACGGGAATGAGCGACCATTCTCATATAGAAAAGGGCGACTGGCAGTGCTACCATCCAATCTACACCTTTCTCTGCACATACTTTGGCAATTCGGATTTTCAGGGTCTGATTATGTCTCTCTACGAGACCGGCTGCTTCAGGATGTCGTACACAATGGAACTTCCACTGGTACCCTAACAGAAGGGATATTTGTTTCATGAGCTCGGATGAGAATGGCTGGCCGTTATCTGAATACACGACCCTAGGCAATCCATAGCGGGGAAAATACTCACGAACCAACTGCCTGGCAGTGGTCGCAGCTGTGTAATCTGGAACTGGATATGCTTCTGTCCACCTGGACAAAGCGCATACAACTACGAGGACATACTTGAAACCTCGACATCTCTCCATCTGAATATAATCCATCTGGAGGACTTCAAAAGGGTGGTCGGGAGGATGGAATCCACCTTGTTCCACCGGAACACCTTTACCTGGATTGAACTGACAACAGATCATGCAGGTACGCACTTTGTTTGGCTGCTGCTCGTAAATGCTTGTTGAACCAGAGGTTCTGGATGCTGTCTAACATGGCTTTTTCTCCTAAGTGTGCTGGACTATGTGCGGTGTTAATAATGACTTGAACCATAGAGTCGGGGAGGAACCATGTGGCTTTTCCCTTCGTCAACCATCCTTGATCTGTCTGGACCCCTCCTTGTTCAGACCATTTCTTTATTTCATCAGGAGTAGCATGTAACTGTATATCTATTACATATTTTGTAGGGTCCTTAACTGTCATACAAGTAGTCTGATCTGGAATGTGTGTCTGTGTCGTGTTAACTGGAATGTCTGGAGTCTGAGCTGTGAGCTTGGCTGTTCGATCTGCTAGATCGTTACCCTGGGAAATGATGTCAGTGACCTTCGTATGTGCCTTGCACTTCATGATAGCGATAGCTGTCGGTAAATGTATTGCATCTAACAGAGCTTGAATGAGGGGGCCATGCTGAATCTTGGTTCCATGAGAAGTCATAAAACCTCTTTCTTGCCAGAGCACTCCAAAGTCGTGTACGACTCCGAATGCATAACGTGAATCTGTGTATATGTTAACTTTCAGGTTCTTGGCACGTATGCAGGCTTGGGTCAGAGCGACAAGCTCTGCTGCTTGAGCAGACAGGGTGTCAATACGATGTGTTTCTATAACTTCGGTTTCAGTAGTCACTGCATACGCGGCTACTAGTTCTCCTGTACTTGTTCTCATACATGAACCATCCACATAAAGTGTCAGGTCGGGATCTGGTAATGCAATGTCTGTCAAGTCTTGTCTTGGCTTTGTCATGGTGTTAACAACTTCCACACAGTCATGTGTGGCAGGATTTGAAGTAACTGAGGGTAACAGTGTAGCAGGATTTAAAATGTTGCAGCGTCTGATTTCTATGTGTGGCTGAAACAGTGTCAGTTCATAACCTGTTAAACGTGCAATTGTCAAGTGCTGAGTCTGTGTTCGGTTTAAAAGAACTTCCACGGAGTGTGGAACTTGTACTGTCAGGGAGTGTCCTAACACTATGGAATCACTTTGTCTGATAGCTAGAGCTGTGGCTGCAACTGACTTGAGGCACGCAGGCAGAGCCTGGGCCACTGGATCTAATGTGCTAGAAAAATAAGCACAGGGCTTGTATTGTCCTGCTTGATCTTGTGTGAGAACAGATAATGCAGTACCATCACGTTCAGTAACAAAAAGTGTAAAAGGCTTACTGTAGTTCGGTGTTGCTAGAACAGGTGCTTGGCATAAAGCTTTCTTTAACTCATTGAAAACAAGTGTATGTTCTTGGGTCCAAGGGAGGACAGTCGATACGGCTGCCTCCTGTGTCGTTAACTGTATCAGTGGCTTGGCTAGAAATGCGTACTGAGGAATCCATTGTCTGCAGTAAGAAGTGAGGCCGATAAAAGCTCGTACCTCCTTCTGTGTCTTGGGCTGTGGAAGATGTGCTATTAACTGGATACGGTCAGGTGTCAACTGCCTACCCCTCTTGGACAGTAAGTGTCCTAAGTAGACCACTTGCTGGACACAGAATTGCAATTTGGAAGGGGACACCTTGTGCCCCATCTCGGCCAGGAAATACAAGACTGTAAGTGACGCACGTTCGCAGTCACGTTCAGAACGGGCTGTGATCAACAGATCATCGACATGGAAAAGTAAAAGTAAATTTTGCCATGTTGTATGTGCCTACGTGTTCCCCATCTTATGTTATATGTGCATGATCGATATGCATGTATTCCCCTCTGATCGCTTAAAGACGCAATTATAGTTGTGTCCATCTCTAGTATGCCAGTTTCCAGTCTTCGTGAAAACAACGAATATTAGGCCTATGTAAACCTACGTTGCCACATTTCACAGTGTGCACGTTAATTCATTGAATTGTCCCCGTTTCTAGGCCTCAAAAGGGCCCGGACTCAGTTTCAGCTCCTGTCTCCTGAACCCTCTCCGAGGAGCGATACGGCCCCCACCTGCATCCCTGACCCTTCGCTTACTTCATGCCTCGCAGTGCCCGGCCCGGCCTGGCTCTGCCTCCCAGTCTGCCAAGAGTATGTTATGTTTCTAGTTATCAGTCCAGCCCTCCTTCTCTGCATTCCTAAGCTACTGAATCGCATCAATAGTTTCCGTCATGGTCTAGCCTTTATGTCTCCATGTAAGAGAAATACTGTATTAATATTCATAGAATATTCCTCGCACACGCAATACATGTAGAATTATGCATGCACCAGTCTTAGTGTCTATTAGCCTTTGCCCTGATAACTTTTGGATTCTATCAATATGTACTCTAAACACCAGATACTAGATATGCCTTGGGTACATGTCGCTCTGACACTCCAGACTTTAGTCTCCTCTTCTAGCGCAGAAGTCATAGCCCCCAGTTCTCCCTGGTAACACGTCATTGCCCGTTTGCGCGCACCACTAGATTAGAGGTCCCAGCTGCTCAGGTAGCCCCCTCCATGTTTCCGCCCCGTTTATGACACTTCTGTTACGTTTACATCACATGTCTATGTATACGCCCTGTACACGCCTTCTTGTTACATCATTTTGCCCTTATCTTTCGCGACTGCTACGAGTCACGCCTACTGCTACGCCTACTTTATTGAATGTAATGCAATTGTTTTGATATATATACTATGGACTGTTACAAAAAGTTACCCCTTGTCCGTTCCCAGATCCTGCCCCCGGCAGCTGCCTTTATTCTATTCCCGTACAGGCTGTCCTGTTCCTGTCCTTTATGCCTGATTAAAGCCTGTCGACTCAAGATACCTCGAATCCTGACTCTTATTTATTGAGCTACCAGTTTTATTGATTGTATTGAAAAATAGTACCGGTAATTAATTATTTATTTACCACATAATGGCGCCCGAATAGGGACTTGCCCTTTCCCCACGCGCCGGAGAAGCCACGCAGGCCCCCTGATCCTCTGCAGCCGTGACGGAACCATACCGTGCACGTGCAGATATTTCTGCTTCAAGTATCCCTCAGGCCCACGGAGGAAACGGAGGTCGCGGTCCAGCATCCAGACGAGGCGGTGAGGAACGCGGCGAGTCCCGACCAGAGCCCAAGCCGAGAGTCCGAGGTATCCGGAGGCCCACCTGTAACTGAAGTCCGAAGTTCGTAGTCCGTCGTCGTAGCAGTCCAGTCCAGTCCGAGGCCTTCCGTTCTTGCTGCCCGGTGAGTACCGTTGCTGGGGTAGTATCTAGACAGGGTCAATTAATTTGTCTCTGGTCCGTGGGTTTGGGTACGCAGATCCAACACAAAGTGTTCACCTAGGTGGACGCGGGTCCTGACGTGTCTCTTTATGGGACCGGTAAGTTTCGTGCTGTTTTAGCAGTGCATCTAGTCATTCTAGTAAGTTCTGTTCTCGAGAAATTCATGTGTTCTGTTCTCAGTATACCAGGTAGTATTTTGTCCGAACTGTTATTTTAAATGTTATTCCATGTGTTTTCAATGTCGTGGTATGAGTGATTTGTTTTTCCAGTTATTATTGTGTTTATCGTGTATTGTATTGTGTCTAGATTCCAGCCTAGAATGCCTCTATTCTCGAGGTTACGTCAGTTAAAAACCAAAAAAGGATTGCTTGAGGAAGCAGTTCCTGTCCCGCCTAGGGACAGTCCAGGTCATTTTATGTATCATAAGCATGGCTTAAGTGCCATATTATATCTAGACTTATGGGTGGAGTACACCAAGGAATTAGAAGAGAAATATAGATGGCCCGTATCAGGTACATGGGATGCCGAGTGCATCATGCGAGTAGAAGAAGCATTATGGAAAAAGAAAGCCAGACAATCCCAGAAAGATGCCATCGAGTTATGGCGCAAAGAATCTCATAGAAGAACCGAAAAAGAAATCAGAAAAACAGAATTAAGTAGGGAATCCTCAGAAAAAGCCCAAGAAAGGGAATTAATCGAAGTAGGTGAACAAGTTAAAGCCGAACAGTCAGACAGACAGAGAAATGCCCTTATTAAGGGTATGTATCCTCTTCTTGCCGAGGGCTTGCCGAAAGCAACCCCGGAAGCACCATGTAATTTCCCGCCACCATTAGTTCCGATTAAGCTACGTCACAAACCGACCGCAGCTGATATTTTTCTCTCGTCCTATTTGGACGACACAGTCCCAGAATATGCAAATCCTGCTCCGCCAGCTCCCGTAAATAATGTAATTCCTGTTCCTCCAGTTACCGGGGCACCCGTTACAGCATCCGTTACGGTACCCCCGGTCCAGCCTACAGTACATGTACCCGCTACATCAGTCACTCTCCCAGCACGTACGATACCCGTCGACAATTCTAGTCTAGGGGCCACGGGGGGAAGTCCTCCTGGAACCCCGCCTCAACACAGACGTATGACGTTACTGGAGCTACATGCACGAGCGTTACAGCGTTCACCCAAACTTAAGTCAGTTGCAGATATCAAGCGAGCCCTTACCGAATGCCGTTATGATCCAGTCCCAGGCGATGATGATATGGTCCTGTATTCATTGCGTGTAAGACGGGTGACCGAATATTTGGACACCCTGCCCAATATGAAAGGTTATCTAGACAGAATATATCGTTTCATCCGTACAGGAGTAGATCCAGAAAGTATTGGCGACGCCATGGCTCAAAGAAAAGTCGAGACTCAGCTCATGCTTTTGAAGTTTCTAATTAATTGTTTAATAAGGGAACAAGATTATCCGGATAAAGATCCGGAAGAAATGAAAGTTCTGACCAGGTGGAGTGACCATATAGCCGAGGGAAGACACAAGACACAGAACTGTATAGAGAGTATGTACAAGAAGATCCGTAGGGAAATAATAAAGTTACACGAGAAACGAGAAGCAGCACAAGTAACCGAGAAAGAAGACAACTCTTCTACTGAAGAGGTAGACGACGAGAATCCCTCCAGAATAGCGTATGTAGGTAGAACTAGACTTCCCGACCGACATTCACGCCTAGAACACAAGAAAGTTTTCCCTCCTCCAGCACCAGAACAAGGTTCTCTTGAGCAAGTATTTCAAGCTACCGATCACATTCTGAAATCACGAATCGGTTATAGTGAACTTAGTACCATGCATGAACAAGAACTAGCCAGATCAGCAGTCCGATGGACTACTGATTCTACCACTTTTCCAGACGAAATAGTGGCACAAATGTTTCTGAAACTGCCCCCAGCCGAGCAGCGACTGATGGGTATGTATATGATCCAGCACCTCATTACACTGTATGAGGGACAGCATTCTGATCCAGGTCCGTTACATGATGTTCTGAACGAGTTACTCCAGTATAGGTGGAGAGGTCTAGGTACTGATTAAATTAGTATCATTCTAGAACAGCGCCACAAATATCGAACGTTTCTGAATCCGCATTTTGTTCATGTCCCACCTCCAGAAAGTAAATCATTTTACATAGATAGACAGCATCCGTTACGAGAAGTACACCCAGTTAGGACAGCGGGTGGTGATCTAGAACGAGTATTTGTTTACACCCCTATCACCAAGATGGAACTCTTAGAGATGAAAAAGTTAATTCCCTGTCACGACAAAGATCCAGCAGGGTTCCATCGAGAATTAAAAGACATGCTCCGTATGGGAGAATACACGTATCCTGATATCATTAAAATGTTAAAGGTCCTGTTGCCCGCAGGGGTATATGAAAAACTCAAGGAAAAAGAATGGGAGGTGGGGGAGAAAAAGATAGATTGGACAGCTCTAGAAGCTGAAGATAATTCACGAGTACCAGGTACCGGTCTTGGGGGTAAAGTTAAAGAATTGCCCGAGTTATTGATACAGGTTTTGCCAAGATTACTAGCCACGAAAAAGGAAGATTGGGATGCAATCTCAGCTTGTAAACAGAAACAGGATGAAGACACTAGTGATTTTTATTCTAGATTTGAAAAATGTTTTATTATTAACAGTGGTCTGAAGACAAGTAGTGAATCGTACCCTCATCTTTTTGTTACCAACCTAGTCGAGAATTCAAGTCCACAAGTTAAAAATAGAGTATTGAAAGTCGAAAGTAGTTGGCAAGCTAATACTCCGTCACAGATGTTACAAATGCTCCAGTATCACCAGAACAGAATCAGGGAAGAGCAAGAACACGAAAGGAGACGTATGAAAGACACGAAAATGAAAGTATTAGTTGCACAATCTGTTCCACAAGACAGTCAGAAGAGGGGTCCGATCAAGCCAGTCATCCTGCAGCTCCCGTTAAAGGGACTTGCAATTACTGTAAACAGCCAGGTCATTTTATAAACGAGTGTGCAGTTCTGAAACACAACATAGCTACTGGTAAAACTAAAGAAAGACCACGTCCGCCTAGACAAGAACAAGTTTCACAGACTTCCCAGCCACCACAGAATGCACAACAGACAGTTCCAGCACCGCAGCCTATCGCTGCAACACAGCATGTTACACAGCAGATGTACCAGTATGCCCAGTCAGAGTATCCAGAGTATCAGCAGTATTCATGAAACAGCCTAGAGAGAGAGGTAGGCTTGCCTCTCATCGAGATACCTGTAGATCAAGAGGGTCCCTATGTACACAGTCAAGTATTGGGGAAAGACAGAAAGTTTTTGATTGATACAGGGGCAAGTAGGACTACTATCAGTCATGACGAGGTTCCAGGGGCTCCGCTCTCAGGCTCTAAAAATGTTTCCCTTGGATTTTCAGGAAAGCCGATTGTTAATGAAATTTCGAAACCAATTACTCTAGAAGTCGGTCCATTGTCCCGAACTACTGATTTGTTACTTACGAAATCATGTCCATAAAATTTGTTAGGCATTAAAACATTAAAAGAATTAGGTGCAGTAATTTGCTGTTCCCCAGAAGGGGTCCGATTGTTTTTACGTGACTTTAAAGGTCATTATGTATTGCGTGATTTTGATCCAAGATTATTGAATGTACCACAGCATTTATGGGCGCAAGGTCCAACTGATGTAGGTTGTATGCATATCACACCCCATCGTGTGACTCTCAAGCAAGGTATAGTTTTGCCACGAATCAGACAGTACAGATTTCCACCTGAGGCTGTAGCAGCCTTATCCAAAATTATTGACGAACTTATTGCTCAAGGAGTGGTTGTAGAAACTGACTCCAATGTATGTAATTCTCCTATCATTCCAGTCCTGAAACGTACTGATCCAAATGCACCTCCAGTATATCGATTAGTGATTGACCTTCGAGAGCTTAATAAATGTTTCATACCTCAGTATCCAGTAGTCCCAGATATTTCTTCCCTATTGACAGCCATTGATTCTGAAGCTACGTTCTTCACAGTTATCGATCTCAAGAACGCATTCTTCAGTGTCCCCATTCATCCAGACAGCCAGTACCTTTTCGGTTTTTGTTTAAATGGAAGGAGCTATAAATTCACACGAGCTCCTCAAGGTTTCACAGAAAGTCCTAGTATTTACAGTCAAGCACTTAAAAGACAACTAGACAATATTCTCATGCCAACTGACACTGCCCTGCTCCAGTATGTCGATGATCTACTGATCACAGCCCGTTCTGAACGTGACTGGGAGCGTGCGTCACTTACAGTCCTGTATTTTCTGGCCGAGCAGGGGCACAAGGTGTCCCCTTCCAAATTACAATTCTGTGTCCAGCAAGTGGTATACTTAGGACACTTACTGTCCAAGTGGGGTAGGCAGTTGACACCAGATCGTATCCAGTTAATAGCGAGTCTTCCACAGCCCAAGACACAGAAGGAGGTACGAGCTTTTATTGGCCTCACTTCTTATTGCAGACAATGGATTCCTCAGTATGCATTTCTAGCCAAGCCACTGATACAGTTAACGACACAGGAGGCAGCCGTATCGACTGTCCTCCCTTGGACCCAGGAACATACACTTGTTTTCAATGAATTAAAGAAAGCCTTATGTCAAGCACCTGTTCTAGCAACACCAAACTACAGTAAGCCTTTTACACTTTTTGTCACAGAACGTGAAGGTACTGCATTATCTGTTCTTACACAAGATCAAGCAGGACAGTACAAGCCCTGTGCTTATTTCTCGAGCACATTAGATCCAGTAGCCCAGGCTCTGCCTGCGTGCCTCAAGTCAGTTGCAGCCACAGCTCTAGCTATCCGACAAAGTGATTCCATAGTGTTAGGACACTCCCTGACAGTACAAGTTCCACACTCCGTGGAAGTTCTTTTAAACCGAACACAGACTCAGCACTTGAACATTGCACGTTTAACAGGTTATGAACTGACACTGTTCCAGCCACACATAGAAATCAGACGCTGCAACATTCTAAATCCTGCTACACTGTTACCCTCAGTTACTTCAAATCCTGCCACACATGATTGTGTGGAAGTTGTTAACACTATGACAAAGCCAAGACAAGACCTGACCGACATTGCATTACCTAATCCCGACCTGACACTTTATGTGGATGGTTCATGTATGAGAACAAGTACAGGAGAACTAGTAGCCGCGTATGCAGTGACTACTGACACCGAAGTTGTAGAAACACACCGTATTGACACCCGGTCTGCTCAAGCAGCAGAGCTAGTTGCTCTGACCCAAGCCTGCATACGTGCCAAGAACCTGAAAGTAAACATAAATACAGATTCACGTTACGCATTCGGAGTCGTACACGACTTTGGAGTGCTCTGGCAGGAGAGAGGTTTCATGACTTCTCATGGAACCAAGATTCAGCATGGTCTCCTCATTCAAGCTCTGTTAGATGCAATACATTTACCGACAGCTATCGCTATCATGAAGTGCAAGGCACATACGAAAGTTACTGACATCATTTCCCAAGGTAATGATCTAGCAGATCGAACAGCCAAGCTTACAGCTCAGACCCCAGACATTCCAGTTAACACGACACAGACACTCACTCCAGATCCGACTACCTGTATGACAGTCAAGGACCCTACACAAGATGTCATAGACATACAGTTACACGCTACTCCCAAAGAAATCAAGAAATGGTCCGAACAAGGAGGGGTCCAGACAGATCAAGGATGGTTGACGAAGGGAAAAGCCACATGGTTTCTCCCCGACTCTATGGTTCAAGTCATTATTAATACTGCACATAGTCCAGCACATCTAGGAGAAAAAGCTATGTTAGACAGTATTCAGAACCTTTGGTTCAACAAGCACTTACGAGCTGCAGCCAAGCAGAAAGTCCGTACCTGTATGATATGTTGTCAGTTCAATCCAGGTAAAAGTGTCCCGGTGGAACAAGGTGGATTCCAACCTCCTGACCACCCTTTTGAAGTCCTCCAGATGGATTATATTCAGATGGAGAGATGTCGAGGTTTCAAGTATGTCCTCGTAGTTGTATGCGCTTTGTCCAGGTGGACAGAAGCATATCCTGTTCCAGATTACACAGCCGCGACCACTGCCAGGCAGTTGGTTCGTGAATTCTTTCCCCGCTATGGACTCCCTAGGGTCGTGTATTCAGATAACGGCCAGCCATTCTCATCTGAGCTCATGAAGCATGTTTCCCTTCTGTTAGGGTACCAGTGGAAGTTCCATTGTGTGCGCCATCCTGAAGCAGCCGGTCTCGTAGAGAGACATAATCAGACTTTGAAGGTCCGCATTGCAAAAGTATGTAAAGAAAAAGGTGTAGACTGGCTAGTTGCCCTGCCAGTTGCTTTATTTTATATGAGGATGGTTGCACATTCCAGATCAGGTCTGTCCCCGTATGAGGTCGTATTCGGCCGCCCCCCAAACATGTGGGGTACACCTAGACCCCGCAGTATTACAGATGTTTCCAGTAATATGCTGACAGATTACCTAGCTTCCTTGATGTCTGCCCTACACTCTTGTCGTTCACAGGTTGCCGCCGCATTTCCATACAACACCGAGGTGAAACCGCATGAAGTCGTCCCCGGTGACCTCGTATTTGTCCGGAATTTTGATCGTTCAAGTCCGCTGGAGCCCCGCTGGAAGGAGCCTCGCCTGGTTTTGCTTACAACAAGGACCGCCGTCAAACTTGAAGGCAGGAAGGGATGGGTCCACCTGAGCCATATAAAGAAATTCCATGGATTACGAGAAAAGACTTTTGCTAAGGACTGCCTTATTCCTAAAGACTGCTTAAAAACAGACTCTGAACTCAAAGTTCCCCTGTTAGAGAAAATTCCGCAACAGGAGTATAAAATGAAACTCCGGTCTAGTAAAATAAGTCAGCCAGTTTAATTGTCTAAGTCCCTCTCGGGTGAAACGGTTAGACAGGTTCCTGACATGTATGAGATAGACCCCCACAGTGAGAGAGTTAGTCAAAACTCTAAAAAATGTATTATTGTTCTAAGTTTCTTATTATTTTTGAGTCTAATGGTTACCTGCACCAGTTATGCTTTACATTTATGTTTTCCAATTTCACATGTACCTATGTTTTCTAACGCTACAGTAGAACACACATTTAGTGATCTGCCTCCTCACGAACTATCCTATCGTCTTGCTATGCGAAATAACACATTCATTAGAATGTTACACTATTCACACCAGACCAGCAATGCCACTAATTGTTGGGTGTGTGGTCGACTCCCCCCTTTCCAGACACCGAAGGGAGTTCTGCCACTCTTTCCTTATCCGTTTTCACATAATGGTTCGTGTGGAGCATGGTCCACTTTAACGTCATCCTCCAATGATATGTCCCTTCTGAATAGAACATGTTTTCCAGACAAGCAAGGTCTCTCCCATAGAACAGGGTTAGATCTAGAAAATGAAGTATATGATTTAGGTAATTATTCTTCGAATTTTATGGTCCTGAATGTTCAGTCTGATACTACTCCAGATTTGCCTGCTATTTCAGTACTACCAGTCAAAGGCGAATTATGTGTCAGAAAGAATGGTTCCGCACATGTAGGACATAGTGATTGTACTACTACTGTCGAGTATAGAGACAGTGGGAAATCTATTTTCAAAGCCTCACGTCATTCTTATTTTGTTTGTGGTCAGACCGCATATGTTCGTCTGCCCCTCGATTGGGATGGAACATGTTACATTGCCTTCCTACTGCCACCAGTTTTTCTAGCCCCATCTGATTATCACAGAAACACACATCTAGTACACATCAGACCTAGAAGGGAGATCGAGTCCCCAATTGTCGATCAAACTGAAACTACTCTAGAACAGTATCAAGACTTCAATAAAGGTTTCTTCTTCTTTATAGGACCTATCCAGAATAGTAAGTTAATACGTAGGTTAACCAGAACCCTTGAAGCAGTAGTGAATGAGACTACTTCTGCTCTAGGTAACTTAACTGAAGAGCAATCTGCTATGAGATTTGTCGTGCTCCAAAATCGTCTCGTTCTTGACGTCATAGTGGCCGATAGAGGAGGAGCATGTAGAGTCATCGGATCTAGTTGCTGCATTTTCATTCCTAATAACGCGCCGTCTGTTTATTCAGCTATAACCAGACTTCATAAAATTGCCCATCAGTTACACCAGAATCCAGGCACCTGGACATGGTCCGGTTGGCTCTGGAGTATTATATCTGCCTGGGGATGGAAAGTATTGTCATTCCTAGGTATTGCAGTAATGATCATATTCAGTTGCTGCCTCTGTATACAATGTGGCCCTGCGATTTGCGGCATGTGTGCTACCTCTTGTATTCCTAGTCCTAAATCCCGTTCCAAGACAATTCGAGACGAGCAAATGATGCTATATGAAATGATAGATGGTATCATGAATATTGATGTTTCCTGATGGAAACGTAGGGCACAAAGAGGGAATGTGGAAAAGTAAATTTTGCCATGTTGTATGTGCCTACGTGTTCCCCATCTTATGTTATATGTGCATGATCGATATGCATGTATTCCCCTCTGATCGATTAAAGACGCAATTATAGTTGTGTCCATCTCTAGTATGCCAGTTTCCAGTCTTCGTGAAAACAACGAATATTAGGCCTATGTAAACCTACGTTGCCACATTTCACAGTGTGCACGTTAATTCATTGAATTGTCCCCGTTTCTAGGCCTCAAAAGGGCCCGGACTCAGTTTCAGCTCCTGTCTCCTGAACCCTCTCCGAGGAGCGATACGGCCCCCACCTGCATCCCTGACCCTTCGCTTACTTCATGCCTCGCAGTGCCCGGCCCGGCCTGGCTCTGCCTCCCAGTCTGCCAAGAGTATGTTATGTTTCTAGTTATCAGTCCAGCCCTCCTTCTCTGCATTCCTAAGCTACTGAATCGCATCAATAGTTTCCGTCATGGTCTAGCCTTTATGTCTCCATGTAAGAGAAATACTGTATTAATATTCATAGAATATTCCTCGCACACGCAATACATGTAGAATTATGCATGTACCAGTCTTAGTGTCTATTAGCCTTTGCCCTGATAACTTTTGGATTCTATCAATATGTACTCTAAACACCAGATACTAGATATGCCTTGGGTACATGTCGCTCTGACACTCCAGACTTTAGTCTCCTCTTCTAGCGCAGAAGTCATAGCCCCCAGTTCTCCCTGGTAACACGTCATTGCCCGTTTGCGCGCACCACTAGGTTAGAGGTCCCAGCTGCTCAGGTAGCCCCCTCCATGTTTCCGCCCCGTTTATGACACTTCTGTTACGTTTACATCACATGTCTATGTATACGCCCTGTACACGCCTTCTTGTTACATCATTTTGCCCTTATCTTTCGCGACTGCTACGAGTCACGCCTACTGCTACGCCTACTGTATTGAATGTAATGCAATTGTTTTGATATATATACTATGGACTGTTACAAAAAGTTACCCCTTGTCCGTTCCCAGATCCTGCCCCCGGCAGCTGCCTTTATTCTATTCCCGTACAGGCTGTCCTGTTCCTGTCCTTTATGCCTGATTAAAGCCTGTCGACTCAAGATACCTCGAATCCTGACTCTTATTTATTGAGCTACCTGTTTTATTGATTGTATTGAAAAATAGTACCGGTAATTAATTATTTATTTACCACAGTCTGTGTTCGGTTTAAAAGAACTTCCACGGAGTGTGGAACTTGTACTGTCAGGGAGTGTCCTAACACTATGGAATCACTTTGTCTGATAGCTAGAGCTGTGGCTGCAACTGACTTGAGGCACGCAGGCAGAGCCTGGGCCACTGGATCTAATGTGCTAGAAAAATAAGCACAGGGCTTGTATTGTTCTGCTTGATCTTGTGTGAGAACAGATAATGCAGTACCATCACGTTCAGTAACAAAAAGTGTAAAAGGCTTACTGTAGTTCGGTGTTGCTAGAACAGGTGCTTGGCATAAAGCTTTCTTTAACTCATTGAAAACAAGTGTATGTTCTTGGGTCCAAGGGAGGACAGTCGATACGGCTGCCTCCTGTGTCGTTAACTGTATCAGTGGCTTGGCTAGAAATGCGTACTGAGGAATCCATTGTCTGCAGTAAGAAGTGAGGCCGATAAAAGCTCGTACCTCCTTCTGTGTCTTGGGCTGTGGAAGATGTGCTATTAACTGGATACGGTCAGGTGTCAACTGCCTACCCCTCTTGGACAGTAAGTGTCCTAAGTAGACCACTTGCTGGACACAGAATTGCAATTTGGAAGGGGACACCTTGTGCCCCATCTCGGCCAGGAAATACAAGACTGTAAGTGACGCACGTTCGCAGTCACGTTCAGAACGGGCTGTGATCAACAGATCATCGACATACTGGAGCAGAGCAGTGTCAGCTGGCATGTGAATATTGTCTAGTTGTCTTTTAAGTGCCTGACTGTAAATGCTAGGACTTTCTGTGAAACCTTGAGGTGCTCGTGTGAATTTATAGCTTCTTCCATTTAAACAGAATCCGAAAAGGAACTGGCTGTCTGGATGAATGGGGACACTAAAGAATGCGTTCTTGAGATCGATAACAGTGAAGAACGTAGCTTCGGAATCAATGGCTGTCAATAGGGAAGAAATATCTGGAACCACTGGGTACTGAGATATGATACATTTATTAAGTTCTCGAAGGTCAATCACTAATCGATAAACTGGAGGTGCATTTGGATCAGTACGTTTCAGAATCGGAATGATAGGAGAATTACATACATTGGAGTCAGTTTCTACAACTACTCCTTGAACAATCAGTTCGTCAATAATTTTGGATAAGGCTGCTACAGCCTCAGGTGGCAATTTGTACTGTCTGATTCGTGGTAATACAACACCTTTCTTCAGAGTGACACGATGGGGTGTGATGTGCATACAACCTACATCAGTTGGACCTTGCACCCATAAATGCTGTGGTACATTCAATAATCTTGGATCAAAATCACGTAATACATAATGACCTTTAAAGTCTCTCAGAAACAGTCGTACCCCTTCTGGGGAGCAACATATGACGGCTCCTAATTCTTTCAGAGTTTTGATGCCTAATACATTTTCTGGACAAGATTTCGTGAGTAACAAGTCTGTAGTTCGGGACAATGGACCAACTTCTAGAGTAACTGGTTTCGATATTTCATTAACAATAGGCTTTCCTGAAAATCCAAGGGAAACATTTCTAGAGCCTGAGAGTGGAGTCCCTGGAAACTCGTCATGACTGATGGTAGTCCTACTTGCCCCTGTATCAATCAGAAACTTTCTATCTTTCCCTAATACTTGACTGTGTACATAGGGACCCTCTTGATCTACAGGAATCTCGATGAGAGGCAAGCCAACCTCCCTCTCTAGGCTGTTTCATGAATATGGCTGATAGTCTGGGTACTCGGACTGTGCGTACTGGTACATCTGCTGTGTAACGTGTTGTGTTGCAGCTATAGGCTGCGGTGCTGTAACTGTCTGTTGTGCGTTCTGCGGTGGTTGAGAATTCTGTGAAACTTGTTCCTGTCTAGGCGGACGTGGTCTTTCTTTTGTTTTACCAGTAGCTATGTTGTGTTTCAGAACTGCACATTCGTTTATATAATGACCTGGCTGTTTACAGTAATTGCATGTCCCTTTAACGGGAGCTGCAGGATGACTGGCTTGATTCGGACCCCTCTTCTGACTGTCTTGCGGAACAGACTGTGCAACTAGTACTTTCATTTTCGTGTCTTTCATACTTCTCCTTTCGTGTTCCTGCTCTTCCCTAATTCTGTTCTGGTGGTACTGTAACATCTGGAGCATCTGTGACGGAGTATTAGCTTGCCAGGTACTTTCGACTTTCAGTACTCGATTTTTAACTTGTGGACTTGAATTCTCGACTAGTTTGGTGACAAAAAGATGGGGATACGATTCACTACTTGTTTTCAGACCACTATTAATAATGAAACATTTCTCAAATCTAGAATAAAAATCACTAGTGTCTTCGTCTTGTTTCTGTTTACAGGCTGAGATGGCATCCCAATCTTCCTTTTTCGTGGCTAGTAATCTTGGCAAAACTTGTATTAACAATTCGGGCAATGCTTTAGCTTTATCCCCAAGACCGGTACCTGGTACTCGTGTATTATCTTCAGTTTCTAATGCTGTCCAATCTATCTTTTTCTCTCCCACCTCCCATTCTTTTTCTTTTAGTTTTTCATATATGCCCGCAGGCAACAGGACCTTTAACATTTTAATGATGTCAGGATACGTGTATTCTCCCATACGGAGCATGTCCTTTAATTCACGGTGGAACCCTGCTGGATCTTTGTCGTGACAGGGAATTAACTTCTTCATTTCCAAGAGTTCTATTTTTGTGATAGGGGTGTAGACAAATACTCGTTCTAGACCACCCCCCTCTCCCTTAACTGGATGTACTTCTCGTAACGGATTCTGTCTGTCTATGTAGAATGATTTTCTTTCTGGGGGTGGAACGGGAACAAAATGTGGATTCAGAAACGTTCTGTATTTGTGGCGCTGTTCTAATATGACACTAATTAAATCGGTACCTAGACCTTTCCACCTATTTAGGAGTAACTCGTTTAATACATCATGTAGAGGACCTGGATCAGAATGCTGATCCTCATACAGTGTAATGAGGTGCTGGATCATATACGTACCCACCAGACGTTGCTCGGCTGGGGGCAGTTTCAGGAACATTTGGGCCACTATTTCATCTGGAAACGTGGTAGAATCACTAGTCCATCGGACTGCTGATCGGGCTAGTTCTTGTTCATGCATTGTACTAAGCTCGCTATAACCTATTCGTGATTTCAGAATTTGATCAGTGGCCTGGAATACTTGCTCAAGAGAACACTGTTCTGGTACTGGAGGAGGAAAAACTTTCTTGTAATCTAGGCGTGAATGTCGGTCGGAAAGTCTAGTTCTACCTACATACGCTATTCTGGAGGGATTCTCGCTGTCTACCTCTTCACTTGAAGAGTCACTCTCTTTCTCGGTTGCTCTTTTTGCTTCCTCCTTCTGGTGTATACCTATGATTTCCCTACGAATTTTCTTGTACATACTCTCTACACTACCTTGTGTCTTGTGTTTTCCCTCGGCTATATTGTCACTCCACCTGGTCAGGACTTTCATCTCGTCTTGAATTTTAATTTAAAATTTGAATTTAAAATTTCTTATAGAGCGCTCATATACCTGCGGTTTCTTGGCGCTATTACTGACAGGATCCTAGTTAAAAAGCTGGGGGAACCGGAGAGTTATTATTCGAAAGATTTCGTGAATAGGTAGGTCTTAAGTTGTTTACGGAAATGTGGGTAAAGAGAGATGGTGCGGAGTCCGAGGGGAAGGGAGTTCCAGAGGGTAGGGGCGAGGGTGGCAAATTTAGAGCCTCCCCACTTCTTTCTCCGGTAGCGTGGGATGGTGAGGAGGGACTGGGAGGACGAGCGAAGTTCCCTGGTGGGGACGTAGGAGACAATCTCGGAGGAAATGAATTCAGGTGCGAGTCCGTGTCGGGCCCGGAAGGTGATGGAAGCAAGCTTGAATTCAATTCTGGCTCGCACAGGGAGCCAGTGAAGTGATTTCAGAAGCGGAGTAGAGTGGTGAAATTTGGGGAGTTTAAAAACCAGGCGGGCCGCCTGGTTTTGGATCTGTTGCAGGCGACGCAGACTGTAGGCGGGGATGCCGGCATACAGGGCGTTGCCGTAGTCCAGGCGGGATACCACCATGGCCAAGATGATGAGCTTTAGGGCAGTGAAAGTGAAGAAACGGGACACCCTACGTATAGTGCGCAGTGAAAGAAAGGAAGAAGATACCACAGAGCTAACCTGGGAGTGAAGGGTGAGTTGAGAATTAAGTTTTATGCCAAGTGTTTTAACTGAGGAAGCAGGGGTAGGAGGAGGGCCAAGAGCAGGGGGCCAAAAAAGAGGGGACCAGGGGCTGGATGAACCACCCGTCAACACCAACTCGGTTTTGTCGGGGTTGAGTTTAAGGTGGTTGTGGTTCATCCAGTCCCTGATGTGAAGCATAACAGATTGAAAGTTTAGAATAGAGGAAGGAGAAGACAGATTGAAGACAAGTTGGAGGTCGTCCGCATAATTAAATACGCCGACCTCCATCTGTTGAAGAGAGAAGATTAGGGGAGCAATGTACAGGTTAAACAAGAGAGGAGAGAGGGAGGAACCTTGGGGAACCCCGCACTGAACTTTCCGGACGTCCGCCGTGAAGTCACCCAGTCGAACAGCCTGGGTGCGGTCGCTCAGGAATGAGGACAACCAGACCAGGGCGGTCCCCCCGATCCCAGCCGCTCCGATACGGGAGAGGAGGATGGTATGGTCGACCGTATCGAAGGCGGCTGAGAGATCGAGGAGCACAAGAGCCTGGTGCTGATTGGTGTCCATACCCTCCCTGAGGGTGTCCAGGACCGACAGGACAACGGACTCCGTAGAGTGTGCGGGGCGGAAACCGGCTTGACGGGGGGCAAGGGCATCATGATTCTCCACAAAGGAGCTCAGAGCGCAGGTGACGTGGCGCTCGAGCACCTTGGCCAGGAATGGTAGGAGGGAGATAGGCCGGAAATTGGCGGGGACAGAGGGATCTGCCCCGGGTTTTTTTAAAATGGGCACAATTACCGCGGATTTCAAGGGTTTAGGGACGATGCCTTGAGCGAGAGAGCTGTTAAGAAGATGAAGGGGAGGGTCAGGACAGGAAACAAAAATATGACGGAGAATGTGAGTGGGACAAGGGTCAAGAGGAGAGCCGGATTTGACCAGGGGAACCAAGGTGATCAGGCTCTCCCTAGTGATAGGGGGAAGTGAGAAAAGCTCGCCCTTAGGGGGGGGGCATTGGGGGTCAACAAAAGAGGAGGAGGGTGGCGGGATGTTAGCCTTGATGGTGATGATTTTGTGAATGAAATAGTTGTTGAGGGAAGAACAGAGTGCTTCGGAAGGGGCCGGCTTAAGAGTAGTTCTGTCCGAGAACGCTAGGTTGTGGACGATGGTGAATATCTCCTTGGACTGGTTTTCCGCGGCTAGGATTTTGGAGGAGAAGTAAGATGTTTTTGCCTCCAAGATGTCTTTTTTATACTGGCTCATGATGTTAGTGTAGACCAGTTTCAGGGTGGGGCAGTAATTCCTTCTCCATGCCCGCTCCGCGCGGCGAACTGTTAATTTGGTGGTCTTAAGCTCTTCGGTGAACCACCGATTGGCGTCCTTGTCGCGTTTGGAGGTAATGCGCTTGAGCGGGGCAAAAACGTCACGTCCGTTGGAGAGCCACTGATCTATGGCGTCGACCTGGGAAAGAGTGGGAAGACCCTGTAAGGGGGGGGAGGGACAAGGTAAGGAGGGAAGAGAGATTCTCCAGGTTAACACGACCCCATGATCGGACCCAGGTGTTTTTAGGCCGGGGGGGGCTTAGCTGGAGGGTGGATAGGAAGAAAGAATGAGATTAGGTGGTGGTCCGACCAGGAGCAAGGGGTAATAGAGAGTGAATCCACAGGGCAGTTCAGGGACCAGATCTGATCGAGTATATGACCTTTGATGTGGGTGGGGGAGGAGACGTGGGGAGTGAAGTTGAGGGAGTGAAGCGTTTCGGAGAATTCCTTGGAGGATGAGCACTCCGCGGGATCGGAGGGCCAGAAATTAAAATCGCCAAGGAGCAGAATGGAAGAGTTGTTGATTGTGATGGTGGCCAAGACCTCCAAGAAGTCTTGGTCTTTATCTGGATAATCTTGTTCTCTTATTAAACAGTTAATCAAGAACTTTAAAATCATATGTTGAATCTCGGCTTTCCTGTGTGCCATAGCTTCGTGAATACTTCCTGGATTCTCCCCTGTACGGACGAAATGATATATTCTGTCTAGATGTTCCTTCATGTCGGGCAGGGTGACCAAAAAGCTGGCAACCCGTCTTAAACGTACTGAATGTAATACCATGTGATCTTCGCCGGGAACTGGATCATATATACAGTCAGTAAGAAGTCGCTTGAGATCTGTGTATGTAGCCACTTTTGGCGTATGCTGTAACGCTGCTTCTCGCGGCGTCAGTCGTCTTGCTTGAGGCGGGGTGATAGGAGCGCCTCCCCCCGCTGCTCCTGAACTAGAATCGTCGGTGAATACTGTACGTGCTGGTAAAGTGACTGGCAGAGCGGGTACATTTACTGTGGGCTGGTCCGGGGGTACTAGCACATTAACTTGGCCCCCTGGACCAGTGGCTGGAGGAACAGGAATTACATTATTAACTGGAGGCTGTGGGTGAGCAGGCGGAATAGGATTTGCATATTCTGGGACTGTGTCGTCCAAGTAGGACGAAAGAAAAATTTCAGCTGCGGTCGGTTTATGACGTAGCTTAATCGGGACCAATGGTGGCGGTAAATTACAGGGTGCTTCTGGGGTTGCTTTTGGCAAGCCCTCGGCAAGAAGAGGATACATGCCTTTAATAAGGGCATTTCTCTGTCTGTCTGACTGTTCTGCTCTAACTCGTTCACCTTCTTCGATTAATTCCCTTTCTTGGGCTTTTTCTGAGGATTCCCTACTTAATTCTGTTTTTCTGAATTCTTTTTCGGTTCTTTTATGAGATTCTTTGCGCCATAACTCGATGGCATCTTTCTGGGACTGTCTGGCTTTCTTTTTCCATAATGCTTCTTCTACTCGCATGATGCACTCGGCATCCCATGTACCTGATACAGGCCATCTATATTTCTCTTCAAGATCTTTAGTATAATCCTCCCATAAGTCTAGATATAATATGGCATCTAGGCCATGCTTGTGATACATAAAGTGTCCAGGACTGTCCCTAGGGGGGACAGGAACTGCTTCTTCGAGTAACCCTTTTCTGGTTTTTATCTGACGTAATTTCGAGAACAGAGGCATTTTCGGAAATCTACTTGCGAACACAATACACAATAATCACAGTAATGAAATGGCAAACAAATCACTCATACCACGACATAGAAATACAGTAATAACAGTTCGAACAGAATACTACCTGATACACTGAAAACATAACACATGAATTTCTCGAGAACGGACTTACTAGAATTACTGGATGCACTGCTAGAACAGTACAGAACATACCGGTCCCATAAAGAGACACGTCATACCGTATCTACCTAGGTGAATACTTCGGACTGGATCTGTGTACCCAAACCCATCGGACCAGGAACAAACTAATGATCCTGTCTAGATACTTCCCCCGCAACGGTACTCACCGGGAAGCAGAAACTGGAAGGCCTCGGACTGGACTGGACTGCTATGACGTCGGACTACGAACTTCGGATTTCAGAAACAGGTGGGCCTCCGGATACCTCGGACCTTGCACTCTCGGCTTGGGCTCTGGTCGGGACGAACCGCATTCCACACCGCCTCGTCTGGATGCCGGACCGCAGTTTCCGTCTCCTCCATGGGCCTGAGGGAGACTTGAAGCAGAAATATCTGCACGTGCACGGTATAGTTCCGTCACGGCTGCAGAGGGTCAGGGGACCTGCGTTACATCGCCAGCGCATGGGGAAGGGGCTCGTCCCTGTTCGGGCGCCATTTATGTGGTAAATAAATAATTAAATACCGGTACTATTTTTGAATACATTAATAATAACAGATAGCTCAATAAATAAGAGGCAGGATCCGAGGAATCTGAGTCGAACGGGCTTAATTCAGGCAAAAGGGAGGGGACAGGATCGGGACAGCTTGAAATAAAATAGAGAGGCAGCTGCAACGTTTCATCAACTTTACAAGATATATATAGTAAAACATCACAATTTCATTACATACAGTAGGCGTAACTAGTGACAAGCGTAAGATAAGAAGACATGGGCGTGAAAAGAAGGCGTGCACAGGGCGTGCACGTAGACATGTGATGAGAACGTCACAGAAGTGTCATGAATGGGTGGAAACATGGAGGGGGCTACCTGAGCAGCTGGGACCTTTAACCTAGTGGTGCGCGCAAACGGACTATGACGTGTTACTGGGGAGAACTGGGGGCTATGACTTCTGCACTAGAAGAGGAGACTAAAGTCTGTGGTGTCAGGACGACATGTACCTATAGCATATCTGGTATCTGGTGTTTGGAGTACATGTTGATAGAATCTGAAAGTTATCAGGGCAAAAGCTACTTGACACTAAGGCTGGTGCATGCATATATTCTACATGTATTGCGTGTGCTATGAATCTTCTATGAATATTAATACAGTAATGCTCTTGCATGGAGACAGAAAGACTAGACTATAGCTGAAACTGTTTATGCGGTTCAGTAGCTTAGGAATGCGAAGGAGAGCTGAACTGATAACTAGAAGCATAACATATTCTTGGCAGACAGGCAGGCAGAGCCAGGCCGGGCACCGCGCTGCGCGGCAGGAAGTAAGTGAAGGGTCAGGGATGCAGGTGGGGGCTGCATCGCTCCTCGGAGTGGGTTCAGGAGACTGGAGCTTGAATCTGGTGTCCGGGCCCTTTGAGGCCTAGAAACGGGGACAATTCAATGAATTAACGTGTACACTGTAAAACGTGGCAACATAGGCCTAATACTCGTTGCTTTCACGAGGACTGAATACTGGCATACTAGAGTTGGACACAACTATAATTGCGTCTTTAATCGATCATAGGGGGATATATGCATATCGATCATGTACATATAACATAGGATGGGGAACACGTAGGCACATATGACAAGGCAAAATTCAATTTTCCTCACCCTCCTCCTACACAGCAGCCTGAACTCCTGAAGTGGGGCTTCCACTAGCCCTGGGGACAGTACAGGGGTTCTGGATGGGTTCAGGGTCCAGCACACAGGCCCAAGTGGCGGTATCCCCTGGCAGCAGGTCCCCTCACATTCCTGTCCCAGCTCTGTCTCAACACATGGTGGCACAGCCCCCTTATTTATATGCCCTTCACCCCACCTACCAGGCAGTGCCAGAGCCTTCTGGAATTCTCTGGGGAACTGGTTTAAACTGGCTCAGGGGGAGGAGTAGAGCACCCTGGGTTCCACGCTTTCCCTCCAAATGCTTGGGTGGCTGGGTACCTAACATCTAGACCGCTAACCTACTGCAGTCAGGCGGCACAACGCACAGCCATGGCATCCATTTTAAATCCAGCATTCCATCAGGGTACATTTCACACAATGGGAGGAATATAAGTGCACACCATTGCATCACATTAACATGGTGTCTCACTCCACACATGGCCTACACAGTAACCTTTACCATGGGGGAGACATCCTAGGATAGGGGGATGAAAGGCAAAAAATGTTGGGGAAAAAGGGCCAAGTACAACACCCCCAGCCAAAAGCCAGGGTAGAACAATAATTGCCTTGATGGGCTTCCCTGCTTGGGGCGGAAAAAGGTGGACGCAGGCCCGCAACTGTAGGGGTATCTGCAGGTTCTTCGCCATTCTGGAACCCAATGGTTCCCTCGCTCAACCCTCCCTTCACCAACCAAACCACCCCACTGAAGCTCTCTAGCGGGATGTGGCCAGGACTGGCCTCTAGGCCATCCAGAAGTCTCTGGCCCTTGCTTTCTCACAGAGTGGGGGGCAGTAGCCCCAGGCCTGTAGTACCCGGTGACCACTCCCCTTCTCCTCCTTGTAGTTCCAAACTGCCACCGGTTCTCCCACCTGGGGTCCAAACCCTCAGGCTGACCAGCCACCAGGGGCGAGGCTCTCTCCCCTACCTCTCCTTCTGGGGTTCCGCCCTCTCCTCCTACGCGGGGCACCCTCAGATCACCACTCTCTCCCCAACCTGGAGTCGAAACCCTCAGGTTGAACCAGTTACAGGGGCGAGTCCTCCCTCCCCGTGCACCCCCTCCCAGAGTTCCGCACCCTCCTACCCGGAGAAGTACCCCTGAGAGTCCATTCTGGGGGGACACTGATTACAGATGTCCCATCCGCCAGGTCAGGCAACCCCTGAACATGGCCACCCAACCCGGGTTCTACGTCCTGTGGCTGAGCCGGGGCCAGAGGAGAGACCTTCCTACCTCTGCACCCCCTTCCAGAGTTCCGCACCCTACCACCTGGAGAAGTACCCCTGGTAGTCACACCAGTAAGGACCTTGTTAACCCGTGCCTCACCCTCCAGGTCAGGCAACCCCTGAACCTGGAACCCCAGCCCAGGATCTAAACCCTGCGACTGAGCAGATCCCCAAACCTCTGGAGCTCCGATTACAGATGCTCCGGGTTCTCCAGGCACGAGAGGATCCCTTTCACTGGAAGGCACATCAGGACAGCATAGGCTCCCAACCTGGGGTCCCCTTATGGAACTCTCCAGGCCCTGTGACTGCGGTTGGGGCACCTCTGGACACCTCCCTGTCGCACTCCTTCCTGTAGATAGGATGTGAGGCCCTACAACCCTCTCACTTCCCTGGGACCTAGCTGGGCTATTCTGCACTTCTCCCGCCTTGCTGGGTCGGAAGATCCGTGCACCATTCCCTTCAGGATCACTCCCCAATGTCCTCTGACTCTCTGGCACTTGCCCAAAGGTCTGCCTCCCGTGCAAGTTCCCTGGGGTCTGAGAACCCACACTGCAACAAGTGGTGACGCAGACTTGGGAAACAGCTCCTCAGCATGTGCTCCCTGATAACCACATGGCACAGCCCTTCCCAATCCTCGACTTCGCTACTCACCACCCAATGCAATTCAACACTCCTCCACAAACTCACCCCAGGACTGGTGGGACAGTTTCCCCTACCCCTGAACTCCAACCCGTCCCCTTCTTCCTGGGAATCAGGCACTGTCTCCGGGGCTCTGGGAGTGGGACTCCCTGCACTGGAACTACTCTCGCTGCCACCACTGGATGCCACCCTCACTGGTGAATCCAGACCACAAAAACAACCACTCTCAGGGGACAACCTACCCATCTGAGCTTGTCTCTCCCTGGCAAAAGCCCTCTCCGCCTCCGCCATCCTCTCTTGCGCTAGGACTTTTTCTGTCTCTAGCCTTTTCTCTTCCACCATCAGCTACACTAACTCCTTGGCATTCCTGAGCTTCTCCAGCGCCAGCTGATACTCCCTTTCTTCCCTCCTTTCTACCCACTCTTCTGGGGACGGGGAAAGGGATGGGGCAGTGCCCCCGGGACTGGATGCAGTGTGAGACTCCCTATCTATGGTGTCCTCATTAGCTACTGGCGTCTCTGCGTCTCTGCCCAATCGATTTCTTCCTCCTCTTCATCACAGTAACCACCCTCCAGGGTTATGGACTGGGAGGCCTCCCTCTGGTCTCTACCAAATCCACCCTTCAAATACGCGAAGGGGTAATCAGACAGGTCCCCCATTGCTCTAAGGGTTCCCCCCTCTTGAGGGCCTCATTGAGAAACAACTTCCTGCGAATATTGCCTACTCTCCGGTGAGCAGCCATCACAACGTTGGCATTACCACGTGCTGCCATTACGACGCTGCTTTTACAATGCAAGTCATTTTAACGACGCGCTGGAGGGCGCTGTTGGAAAAGGAACAGTTTAATTTTCTATTCCAACACCTTCCCTACTGTAACGTGGGCTGGAGTTGGAATAGAAAATTAAACTATTCCACTATCCAGCGTTTACAGCGCAAGTCGTTGTAATGACTTGCGTTGTAAAAACAGCGTCGTAACGGCACGCGGGGTAAAAGCCTGCGTTGCAATGTCATACAACCCCTCTCTCCTTACAGAACCACAAAACTTCCTGCTCGGTGTAATCCATGAGGTGGTCCTCATTATAAACCAACCCCATCCTGACAAGGTACACCCGGGACACCACCCACAGTGCAACAGGGGGACACAATTCAAAAACACTTTTCAGGAGGAAATAATAATCAGAAAATCAATAATCAGCAAAACAATAATCCCCACAAAAAGACTGTGATTACTCTTCAAAGCTCTATTTGCAGTGTAACCTGTGGCCGCTGTGGTACTGCTCAAACACAAGACCTATCCCACCGCTCGCCAACAATGTTAGAAATGGGGTGACCAATTCTACAGGGGGTAGCATGGAGCAGAGCGGGACGGCCAAACTCCTGAGGACATCCACGCAGTACGCACAGACGACACACCAGGCACACCACAAAAGAGACACGACACCACTTTGGATTGAAAAAGAAGAACTTTTGTATTTGGTCCAACCTGCAAAAGTAAGACACAATAATCACAGTGGGGCGCCAACGGGCACCAGGTCAATGTACACCAGGGGGATTATTTACAGGGGTAATAGGAAAAAGAATAAAAAGGTAAGTCCGTTAGTTTCCATGGCTGAAATAAAGACAAGGTGTTAGCAATTGACATGAAACATCAGCAACACCAATGTAAGGGAAAGAAGCACTAGGCATGTAAACCCATTAGGCATAAAAGATAACATGGGAACCCTAGGCAGGGTCATTAGTGTTCAGCATCCGCATCGGCACAACCAACCATGCGCAGGGGGCGCAGGAACATAAGCATAACTTGTCATTACCATTGGGCACCCCGGCATAGGCAGAACACAGGAGCATAACTTTGGCATGGCAAACGTCGGGCACATAAGTATGGGGCACCCCCACCCCCCTATGCGTAGGTCACATCATGCACAAACCTCACTGTAGGCAAGACCATATTGTGTGGGGGTGGTGGGAGACATTATGCGTAAAACCTTCACCAGCATGACCACATTCACCAGGGGCATACTACGGCAGCCTAGCTCACATTAGTAGGGCGTAAGATCCTGTGTAGAAGCATTAAGCACTATCGCCAGGCCTAACATATTAGCATAAGTTTAGGTCACCCCAGGCACCGGTTCTCTAAAGGCAGCAGTGCTGATAACCCTGAACAATGTCAGCGACAACCAAGGAGGTTCGGGAGCCTAGTTCATGAGGCCCCTAATTAGTCCCACTACCACTCTAGGCCTTTTGAGTCTCAACACGAAGTGGCCGTTATCGCTGCCACTGCCCACTGTCCAGCGGGGTAGTGGTATCCTGCAGAATTAATTCCGGGCCTGGGATGAGCCCAGTCAATAACGTACCAGTCCTGGGGGCGAGCACCAACCCTGTGCCCGGACACCCCCCCCAACACACTACACAGTTGAGCCCCCTCACTGGGCTCCTTGCGATGTCTCTGCGTCTCCTGTGGGGCTCTGTAGGTGCTGCAGAGCTCACTCGCCGCCGGGATCCCTGCAGACGTCGGGCCGCTCTCTTCCAGGCAGGCGCGGGGCTTCCCTTTCCAACCGGGATCCCCAACAGAGGAGAACCAGAACCCCAGAAGCCCCCCGGAGGACCAGCCTGGGACCTCGTGTCAGGGAAGGCCAAGCAGAAGAAGAGTAGGAATAATAATAATAATAATAATCCACATTTGTAAAGCGCACAAGCGAACAACCCAACCACCTCACTGCCATTGGGAGCAGGCCCTGGGAATTGAGCCGCTACGCAGCTAGGCAGAAATTATTACGAGTTGGTAGGAAATTCTATGCACCTTATTAACGTTTCTCCAAGCAACTTCTTGCCGGACAGGCCAGTATGTATACATCACCGTCTTTTGTGGGAAAATTATGCCGTGTTAACCAAGTAGTCACAACATGGAGCTACCTGCCAGATAACGTGTCAAATGACAGCGGAAAAATCAACGCCACAAAAAAGCGAAACACGAATGCAAAAAAAGCTGCAATACAAAAATCTGCGAAAACCAGCAACAGGCCTGCAATTCACACACGTCTGGTGGAAAATTCACAAAAAAAGTTGAAAAAAAAACAGACAAACAAATGCCAAGCAAAAGCGAAGCACAATGGATGTTGCCGGAGCAAGTACAGAGGAGAACCAGAACGTCACAAGCCCCCCGGAGGACCAGCCTGGGACCTCGGGTCAGGAAAGGCCAAGGAGAAGAAGAGTAGGAAGAAGCAGTTCAGTCTACAGGAAAACAGGATGCTGATAACAGAGGTGGTAAAACACCATCAACTACTGTTTGTCACCTCCACTGGGTCATTGGCAACAAAAAATGGAATATGGCAGATCGTGGACAAGGTGAATGCAGTGGGAGTGCTGAAGAGGACAATGAAGAGGTCAAGAGGCGCTGGAATGATGTCAAGTGCAAAACCAAGCAGAAACTCATCAACAACCGGAAGGCAGCAATGCAGACTGGAGGTGGCAGTCCAGCGCCATAGGAGGAGCTGGAAGAGATAGAGAAAATGTTGTCCACAGTCATTGGTGGGAAGACAGTGGCAGGAGTTAGGGGACCGGACACAGCTCAACATTACCTGACACAACAGCAACAGAGTGAGTAACGACCAGGGACGGGGGGACGGGGGGAGATGGCCACAATGGCACACATGCACCATGAGGTAAAGCACATCTGCGGACAAACCATGCCCCAGACCCCCAACTCGCACCAAGAGACCAATGTACCCAAGTATGCAACATCTCATCACTGTATAACCACAGAAGTCAAAGGCTCACCGCATGAAAGGGATATAGGGCAGCAAAATCAGAGCTACAGGGCGACTCCCCCAAAGTGCAGCACAGACGCATAACAATCAGAGCACATCAACACTGACAACAATGTGGCACAAACCGCAACAGAACACAGGACACAACTGGTGCCGCTTGGGTGTAGACACTGGCCAAGCACATTTGGCATTGCAGGGAAATGTGAGTGGATAATGTACAAGTACAAACACACACACGTCTCTTGTCAAAATGTCCACTGTCCCCTATCAAATAGGCAACCCCTCCCAAACAGCCACAATGTACACAGTCATGCAGTATGTATGAACACATGTACAATGCGACAACATACATGTGGACACAATGTGAAACTTAATCTCACCTTTACGTTGCAGAGGGGGAATCAACACCTCCTGCAGAGCAACCCAACCCTCTCTTCTCTGATGATGTAGAGGACCACCAGAACTTTGACGCCAACGCTCTCCAACAGCTAGTGGACAGCCTATGCAGCCCCCTTCCAGGAGCAGGGCAGCCCAGCAGCTACGAGGAGACCCCACCCCGGCACAAACCACACAGCAGGCAGCACCCACCACCATGGTTGCCTGCCAGGACCCCCATGAAGAACACATGCCTTACAACGCCGTGTGTAGGGGTGCCAGGAGCAGCTGGCTGAACAGGTGCAGTACGCTTTGACCGCATGGCAGACAAACTAGATGCCATACGTGGGTGTCTTAGTCCCATCAGGGACCACTTACAGTCCCTAACGGACACCCACAGTCCGCTCCATGCCCTCGAATGGACCATGGCTGACATCGCTTGAGTCCTGACTCAGAGAATTAAACAACTGTCCAGTCAGAGTGGCTCCAGCGATGTCACACAGGAGTTGGGAAACATGCGGAGGCTCATAGAGACCATGGAGCAGGCGAATGCAGAAAGAGCGGCTGCCACGGCTTCACACCAGTGAGTGGCAGCTGGGTTCCTCAATGACCTCACAACCTTCCTTAGGGCATTGCTGCCACACCGCCTGGTGCTGATGAATGCTGCTGCTACCACTAGATCCATCACCTGAAGTGTCAGTGCCACACAAGTTCAAGTTTCCAGTTCAAGTTTATTAAAAAAAAAAAAAATAATAATAATAAACTTGAACAGTGCCACACAGTGCGGCAGACATTCCACCTCTGGCCCCTGAGGTGTCACAGTGCAGGAAACAGAACACCACCACCCACATGTGAGTGAAATGAAACAGCAGAGGACGAAGATGTGGATGAAACCACCTTACGGATACGAAGAAAAGTGTAGCATTCATCTCCGCCAAATGGCCGGTTTCTGCTTGGTTCTGCCATCTGCATCATCACCTTCCACTGTGCCCCGATGCACTCTGCGACACTCACCTTGGACCGCGGCATGGACTGCCATATTCTGTTTGATTGCAAATGAAATGACACAGCAATCAGACTGCAGACTGAACTATTCCCCGTCCTTTGGACTTCTCTTTCCCTGGAGGACTCTGGCTGACCCTCCACAGGCCAGCATTGCCATGTGGGGTTTGCACGGCCCTGTACTGCTCAAGTTGCAACACTCCACTGAATGTGCATGAAACATTCGTAATCACACAGATGCGTCATGTCTATGGTCTTTCAAGTGTGGAAGTATGGATGAATGTGGGCCCTGTGAATTTCTCTTACTTCCATGTGGCTCATGTTGTTGGATTTGGGTCACAGGGTCAATCAATCAATCAATCATATCATTTGTAAAGCACACTACTTACCCGGGAGGGTCTCAAGGCGCTGTGACACACTGCTGAATGAGGTCTGGGTGGCGCCGACACAACAACAGGGACACACGCTTTAGTAACTTCCTTTTCCAGCCCCGTACAGAACCCACCCAGAGCCCCGGGGTCATCGTTCAAACCCTTATGCTGGACTGGCATACACCAGGCCAGCCCACTCCACGTACGCTCACAGGGGTGGACGGCAACGCTATATGTCCCAGGTCTACCCTGTAGTGATCTGCTGATTACAGGTCTAGTGATCAGCATGCTACAGCCACTCCCTCATGGCTAGCATACACCCACAACATACCCATCCAGCACACGCGTCACAGGACATGTGACCCTGCCAATAAAAAGGCCCGGGTGCACGTGTTCTACGCCATTTGGGCGTGTCTGTGTGCTTCTTATTTCTGTATGAGGGCCTAGGGTTCTACCACAGCACATTCCCCAGGGCCAGAGGTTACTTGATGGCGACCGCACCTCAATACCCAATCATAGAGGGTCCATAACGTTTGGGGCACAGACTTGGTGGCACCGGATACACTGCGGCTTGCACAGGCACACTGCCACGGGACAGTGACTTTCGGGGCACTGAGGTAGGGGCACCTTAGATGCTGAGCGGGTGTGCAGCTTGCGATGATGCCCTGTCCCGGCGATCCAGACTGCTCAGGATTTGTGTGCCCTTCTGGTCTGCAGTGTAGGACAGAGCCAGCGGGCAGCGTGGACATATCAGCATGTGGTGTCGCCTCCTGGATCACAGACTTAGTGGCACCGCAAGGGCTGAGCGGGTGTGCAGTCTGCGATGATGCCGGGTACACTGGTATGTCTTCTGCCATGGCAAAATTAAGACCCAGAATCAAATATGAGACCTGGTGGTCTACGGAGTGAAGCTACCTGATGTGGAGAGTGCCAATGTCTGCGGGCCCAGGGTTTGAGGCTTGCACCGGCACGTGGTGGGCCCTCATTGTGACACGCTGGTGGGCGGAAGGTGAG
Source organism: Lissotriton helveticus (assembly GCF_964261635.1). Lineage (NCBI taxonomy): Eukaryota > Metazoa > Chordata > Amphibia > Caudata > Salamandridae > Lissotriton > Lissotriton helveticus. The sequence goes on along the minus strand of NC_136061.1, from coordinate 36,933,268 downwards.
CAGTGATGCCACGGGTGGGCATGCACTGCTGGGCGGCGGGAGCGGCTGAGGTGCATCTGCCTTGGTGCGCAGGGGCGGGCATGCACCGCTGGGCGGCGGGAGGGGCTGGGGTGCATCTGCCTGGGAGCTCAGGGGCAGACAGGTGATGGAGCAAGGTTGCACACGTAAAGCGACTTGCTTGCTTGTATTCAGTCCTCTCAAAAATAATTATATTAATGTATTAACTAACATGTATCTAGGGGAAGCTCGACAATGTACTTTTACTAACTATAATCCACTTGCATTAAAATGGCTGCTGCGACGCGGGATTTTCTACTGCGCATGCGTCTGTCACACTCACGTGACATTGATGAAGCAAAGCTTCGCATATTTTGCGGCTTGCCGAAGTCAAGAACCTCGTTTATGTGTAATAAGGTAACAAAACGTATGTTTTACTAACATTTATTTTGTTTAGGCAAAGTTCCCGAAGCTTGCCTATGTGTATTTCTAATGAATTTAATCCGTGTCCTCTAATATGGCCGCCGCTTGTATTTTAGTTACTGCGCATGCGTCAGCCACACTCACGTGTCCTGACGCGTCTGCAGAAGTGGAGGGAAAGTTATGCGCATGCGTAATTCATAGCTGTGCTTATCATGTGGTACTGCTCGTGCCACTGCTCTTGTGATTGTGTCAATGTAGCTAACATTTAATGCAATAATTTTATTTCTTGATGATAAGTTAAAAGTACAAACCCTATGATGTATTTTCATAATGACATTATTATGTATTAACTTGTTTTCGCTTACTTTTCATGTACCGCGGGGAATGGGGGTCCAAACTGATTGGGAGCCATATTGACGGTCTCTTCTGCGCATGACCAGGGAGCATTGAAAGGTGGCCACTTTGGACAGTGGAACTCAGCCAGCTGGCAGCCACAGTCAAGATGCGCCTGGGAAAGCCACCTCTGCGCTACGAGAACGGCGAATGTTGCTCCTCATGTGTTACAATGTTAATATTCTGCACAGTTCTCATGAGAACCCCAAACCTGCTAGGCGGTACCCAAATATGTTAATGAAGGCTTCAAATCGTGTATTGTGATTGGTGTGTTACCCAAATCCTACCTTAGGACCAATCGAAATTGAGGGATTCTGACACTTTGCAACATTGGGGGGTGGTACACTGTCCCCAAACTGTATATCTACCCTGGGTTCACCTAGTGAACCGTCCGACTTGTCTGGTTTAGCTGACCTGTCACTGACCCAACGCACTCAATAGGTGACTGAAGATACAGAGCGCTGCGAAGCACTCTGTCTGAATTTGACTATAGACTAAGGTTCTACTGAACCTTAAAGTGCTGGCAAAGCACTTAGCTGGGAGTTCGCTGACCCCATCGGGGTCTTGATCGATAGCTGCAGAGCGGGTGGAGCGCAGGCGTTGCTTCCGAACTGTGGGTTCCGGTCCTGTCCTGAAGAGGGTCCTGTCCTGAGGGTTTGCTGTCCTGTCCTGAGGGTCCTATCCTGATTTCTATTCCGAGGGTATCCTGTCCTGTCCTGGGTATCCATTCTGCACCTGCCGTCCTTTGAGGGATATCCTTCCTTGAGGGTTTCCTGTCCTTAAACTGACCCGTGGCCAGGGTTTGGTTTCCACACCTTTCTAGGTAAATATTGCTCTGAAAACTCTTTAAATCTTGCACCTTCTAAATTTCTGACTTTTGCTTTAATAAAGTTCATCATTGCATATGTTATATTTTCCATGCTTTTCCGCAACCATTGAAAGCTAAATACATATTTTTCCGTGAGGTTTTTGTTCTTATGTCTTCTCACTGGTTAGAAATTATATTTTGCATAGCAGTGTGTCATTTCCTGATATGGTCTAGAACTTCATTGCCTAGATTGTTCAAAGGCCCATTCACCTTAAGTGAAGCGTGTTATTCATTATAAGCTCTCCTATAGTCACCCACACTTAGGCTATCCCTGTTTAGATAATACTGAATTGCATAGTATCTTTTCTCGTTACATTTTATTAGTACCTTGATGATTACTCTGTCATTATTTCTTTGTGCCTATATGATTTACGTTATCTTGGTTATTGATTGCCTTGTTTTATTGTACCTCATGCAAGAAAATAATGAACTTTAGATAAACATTTTAAAACTTCCAGTTGTCCGTGGTCATTTAAACAGTATTTGAATGTTATTGGTTGAGTTTGTATTTTGCTGCCTTTTCCTTTACAGCTAGCTCCCTGATTCATTGTGGTCATTAGGTACCCGCATCGGTGGATGGTAAGTCGGGTGCACCGAAAATTGGTAGCAGGGAACACACACACACCAACTTGGTAGAGCTCGTGAAGTCACCTGATCGATGTATATGGTGATTTGAAAAGTATATGGGCCCTGAAGCCGGAAACGGCGAAAACTATTGGTCGGGTGGCCTCGCGCGCTCTATCAGTTTTCTGGTAGCTAGAGGATGGTTAGGGACTAGTTGAGAGTAAGGCAGGGATTAGTTGGACTAGTTAAGTCGGAAGCTGCTATTATATTAATGCTGCTATAAGAGCGGCTGTTCTGAGGGAACTGATCACTCTCTTGTGAGTACGCTGCTGAAATTCATGAATTACTGTATTGCCATTATTCTTGTTCTTATATTGTTATATGTACTAATCCATGCAATTGTCAATCGTTTAGTTGTATGTTGTCCGAACTCCCCGGGGAATTGAAAGGGCAAGTGGTGAATAGAATCCATTGTCCTGAGGTCACAGGTTCGAGGAAAGTTAGGTGCAGGTTAGGATAACCGGGAAGCACTAACTAGGGTTTTCTGAATACATGTGTGAATAAATGACAGTAACGGGGTTCATTGGCAAAATTCCCATAGTGGCGTAACCTAGTAAGGGTCACATCGGAAGAGTAGCAGGTTCCTCGGAGCTAGCGTGAAAGCAGAGGGGTCCGCTGAGAAACCTTAAACTCGGAATATATCCCGGAAAGAAGTGGATGAGTTTAGGGGAATAACAGGTTCACCGATGCTAGAGTGAAGGGTAGGCGGAAGAGATCTGCCCGCAGCGAGTGAAAAGTAAATGGAAGTAGTTTACTTGCAGTAAAACAATTCTTTCTCTGTCTAGACACTTGAGCACTGTGGCGAATGTGTATTTGTTGTAAAATAACCAAGCACTGAGCACTTTAAAAGAAAGAAAGTTTCCGTTACCTTGTGAAGGGAGGGAGTCAGTCGCGAAGCGCCTCTGACGTCACTCTGTGCCGCGCTAGGATTGGTAGAAGCAGCGGGCGGGTAGCGGAGCTGGAATTGTAAAGGAGGGGTGAGCGCCGGAGCGTGGGAACTGTCTCACGAAGGGGCCGCGCACCCATTGGCGGAGCTTATTTAGTGTCGCGCACCCATTGGTTGCACGAATTTCTGAAGCGCGTTCTGATTGGAGGTAGTTTGTAAACAAAGTTTAGCGCAGAAGTCGTATGTGGCACTCGCAGACTACAGGAACTCGACCTGATCCAAGGCACCTAGGGTTTGAAAGGGATCAGTGGAAGACTAATAGATACGATATTATGTACGGAACCAAGAGAAAAATGTCCCTTGTAAGTAAGGTGAAAAATTATTTCAAAACGGACAAACCGATAAAATCTAGAGAAGGTGTTCTTGTTCCAGCACCCAATACTCCCGCCTCATTCATGATGTTTGACCGAGGGTACAATACCTGTGTGTGGTTGGAGAATTGGGTGAAGTACACAAAAGATGACGGAGTATTGGCTTTTCCGTTAGATGGTACTTTCAATGGTAGGATCTTATTTAATTTAAGAACCCGAATGAATGAACTGCATCCCAGACCGAGACTAACGCAGTATGAGGCATTAGAGGAATGGGAGATTGAGGCTTTTGAAAGAGAAAGACCCCGAATGGACAAGGGTTTGACCAAGTGGTACCCCAGGCAGAAACAGGAGTCCAGGGATAAAAGGATGAAACAGTGGAGACAGAGCATGATTGTTGAGGGTCTGTTTCCCATGATGCCGGCATGTCATAACATTGGAGCGGGTGAGAAAAGTACTGAAAAATGTAAGCATTGGGGGGCCCTGGGGGATTCAGATGATGAACTAATAGATGACATCTGTACCAGAAGTCCGCCACCTTACAATGAGGGAACCCGACCTTCCAGTGTAGGAGATGTTCCCCGACGCCACTTCCTAAAGGAAGAAGACAGGTCCCTGGGACTGGGAGGGGGTGGTCAAGTATTGCCCTATCCTGAAAAACCCGAACCGACGGAAACAAGGGATATATATCCCAAAGTGCCCGCAAGCCAGGAAGAAAAATATTCACGTACGAAAATCTTTTTTCCCAGACCCTTGTATGAAAGCGAAGAGAAACCATCGAATTCAGGACTGCCTTTTGTTCAACCTCCATATGGGGAAGAGCGCAGGTCCTTTAATACTGGAACTTTATTCCCGAAACCAAATTATGGGGGAGGACCAAGTGAAACGCATCCTACTGCCCCGAGTTTTACTCCTCCGTTGACCCCACAGATATTACATGACACAACTTTAAGAAGGGTACTAGTGGAAAAGGAGCAAGAGGCTCTAGCTAGACAAAGAACAGAAATAATTCAGAAAATTTCCCAGTTAAATACCAGTCCTGAGGCATTGACTATTCCAGTAACTATTGGACCGGTGGTCCCGTTATACGGAAATGGTCAGGGAAATCCGATTACTCCAGTTATGACCCCAGGCATGGCAACCCCGAGACAGGAACCGATCATCATAGATGATCAGTCCAGTGAGTGCGAGTCTGAAGTTGCGTTTTTGGAATTGCCAAACAAACAGACTGGAAAGGGAATACAGCAGAGGCATAACCCTTTTAATACAAAAGAAATTAAATTAGAGACAGCAACAGGTACTAGGAATGTCTCTCTGGTAACTCCGGATGAAATTGAGAGTTGGAGTCGTGAATTAGAGAAGCAGACTCCGCAAACAAAACCTTTAGACCTCTACAAGCTGAGGGTCGAAATAGAAGAATTAATGGCAGGAAATGTGGGGTTGGATCGATTGAATACCTACTCTGAAGAAGAATTGTCGTTCATATGTAAAAGCTTTACAAGGAACACCAGAGTGCTCCACGAAAAACTGACCGAAACAGCAGTTAGTATGGGGGTAGATATCTCAAAATCCAAGCCCTTACAGAAACCGTACAGAGCAGACTTCTCAGACAAAGATATAGAACACCTGAATGTGGCAGGGAAGAAGTTGCAGATTAAAGAATTAATGGGGGTACTGCAGAAATGGGGAGATGTGGAAAGATGGAGAAGCAGGTGGGCGAAAAAGAGGGAAGAGGTTCGCTCCCGACAAGTGACTCCCGAGTTTGCTTTAAGAGAGGTAGAAAAACCTGAGCAGTTATGCCCCATGCGCGAAGTTCCAGGAGGGAAATATGTGCATGTCCCCTGGTCTAGGCAGGATATTGTGTCCTTCACGAACGATTTTCCAAAATTACGAGAGAAACCAGTTGACTGGTACAGGCAGGTGGAAAGGTTCGTGAAGGTACAGAAATGTCTGTGGAAAGACCTGGATGGGTTTTTCGACATTGTGGTTCCAGTAGATTTATGGACCCAGTGTAAAATAAACATAGACTGGCCGAGTGAGGAGTACCCCAGAAACAAGGAAACTGGAGAGCCATCAAAGGATGTCATGCGGAAATATGAGCAGGTAATTCAGCATTTGAAAGAAAAGGTGCCCGCAAAGGAAACTGATTGGACAAAAATAGATAGAACAACACAGGAAAGGGACGAGACAGTGCACTCCTTCTATGAGAGGTTATTGCAGGTATTTAAAACATACAGTGGTATTGATAACATCGACCTGAAGGATATGACGCACTTTATTTACAGGTTTGTAAATGGTTTAAGACCTGAAATTTGTCAGTGGATAAAAGATAATAAAATCTGTTGGCATACAAAGAAAATGGATGAGGTCCTGCGGTACGCTAAGTACTGCGAGGATGAGATGGCAGAAAAGAAAAAGGCCCTCAAGGAAAAGGTGATGTGGGCTCAGGTGAAGCTCGCAGAACAGCAGGAAAAACAATTGAGTAACATGGTTAAAAATGCTGAGAACAAAGGTCCTGGGGGAGGGGGTGGAGGAAAGCCCCGGCCCAAATTTAGCAGGGAAGAGGCTATGAAAAATTTTCCCTGCCATCAGTGCGGCGAAATTGGACACTGGCGAAACGAGTGTCCCCAATTAGTCGATGTTAATGAAAAAACTCCTGATTTAACTCCACAGACGCAGAAAGAAAGACCAAGAAAGACTCAACCCCAGGTAAAAACAGTTCAGGTGCCTCGAGCACCCAAGCAGGTATACAGGGGAAGACAGGCAGAAGATGAAGAGATAGAGGTTTGGGAAAGCGGGGAGAACAGAAATACAGCAACTTCGCAGTATCTGCTGAATGATACCTTCCTTTGTAATGATCAGGACTGACGGGGCCTGAGAGGGGAGGACGAGGAGTGCGTACTTGGCGCTTCCTTGCCGGTAGACCAGTCTGGACCATATATTGAAGGAAAGGTTGACGGAAATGATGTCACCTTTCTGTTGGACACTGGCGCTACCCGTTCTACTGTAAGAACAGTGGACGTTCCAAACCTACCCCTCTCGGGAGAAAATATCCAAGTAGTGGGTGTATCTAATCAATTGATTAGTACTCCTGTTACCGAACCAATGGAGATTTCAATTGGAAATTTTAAACAGATGCATAGATTTGTCGTCTGTGACACCAGTCCAGTGAATCTACTGGGTCGTGATTTGCTGTGCAAAATGAACTGTACCATCTTTTGCACACCAAAAGGTGTGGAAATACAGACCCCAGATGAAGATGGCATTTATAAATTATTGTTACTTAGACCTGACTCAGAAATTAAAAGATTGACCCTGCAGGACTTGCCCCAAGAACTACAGGAAGCCGTAAAGCCAGAGGTGTGGGATTTCACTGGAAAGGATGTGGGGTTGATGAAAGATGTGGACCCCATACAGATAGCCATCAAGGACAATGCAGTATATCCTAACACTAGGCCCTACCGAATGAATGCTGAAGTGAAAGCAGGTGTCACTCTGGAAATACAAAAATTATTAGAAGGAGACATCATACAGGAAGTGATGAGCAGCCCATGCAACTCACCGATTATGGGCATCAAAAAGCCTAGTGGCAAGTATAGGGTAGTGCAGGACCTGAGAAAGGTTAACAAAATTGTAGTTCCTTGCTGCCCTATTGTCCCAAACCCTGCAGTGATATTGTACCAGATTCCTTGGGATGCTGAATGGTTCACTGTGATTGATTTATGTCATGCATTCTTTTCGATACCCCTGCACCCCGACAGCAAATTTCTTTTCTCATTTGCCTTCGAGGGTCACGTGTATTGTTGGAACCGGGTCCCTCAAGGGTATACAGAGAGCCCCTCTATCTTTAATCAGATCTTGAAAAAATGTCTAGAGACTTTGATCTTACCTGGGAACTCTGTGTTAGTACAGTACATAGACGACCTACTGGCGTCTAAAAGTCACAGGGACTGTGTAGTTGACACCATTGCCCTCCTAAATCATCTGTGTGAGAAAGGGCATAAAGTGGCCCCTGACAAACTACAGTTCTGTGCGAAATCAGTAAAATATCTAGGACACCAGATAGAAAAGGGTGTCAGAAAAGTCACATCAGAAAGAGTGAGAATAATTCAAAAGATGCAGTTGCCCCGTACTCAAAAAGATGTCAGAATGTTCCTGGGGGTATTAGGGTACTGCAGACAGTGGATTCTGGGATTTGCAGCTTTAGCCAGGCCCTTGATAAAAATGACCACGAGAGGAATGCCAGATGTTGTAGAGTGGGACGATGAAAGTCTAATGGCTTTCACAAGACTGAAAAACTGTCTGTGTACAGCCCCTGCGTTGGGAATGCCAGATTATTCCAAAGAGTTTGCCCTTTTCTGTGACACTCGCGATAATTGCGCATTGTCAGTCCTGACTCAAGAACATGGCACGACCAGAAGGCCTGTGGCTTATTTCTCTGCCACATTGGACCCAGTAGCTGCTGGGTTACCAGGCTGTCTGAAAGCAGTAGCTGCTACCTGTGCAAGTTTGGAACAGAGTGAGTCCATTGTCATGGGACATCCTGTGACCGTGTATGTTTCACATGGAGTGGTAATTCTATTGACCAGAACTAAAACACAGTATCTCACCCCTAGTCGGCTGACTAAATACGAGAGGATTCTTGTGGGTGCAGCAAATGTAAGCATTGTTAGGTGCGGTATTCTGAACCCTGCCACCTTACTCCCCGACCCCTTGGAAATAGAAGGTGGGGATGATGATGAACATGATTGTATTGACCTGACAGAGTTCAGTACTAAGCCATGCCCAGACATAAAAGAAGTACCATTGCCTGAGCATGATAAAGAACTATTTGTGGATGGTTCCTGTCTAAGACATGAACTAGGAGGCTTGAGTGCTGCTTATGCAGTAGTGTCTTTCACCAAAATTGAAGAAGCAGGTTACCTATATAACATCAAGTCTGCACAAGTAGCCGAATTGATAGCCATGATAAAGGCTTGCAAAATTGGGAAGGACTTACGCATAACAGTGTATACTGACAGTCAGTACTGTTATGGAGTTGTGCATGACTTTGGCCAATTATGGCTACAAAGGGAATTCATGACTTCCTCAGGTACTCCCATTCGGAATGCAAAGGTTGTTCATGACCTTTTAGAGGCCATCCAGTTGCCCAAAGAACTGGCAGTGGTAAAATGTGCTGCTCATCAAAGGAGCATGGACAGAGTATCACTGGGAAACGATTATGCTGATCGAGTGGCCCAATGGTGTGCCAAAGATCGGTATATTGTAAATCCAAAACGAGGGGGGCCAGGAACCAGCTGCCAGCTTCAGGTGTTTGAAGAAGTGCCTACGTGGGATGAAGTGAGAGAGTGGCAGGAATCGGCTCCTTGGCAAGAAAGAGAGAAATGGAAGGAGGATGGGTGTAGACCGAGACGTGTGGATGGTGTGATTTTGGGCCCAACTGGTATGCCTGTGTTACCCCGACACTTGCTTGGCACAATGGCAAGATTAATACATGAAGGATCACACATTGGTAGGGATGCCATGATTCTGGTATTTCAACAGACTTGGTACAGTAAAAAGTTCAGGAAGGTAGCAGAGTCCCTCTGCCAGAGGTGCCTGTCATGTCAACAGATGAACCCAGGCAAGAGGACAATGGTTGAACTGAGCAGGATTGGGAGATCAGGGGGTCCCTTTATAAGGATACAGATTGATTTCATCACCATGCCCCGTTGTGAAGGGAAACGATATGTCCTTGTCATTGTTTGCGTATTTTCAAAATGGGTAGAAGCTTACCCTACTCCTCAAAGTGACGCACTGACAGTAGCGAAGTGTTTACTAAAAGAACTGATACCTAGATTCGGAATACCATACATTATTGAATCAGATAAGGGTGGACATTTCCAGAATGAAATACTGGCTGAACTGTGTAAGGCCTTTGGAATAAGGCAGAAACTCCATTGTGCATACCACCCTGAGGCTTCTGGAATAGTGGAACAAGTAAATGGAACTATCAAAAACAGACTAGCAAAGCTGACTGATGCAACTGGCATGACCTGGGTGAAGGCCCTGCCCCTGGTCCTGATGGGACTGAGAAGTGTTCCCGACCGCAAGACAGGCCTAAGTCCCCATGAAATCATTATGGGAAGAGTGATGAGACAAGCATGGGTGCCAGGAAGCAAACTGTTGAGTATTACTGATGATTTAGTGCTTGAATACTGCAGAAGATTGGGTGACCAAGTGCGTTCTATCTCTCGCCAGATTGGAGACGACGGCATCCTCAATCCAACGACTCCTCTCCACAGCTTGGTTCCAGGAGACTGGGTCAAAATAAAGAAGCACACTCGATCAAGCTGTCTGGCACCAAGGTGGGGAAAGAAACGCCAAGTAATCCTGGTAACAACCACTGCAGTGAAAGTCGCAGGTGTTCCCCAGTGGATCCACGCTGGACACACCCAGAAGGTATTACCAGACAGAGGATTTGAAGAAGAAGGGCAACCAGCAGAGGACCCTGAAGGAGCCAGACCAGAAACAACTGACAACGAGCAGCCCAGCACCAGTCAGGTTGCAGGAACAGCAGACGTTGGCCCAGGAGTAGTTGACTACGAACTGCCAAGAAACCAGCCTGTGGAAGAGGTCCAGGAAACTGAGCCAGGAGTAGCTGAAGACGAGCTGCCAAGCATATGGCCAGAAGAATGGATACCGATGATTGATCTGACCGAAGATCCTATCAGAACAAGAGAACGACTTAGTGAAGGTAGAGAGTGGACTAGTCAGGAAAAGCAAGGCACAGGCGAAGAACCTCAGCCGCTTGAGATTCACATCAAAACTGAGGAAGGAGAAGGTCAGACAGGGACAGAGCAGGTATTCGATACACCACCGCTAACACCTGATGCAGATAAGGGAGAGACTAGAAATAGAGTGATAGTTCGAGCAGAAGAAAATCAAGAGATCGAAGTGCTTGAACAGGATCAGAGAGGGTTAAAAGAACGGGTTCAGGAAACAGAAACAGAAACAGAGACAATCGAAAGCCAAAAACAAAATATTCCTGAACAAGGCCAGATTAGCAACCAGGCAGAAGAATTTGATGCTAGCCCTGGAACTAGCCAGATAAGGGAAGTAGGAGAAGAAAGTGGAGAAGAATTACCACAAGATAAAGAGAACAAGAGAATAAGAAAAGAAAGTGAAGTCCAAGTACCGACTAAGAGACTAAAGAAAAGAAACAACCTTGAACCTAGGTTTGTAAAAAGATTGAGACTTAGGATAAAGACAGTGGAAGAAAAACGTGCAGAAGCAAGAAGAAGTGCTCGGATAGCAGAGCAAGAAGAAGACTCTTCCAAAAGAAGGAGTGAACGAATAAAAAGACAAAACAAAAAGTACAAGTCTCCTGAATGGACACTGGTTTTGGAGGAGCTTGAAGATCTTGATATAACTGACGTGAGCGACGGAGAACCCGTCCCAGAGTACTCAGCTGAAGAGGAAGACGAACCACCGTGAATTTGCACAAAGTAAGCTAATTGTGTAAAGCCAAAAAGAGGGGTTCGAGAGACTCCTTCTGAGCCAAAATGTCTGATTCAACAGTGAATGGTAGACCTAGTTGCAGCCGTTTTAAGACGTGTTGCAAGGTGTGTATATGTAGTGTAGTAGTACTGATAGTTATCTGGATAGGATTAACAATTTTCATTCCCTTTGCTGTAAGTAAAGATACTAACATTGTCCCTACTGAAGTTGTAAATACTGACAATGAGGAGCTAACAACACAGAGTGTAGCACGACATGAGAGAGCTTTGAGACAAACAAAACAGAACTTAGAAGCATCAGATGAGGGAGGACTACATTATCATGGAGTTAAGAACAAGACACACTTAAACGTTTTCGCAAACTTATTAATACACTATGTAGAGACTATGGAAATTGAAGATTGCTATGTCTGCATGAAGCTACCTACTTCTGTGGCTGAAGGCGTGACATACCATCACCTGCCATTGACATATGGAATATCCTGTAGCATTTTAGCTAGTTTATTTTATAAAAGGGGACCGTTACAGTATTATTATTCTAACAATGACGTGATCTTTTCTGAACTTCCTATACGTGGGAACTTGAATCCTGTACATACCAAAACTGACACCATAAGATATATGGGAGACTACTTTCTGACTATAGGTAACATTGACATAGCAGACGCACACAGAGATAACTTGACTTGTTCTTTGCGTGAGCAGGAAAAGATGTTCCTGAACATGGCAGAGAAAAGGAGAATTAAAATTCAGAAGAAGGCTAATGACGAAAGTCAGAAAAAGCCAAAGTGGGCAGAGAACATGGAAGGCACCTCATCTGGTGGAGCGGGTCCTGCTCTGTTGCTGGATTTTGAAAAGAAAGGCAAGCTATGTCTTCACCGCGAGAAGACTAGCTATTATAATAATGTTTTCATTGGTTCCAGTGAATGCGAACATAATTACAAGGTAATTGGAGGTTGGGGTTTCAAAAATGGGTCAGAGCCTGTGTTTCCTGGAATTTATTATATTTGTGGGGACAAGGCTTATTTCAAATTGCCGGATCACTGGTATGGAAGCTGCTACTTTGGCATTGTCTTCCCGAAAATATACCATGTGAATGGAAAAGCTGGAAGCAATGAAGATACTAATGGCTTAGTGCGTAGTAAAAGAGAAAGTATAGGTGAAATTATGGGTAGTATTTTCAGTGCACTGATACCTGGAGTGGGAGTGGTTCTGAACACTCACAGAATTTGCAAATTGTCTACTATAGTAGATGTGCTGTCTACTGAAACAGCTCATGGATTTCTGCTGGTCAATACCGAAATGGTTGCGATCAGATCAATGGTTTTACAGAATCGACTTGCTCTTGACACCTTATTAGCGAAAGAGGGCGGAGTCTGCCGGATGTTGAAGGCGCAACATTGTTGCACTTATATTCCGGATAAAAGTGTACAGATCAAAAGATATGTGAAAAACATTACTAATTTGGCAAAGGAACTCAAACCACTCGAGGTTGATAGTGCCTGGAAGAGACTGGTAGATGGTCTCTCAAATGTAGGTCATTGGCTTGCTAGCATAGGTAAAAGCTTATTATTCAAAATTCTGATGCCAATTGGTATTATAGGTCTTATTATACTTTCCATTTTCTTATGCTGTAAATGCCGCAAGCGCACCAAAAAGCACGAGGTAAATGCAAGAGGAGTGAAACGAAGTGTGGATGAGATTGAATTAGAGGAAGTGAATGATCAGATATACAAAAAGGTGAAGACTTCTCACCCTGCTAAAACTGAGAGGGAAAAGTTAGAACGGTTGCTGGAAGAAATAGAACTTTATAAAGTGTGAAAGAAAGTTGGCATCTGGTTCCATTATAATTTGTGATGATAGTAAATATCATCAAAGAGGGGATTGATGAAGCAAAGCTTCGCATATTTTGCGGCTTGCCGAAGTCAAGAACCTCGTTTATGTGTAATAAGGTAACAAAACGTATGTTTTACTAACATTTATTTTGTTTAGGCAAAGTTCCCGAAGCTTGCCTATGTGTATTTCTAATGAATTTAATCCGTGTCCTCTAATATGGCCGCCGCTTGTATTTTAGTTACTGCGCATGCGTCAGCCACACTCACGTGTCCTGACGCGTCTGCAGAAGTGGAGGGAAAGTTATGCGCATGCGTAATTCATAGCTGTGCTTATCATGTGGTACTGCTCGTGCCACTGCTCTTGTGATTGTGTCAATGTAGCTAACATTTAATGCAATAATTTTATTTCTTGATGATAAGTTAAAAGTACAAACCCTATGATGTATTTTCATAATGACATTATTATGTATTAACTTGTTTTCGCTTACTTTTCATGTACCGCGGGGAATGGGGGTCCAAACTGATTGGGAGCCATATTGACGGTCTCTTCTGCGCATGACCAGGGAGCATTGAAAGGTGGCCACTTTGGACAGTGGAACTCAGCCAGCTGGCAGCCACAGTCAAGATGCGCCTGGGAAAGCCACCTCTGCGCTACGAGAACGGCGAATGTTGCTCCTCATGTGTTACAATGTTAATATTCTGCACAGTTCTCATGAGAACCCCAAACCTGCTAGGCGGTACCCAAATATGTTAATGAAGGCTTCAAATCGTGTATTGTGATTGGTGTGTTACCCAAATCCTACCTTAGGACCAATCGAAATTGAGGGATTCTGACACTTTGCAACATTGGGGGGTGGTACACTGTCCCCAAACTGTATATCTACCCTGGGTTCACCTAGTGAACCGTCCGACTTGTCTGGTTTAGCTGACCTGTCACTGACCCAACGCACTCAATAGGTGACTGAAGATACAGAGCGCTGCGAAGCACTCTGTCCGAATTTGACTATAGACTAAGGTTCTACTGAACCTTAAAGTGCTGGCAAAGCACTTAGCTGGGAGTTCGCTGACCCCATCGGGGTCTTGATCGATAGCTGCAGAGCGGGTGGAGCGCAGGCGTTGCTTCCGAACTGTGGGTTCCGGTCCTGTCCTGAAGAGGGTCCTGTCCTGAGGGTTTGCTGTCCTGTCCTGAGGGTCCTATCCTGATTTCTATTCCGAGGGTATCCTGTCCTGTCCTGGGTATCCATTCTGCACCTGCCGTCCTTTGAGGGATATCCTTCCTTGAGGGTTTCCTGTCCTTAAACTGACCCGTGGCCAGGGTTTGGTTTCCACACCTTTCTAGGTAAATATTGCTCTGAAAACTCTTTAAATCTTGCACCTTCTAAATTTCTGACTTTTGCTTTAATAAAGTTCATCATTGCATATGTTATATTTTCCATGCTTTTCCGCAACCATTGAAAGCTAAATACATATTTTTCCGTGAGGTTTTTGTTCTTATGTCTTCTCACTGGTTAGAAATTATATTTTGCATAGCAGTGTGTCATTTCCTGATATGGTCTAGAACTTCATTGCCTAGATTGTTCAAAGGCCCATTCACCTTAAGTGAAGCGTGTTATTCATTATAAGCTCTCCTATAGTCACCCACACTTAGGCTATCCCTGTTTAGATAATACTGAATTGCATAGTATCTTTTCTCGTTACATTTTATTAGTACCTTGATGATTACTCTGTCATTATTTCTTTGTGCCTATATGATTTACGTTATCTTGGTTATTGATTGCCTTGTTTTATTGTACCTCATGCAAGAAAATAATGAACTTTAGATAAACATTTTAAAACTTCCAGTTGTCCGTGGTCATTTAAACAGTATTTGAATGTTATTGGTTGAGTTTGTATTTTGCTGCCTTTTCCTTTACAGCTAGCTCCCTGATTCATTGTGGTCATTAGGTACCCGCATCGGTGGATGGTAAGTCGGGTGCACCGAAAATTGGTAGCAGGGAACACACACACACCAACTTGGTAGAGCTCGTGAAGTCACCTGATCGATGTATATGGTGATTTGAAAAGTATATGGGCCCTGAAGCCGGAAACGGCGAAAACTATTGGTCGGGTGGCCTCGCGCGCTCTATCAACATGACGTGTTACTTCGCTTGGTGGGAAACTTTTGCGTCTGCGTACTAGAACTAAGATAGCTGTTCTGTGTCCTAACGTGCAAGAAGCTTGCATTGCTGCTTTTGCTAAGCTGTTCGTTCTGCCTAAACCTTAATGCAATAGTTAAAATAAAATAATGGGAATAGAATAGAGATAAGTGGTATACAGTGCATTCATTTATTCGGTGTCTCTAAAACTGTTTCTCTTCTATTTTTGCATGTATCGAATTTGGGCCTGAAATGTACCTCTGAACTCCATCTTTGGAGAGACTGCGCCTGTGCAAAGAATCCCAAGCTATTGAAGCCATGGCATTGAACCAGAGCCAGCATCAGGCATGAACTGTGAAACTATGAGAAAATGGCCACCGCACCCTGCCAGAGGAAGCTGAATTGAACAATTTGTTAAAACATTGTATGTTATTGTAACATTCACTGCCGGGTGGAATAAAAGTACATGGGAAGATAAAGTTATGGGAGGGAACGCAATTTAAATACTTGATTAACAGTTACCTCATTAATACGGTGTGATGACCTCTCCCTGTCTTTTGACCAATAAATTTGTGGGATTCACACATTTGCAAAATTTGGGGGTGGTACACTGACCTGGAAAATAGTGATAGAGCGCGCGGGTCACCCGACCAATAATTTCGCCACTTCTGGCTTCGGGCCCATATATTTCAAATCACCATATACATTGATCAGATGACCTCACGCTCTGCTATCAGATATTTGTGAGTTCCCTTCGTTATTCTTCAGCGTACCCGACTTACCATCCACCGACACGGGTACCTATGACCACCATGGATCAGGGAGCTAGCTGTAAAAGGAAAGGCAGCAAAATACAAACCCAACCAAAATACTATTCAATACCTATGTAAAATGACCACGGACAACTGGAAGTTTTAAAGTCTTTATCTAATTTAGTAAATTTCAGAAATAATCAAATTCACAGTAATTAAGCAATCGATAATCAGAATAACAGAAAGTACATAGCTGAATAGCAAATAAGTCAGAGCAACCATTTATAGACTAATGGAATCCGGACACACTTAAATGAAGGATCAGGAATTAGAACGTTTCAGATGAATTTCTAAAGATGGGATAGGCTTTGATTAAGACTAGTATTCTAGAATTATTTCAAGGGAATAAGACCTGAATTCGGGACATTTATCTCTATAGGAGAGTCTGTAGAGAGTGACACGCTATGCTTTAAGGCAAAAGTGCTTTAGACAGTTTAAGTAAGGAGGTTCTAGACCATATCAGGAAATGACAAACTGCAATGCAAAATATAATTTCTAACAGGTAAGGCAACATAGGAACACGCTTTGAAATAAAATGTAAATGACTTTGATTCAATGGTTGCGGCAAAAGTATGGAAAATCAACATATGCAAAGGTATTTCTTTATTTCTTTCTGTACCCTCCCTGCTCCCGCCTCCCAGCTGCTCCGCCCACCCGCCCACTTGGCCATATATGGCGACCGTGCGACGCAGGTGAGTGTGACCTAGTTCTAGGACACCCCCGCGCCGCACGGCCACCAGCTGCTGCGTGTGCCCCCTCTCCTTGTGCCTCGCTGCTCCGGCTCCGCCGCGTGACCACGCCCCTGCCATCGAGCGGCGTGGTCTGTGCTAGCTTCCTGCCCTGTCTGTTTTTGTGATTTTGATTTGTAAGTTTTTCCTGTTGTATTGTAATTTCGCCCCATTTGCGCCGTTGTTTGCCTCCTTGTGCCGCCCTCGTCGCATCCCTCCCCGCTCCCCGCTTCCCGCCATCACCGCTAACCCCGCCCCTTTTCTTTCTGTACCCTCCCCGCTCCCGCCTCCCAGCTGCTCCGCCCACCCGCGCACTTCGCCATATATGGCGACCGTGCGAACGCGCAGCGGTCACGCGCAGCGGGCGCGCCGAAGACGCCAAAGATAAGCCCGTCTGCGCCCGTCCGCGCCTGGACCGCGCCCAGGGCCAGGACCCCTGGCCCCCACCGACGGAAGCCGACCCGACGAACCTACAACGCCGCCAAACTCATCGCACTCAACACCGGCGCCATCCCGGGATGCTACCGAGCCACCCCGAAGCACACCCACGGACCCTTCAGCTGCCACGCCTGCAAGTTCTCCTGCGTCCGGACCTACCCTGCACCAGCACCTGCCAAGCCGAACACCAGCAGCAACCACCTCAAGTGCATCCTGCTCAACACCCGCTCCGTCCACAGACACGCTGTCGAGCTCTGGAACCTGCTCGACACCGCAGACCCAGACGTCGCCTTCCTCACGGAAACCTGGATGAACGCCTCCTCAGCACCCGACATCGCCATCGCCATCCCAGAGGGCTACAAGATCACCCGGAGGGACCGCACCGCCAACCAGACGGGAGGAGGCATCGCCATCATCCACAGGGACACCATCCGCATCACGACCAACACCGACGACACCCTAACCACCGCCGAACACCTGCACTTCCAGATCCACACCGACCCGAAGACCACCCTCAGAGGCACCCTGATCTACCGACCCCCGGGACCACGCACACGATTCAGCGAGGACATCGCCGACTTCATCAGCCCACATGCCCTCCCCTCCGCCGACTTCATCCTCCTGGGGGACCTCAACTTCCACCTGGAGAACAACAACGACCGTAACACCATCACCCTGCTCGACAACCTCGCCAACCTCGGACTCAAACAGCTGGTGTCCACCCCCACCCACCTCGCCGGACACACACTCGACGCCGTCTTCTCATCCAGCAAAGACATCACCTTCAGCCACGCAACAGGACTCCACTGGACGGACCACAGCTGTGTCCACTTCACCTTCAAAAGAACGACGATCCACCACCACCAGCAACAGGTTGCCCGAAGAAGCTGGAACAAGATCACAGCCAACCAGCTCACCGCCTCCCTGAGCCAGCACCCTCCTGCCGGCTCAACGAACCCCAGCCAGGCCGCCG
Organism: Lissotriton helveticus; assembly: GCF_964261635.1. Lineage (NCBI taxonomy): Eukaryota > Metazoa > Chordata > Amphibia > Caudata > Salamandridae > Lissotriton > Lissotriton helveticus. The sequence goes on along the minus strand of NC_136061.1, from coordinate 36,915,286 downwards.
ACAACCTCACGAAGTGGATCAGCGACTGCGCGGACGAACTCGCCCCCCTGAGGACCCCGCCCAGCAGACCCGGCAGCAGAAAAACCCCATGGTTCACCGACGAACTCAAGAGCTCCAAGAAGTACTGCCGAGCCCTCGAGAAAGTATGGAGAAGGGAACCAACAATGAACAACATGTCCACCCTCAAGCTCGCCACCCGGAAACACCACCAACTGATCCGCGCCACCAAGAAAACTGCATACAAGGACCGTCACGCCACAACCGCAGCAACGCCACCCACCACCACCCTCCGCGCCTGGACCCCGATCAGCACCGAAGACACCATCCGCACGATGAACTCATCCACTCCGGATCCCCAACCGACCCCTGCCCTCACCACGTCTTCAACAAAGCCGACGTTGTCATCGCACCCCACCTGCGGGACATCATCAACACCTCCTTCGACACCGCCACCTTCCCTGAGAGCTGGAAGCACGCCGAACTCAGCGCTCTACTCAAGAAACCTACAGCGGACCCCACCGAGCTCAAGAATTACCGTCCCATCTCGCTCCTCCCGTTCCCGGCCAAAGTCATGGAAAAGACCGTCAACAAACAGCTGGCCGCCTTCCTCAAGACAAATGGATCCCTCGACCCCTCACAGTCTGGCTTCCGAGCCAACCACAGCACCGAGACCGCCCTCATCGCTGCCACCGATGACATCCGAACCCTGATGGACAACGGAGAAACAGCGGCCCTCATCCTCCTGGACCTCTCCGCGGCATTCGACACTGTCTGCCACCGCACCCTAGTGCAGCGCCTTGGCAACATCGGAATCCAGGAGAAGGCACTGGAATGGATCACCTCCTTCCTCGACGGAAGAACACAGTCCGCCTACCACCGTACAAGTCAGAGGCCACCAAAGTCATCTGCGGCGTCCCTCAAGGATCCTCGTTGAGTCCCACCCTCTTCAACGTCTACATGAGCCCCCTCGCGGCCATCGCACGCCAACACAACCTCAACATAATCTCCTACGCCAACGACACCCAACTGATCCTCTCCCTGACCAACGACCCCACCGCCGCCAGAGCCAACCTGCACGAAGGGATGAGAGAGGTAGCCGAGTGGATGACGACCAGCCGCCTGAAACTGAACTCAGACAAGACGGAGGTCCTCATCCTGGGCTCCTCGCCCTCCGCCTGGGACGACTCCTGGTGGCCCCCCGCCCTGGGCACCGCACCCAAACCGACGGACCACGCACGCAACCTGGGCTTCATCCTGGACTCCTCCCTCTCCATGACCAGACAAGTCAACGCCGTCTCCTCGTCATGCTTCAACATCCTGCGCATGTTACGGAAGATCTTCTGGTGGATCCCCACCGAGACCAGGAAGACTGTCACCCAGGCCCTCGTCACCAGCCGACTGGACTACGGCAACGCCCTCTACGCCGGAACCACTGCCAAACTCCAGAAGAGACTCCAGCGGATCCAGAACGCCTCAGCCAGACTCATCCTCGACATCCCACGAAACAGCCACATCTCCGGACACCTGAGAGACCTGCACTGGCTCCCCGTCAACAAAAGAATCACCTTCCGCCTCCTCACCCACGCACACAAAGCCCTACACGACCAAGGCCCGAGCTACCTCAACAACCGGATCAACTTCTACGCGACCAAGCGCCACCTCAGATCAACCAGCCACGCCCTCGCCGCCATCCCCCGCATCCGAAGAGCGACAACAGGAGGAAGGTCCTTCTCCTACCTGGCCGCCAAGACCTGGAACTCCCTTCCGACCGACCTGCGCCTGACCCAAGACCACCTCTCCTTCAGGAAGAAGCTCAAGACCTGGCTGTTCGAGCAGTAAAGGCACCCCCCCCCCCTCCTAGCGCCTTGAGACCCTACGGGTGAGTAGTGCGCTCTATAAATGGACTGATTGATTGATTGATTGATTATTAAAGCAAAAGACAGAAATATAGAAAGGTGCAGTTTCAGGAGATTCGGAGTAATATTTACCTAGACTGGTGTGAAAACCAAACCCTGCCCACGGGTCAGTTAAGGACAGGAAACCCTCAAGGAAGGATACCCCTCAAAGGACAGCAGGTGCAGAATGGACACCCAGGACAGGACAGGAAACCCTCAGATTAGGAATCAGGACAGGACCTCTCGGACAGGACCCTCAGGACAGGACCCTCAGGACAGGACCAGCACCCGCAGTTCGGAAGCAACGCCTGCGCTCCACCTTCACTGCAGCTATCGATCAAGACCCCGATTGGGTCAGCGAACTCCCAGCAAAGTGCTCCGCCAGCACTTTAAGGTTTAGTAAAACCTTAGTCTATGGTCAATTTCGGACAGAGTGCTCCGCAGTACTCTGTATCTTCAGTCACCTATTGAGTGCGTTGGGTCAGTGACAGGTCAGCTAAACCAGACAAGTCGGACGACTTCCCTAGGTGAACCCAGGGTAGTTATACTGTTCTGGGACGGTGTACCACCCCCCAATGTTGCAAAGTGTCAGAATCCCTCAATTTGGATTGGTCCTAAGGTAGGCTTTGGGTAACACACCAATCAGAGTAGACTATTTGGAGGCCTAATTTACATTTCTGGGTACCGCCTAGCGAGATTGGGGTTCTCATGAGAAAGTCCAGTGGAATACAATGAAGAGAATACAATTGTTTCAATATGGGCACACATGACTCCGTCCTGCTGGGTCGCAGGTCGTTTTCTCAGGAGCATCTTGCCCATCTCTGCCAGCTGGCTGAGTTCCACTGTCCAAGGTTGCCACCTCTCAGCGCACCATGAGTCTGCGCAGAAGAGACCTTCAATATGGCTCCCAACCGGTTCGGACCCCCATTTCCCGCAGTACATGAAAAGTAAGCGAGAACAAATTAATACATAGAAATAAATGTATGTAAACACATCATTGGTCTTGTACTTCAAACTTATCACTAAAAAATATACTATGCAGTTTAAATGTTAGCAACATATACACACTCACAAGAGCATTACCACGTTATTCACGAAAGCTGTGTATTACGCATGCGCACCCTTTCCCTCCAAAAATTATAACTACGTCAGGACACGTGAGTGTGACTGACGCATGCGCAGAAGCACTTTTCAAGCGGCGGCCATGTTTTTAAAGACATGGATTAGTTGTATTAGAAATACACGTATGCAAGCTTCCTCTACTTTGTTCGAATATAAAAATAAAAGATTAGTAAGACGTACAATTTATTAATTTATTACACACGGGCGAGGTTCTTGACTCGAGCAAGTCGCGATGCGATGCTTGCTCTATCAATCCCCTCTTTGATGATATTTACTATCATCACAAAAATAATGGAACCAGATGCCAACTTCTTCACACTTTATACAGCTCTATCTCTTCCAACAAACGATCCAGCTTCTCTTTTTCATTTTTAGTAGGGTGAGAATTCTTCACCTTTTTGTATATCTGATTATTCATTTCCTCTAATTCAAGCTCATCCACACTTCGTTTCACTCCTCTGGCATTCACTTGATGCTTTCCGGTGTGTTTACGACACTTGCAACAGACAAATATGAAAAATAGGATAAGACCTATAATTCCAATTGGCATCAGTACCTTAAACAATAAGCTTTTACCTAAGCTAGCAAACCAATGACCTACATTTGAGAGACCATCTACCAGTCTCTTCCAGGCACTGTCAACCTCGAGTGGTTTGAGTTCCCTTTCCAAATTAGTAATGTTTTTCACGTATCTTTTGAGCTGCACACTTTTGTCCGGAATATAAGTGCAACAATGTTGCGCCTTCAACATCCGGCAGACTCCGCCCTCTTTTGCTAATAAGGTATCAAGAGCAAGTCTGTTCTGCAAAACCATTGATCTGATCGCAACCATTTCGGTATTGACCAGCAGGAATCCATGAGCTGTGTCAGTAGACAACACATCCACTATAGTGGACAATTTGCAAATTCTGTGAGTGTTCAGAACCACTCCCACTCCAGGTATCAGTGCACTGAAAATACTACCCTTTATTTCACCTATGCTTTCTCTTTTACTACGCACTAAGCCATTAGTATTTTCACTGCTTCCAGCAACTTTGTTCACATGGTATATTTTCGGGAAGACAATGCCAAAATAGCAGCTTCCATACCAGTGATCCGGCAATTTGAAATAAGCCTTGTCCCCACATATATAATAAATTCCAGGAAACACAGGCTCTGACCCATTTTTGAAACCCCAAACTCCAATTACCTTGTAATTATGTTCACATTCACTGGAACCAATGAAAATGTTATTATAGTAGCTAGTCTTCTCGCGGTGAAGACATAGCTTTCCTTTCTTTTCAAAATCCAGCAACAGAGCAGGACCCGCCCCACCATTTGAGGTGCCTTCCATGTTCTCAGACCATTTTGGCCTTTTCTGTGTTTCGTCATCTGCCTTTCTTTTTATTTTTATTCTCCTTTTCTCTGCCATGTTCAGGAACATCTTTTCCTGCTCACGCAAAGAACAGGTCAAGTTATCTCTGTGTGCGTCACCTATGTCTATATTACCTATAGTCAGGAAGTATTCGCCCATATAGCGAGTAACGTCACTTTTGGTATGTACAGGATTTAAGTTCCCACGTATAGGGAGTTCAGAAAAGATCACGTCATTGTTTGAGTAATAGTACTGTAACGGTCCTCTTTTGTAAAATAAGCTAGCTAAAATGCTACAGGAAATTCCATAGGTCAGGGGCAGGTGATGGTATGTCACGCCTTCAGCTACAGAGGTAGGTAGCTTCATGCAGACATAGCAATCTTCAATTTCCATAGTCTCTACATAGTGTATTAACAAGTTTGCGAAAACATTTAAATGCGTTCTATTCTTTACTCCATGATAATGTAGTCCTCCCTCATCTGATGCTTCTAGATCTCGTTTTGTTTGTCTGAGTGCTTTCTCGTGTATTGCTAAACTTTGTGTTGTCAGTTCTTCAGTTTCAGTATTTACAATCTCAGTAGGGTCAATATTAGTATTTTTGCTCACCGCAAAAGGAATGAAAACTGTTAGTCCTATCCAAATTAATATCAGTATAACTATACTACATACACATACCTTGCAGCATGTTTTGCAACGACTGCAACTAGGTCTACCATTCACGTTTGAATCAGACATTTTGGCTCAGAAGAAGTTTCTCGACCCCTCTTTGTGTCTTTACACCAGTAGTTTACTTTGTGCAAATTCACGGTGGCTCGTCTTCTTCTTCGGCAGAGTACTCAGCGACTGGTTCTCCGTCGCTCTCGTCAGTTATATCAAGGTCCTCAAATTCCTCCAAAACGAGCGTCCATTCAGGAGACTTGTACTTTTTGTTTTGTCTTTTTATTCGATCACTCCTTCTCTTGGAAGTATCTTCTGGTTGTTCTGCTATGCGAGCACTTCTTCTTTCTTCTGCACGTTTTTCTTCTACTGTTTTTATTCTCAGTCTCAATTTCTTTATGTATCCAGGCTCAATGTGCTTTCTTTTCTTAAGTCTTTTAGTTGGTACCGAGACCTCGTTCTCTTCTCTTGCCCTTTTATTTTCATTAGTTTGTGGCAATTCTGCTTCTTCTATTTCCCTTCCTGTCTCACTAGTTCCAGGACTTGCATCTTTTTCTTCTGCCTGGTTACTAATCTGGCCTTGTTCAGGAGAATTTTGTTTTTGCTTTTCAAATGTCTCTGTTTCTGTTTCCTGAACACTTTCTCCTAATCCTATCTGATCCTGTTCGAGCACTTCGTTCTCTTGAGTTTCTTCCGCTCCAATCTCTTTACTAGGTCTAATCTGTCCCTTTCCGATATCAGGAGTCAGTGGAGGAGTATCGATCACTTGTTCTGTCCCTGTCTGACCTTCTCCTTCCTCAGTTTTGATGTGAATCTCAAGAGTCTGAGGTTCTTCGCCTGTGCCTTGCTTTTCCTCTCTATTCCACTCTCTACCTTTCAAAATTCGTTCGCTGGTTCTGATGGGGTCTTTGGTAAGGTCAATCAATGGTATCCACTCATCTGGCCATATGCTTGACAGCTCGTCATCAGCTACTTCTGGACCAACCTTGGGGAACCCTTCAGCAGTCTGGACTCTTGGTAGCTCGTCATCAACTACTCCTGGACCAACGCCTGCGGACCCCTCAGCTTGACTGGTACTGGGCTGTACGTCGTCAGTTACTTCTGGTCTTGCTTCTGCAGGCCCCTCTGCTGGACCGTCTTCTTCTCCAGGCGCTTTGTCGGGTTGTACCTTCTGAGTGTGGCTGGCGTGGATCCAATGGGGAACACCTGCACACTTCACTGCTGTGGTCGTTACTAGGATCACTTGTCGCTTCTCTCCCCACCTCGGCTCCAGGCAGCTCGACCGAGTATGCTTCTTTATTTTGACCCAGTCTCCGGGAACCAGTTTGTGGAGAGGAGTCGTTGGATTTGCGACGGCGTCTACTCCGATCTGGCGAGAGATATAACGCACTTGGTCACCTAATCTCTTGCAGTATTCAAGCACCAAATCATCAGTAATACTCAACAGTTTGCTTCCTGGTACCCATGCTTGTCTCATCACTCTTCCCATCAAGATTTCATGAGGGCTCAGGCCTGTCTTTCGGTCTGGAATACTTCGGAGTCCCATCAGAACCAGAGGCAGGGCCTTTACCCAGGTCATGCCAGATGCATCACACAATTTCGCTAGTCTTGTTTTGATAGTCCCGTTTATTTGTTCCACCACTCCAGAAGCCTCTGGATGATATGCACAGTGGAGTTTTTGCGAGATCCCAAATGCCTTACAGAGTTGGTCGATCACATCATTCTGAAAATGTCGGCCTCTATCTGATTCAATAGTGACTGGAACCCCGAACCTAGGTATCAGTTCTTTCAGTAAACACTTTGCTACTGTCAGTGCGTCACTTTGGGGAGTAGGGTAAGCTTCCACCCACTTTGAAAATAGGCAGACAATGACAAGGACATAACGCTTCCCTTCACAACGTGGCATGGTGATGAAATCAACTTGTACTCTCACGAAGGGACCCGCTGACCTCCCAATTTTCCCTAGTTCCACTATTGTTCTCTTGCCTGGGTTCATCTTTTGACATGACAGGCACCTCTGGCAGAGGGACTCTGCTACCTTCCTGAACTTTTTACTATACCAAGTCTGTTGGAATACCAGAATCATGGCGTCCCTACCAATGTGTGATCCCTCATGTATCAATCTCGCCATTGTGCCAAGCAAGTGTCTGGGTAACACAGGCATACCATTTGGGCCCAAGATGACACCATCCTCACGTCTTGGTCTACACCCGTCTTCCTTCCACTTCTCTCTCTCTTGCCAGGGTGCCGCCTGCTGCCATTCTCTCACTTCATCCCATGTAGGCACTTCTTCAAACACTCGAAGTTGGCAGCTGGTTCCAGGCCCCCCCCCGTTTTGGATTTATGATATATCGATCTCTGGCGCATAATTTTGCCACTCGATCCGCGAAATCATTTCCCAAAGATACAGGGTCAAAGTCCTGCTTATGGGCAGCACACTTGACCACTGCCAGTTCCTTTGGTAACTGGATTGCCTCTAAAAGGTCTTGAACAACTTTTCCATTTCGAATAGGGGTACCTGATGAGGCCAGGAACTCCCTCGGTAGCCATAATTGGCCAAAGTCATGCACAACCCCAAAACAGTACTGACTGTCAGTATACACTGTTAGGCGTATGTTTTTCCCCAATTTGCAAGCTTTTATCATAGCGATCAATTCGGCTACTTGTGCAGACTTTACTTCAAATAAATAACCTGCCTCTTCAATTTTGGTTGAGGAGACTACCGCATAGGCAGCACTCAGGCCTCCTTGTTCATGTCTTAGGCATGAACCATCCACAAAAAATTCCAAGTCGTGTTTAGGCAAAGGTGTTTCTTTAATGTCTGGGCGTGGCTTTGTGCTAAATTCTGTTAAATCAATGCAGTTATGCTCATTTTCCTCCCCATCTTCCATATCCATTGAATTGGGAAGCAGAGTGGCGGGGTTCAGAATGTTGCACCTGACAATTGTTATATTTGCAGCACCCACGAGAATCCTCTCGTATTTAGTCAGCCGACTAGGGGTGAGATACTGAGTTTTCGTTCTTGTTAACAAAATTACCACTCCATGTGGAACATACACAGTTACAGGATGTCCCATGACAATGGATTCACTCTGCTCTAAACTTGTGCAAGTAGCAGCTACTGCTTTCAGACATCCTGGTAATCCAGCAGCCACTGGATCCAGGGTGGCAGAGAAATATGCCACATGCCTTCTGGTTGTGCCATGTTCTTGGGTTAGGACTGCCAACGCGCAATTATCGCGAGTGTCACAGAACAGGGCAAATTCCTTGGAATAGTCTGGCATTCCCAACGCAGGGGCTGTACACAGACAATCTCGCAATTTGGTGAAGGCTGTTATGCTTTCCTCATCCCATTCTACGACATCCGGTGTTCCTCTCTTGGTCATTTTTATCAAGGGCCTAGCTAGGACTGCAAATCCCAGAATCCATTGCCTGCAGTATCCTATCACTCCAAGGAACATTCTTATTTCTTTCTGAGTACGGGGTAACTGCATCTTTTGAATTATTCTCACTCTTTCTGACGTTACTTTCCTGATGCCTTTCTCTATCTGGTGCCCCAGATATTTCACTGATTTTGCACAGAACTGTAATTTTTCAGGGGCCACTTTATGTCCCTTTTCACTCAGGTGATTCAGTAGGGCAATGGTGTCAATCACACAGTCCCTATGACTTTTGGACGCCACCAAGAGGTCGTCAATGTATTGCACCAAGACAGAATTTCCAGGTAAGACCAAAGTTTCCAAGCATTTTTTCAAGATCTGATTAAAGATAGAGGGGCTCTCTGTGTACCCTTGGGGGACCCTGTTCCAGACATACACGTGACTGTTGAAGGCAAATGAGAAAATACATTTGCTGTCTGGATGCAAGGGAATGGAAAAGAATGCATGACATAGGTCTATCACAGTGAACCACTCAGCATCCCAGGGAATCTGGTACAGAATCACTGCTGGGTTCGGGACAATTGGGCAGCAAGGAATCACTATCTTGTTTACCTTTCTCAGGTCCTGCACTACTCTGTACTTGCCACTAGGCTTTTTGATGCCCATAATCGGTGAGTTGCATGGGCTACTCATTACTTCCTGTATGATGTTTCCTTCTAATAATTTCTGTATTTCCAGGGCAACCCCTGCTCTCACTTCTGCATTCATTCTGTAGGGTTTAGTATTAGGATAGACTGCATTGTCCTTGATGGCTATCTGTATGGGGTCTACGTTTTTCATTAATCCTACATCTTTTCCAGTAAAGTCCCATACCTCTGGCTTCACTGTTTCTTGGAGTTCTTTGGGCAAATCCTGCATAGTCATTCGTTTAATTTCGGAGTCCGGTCTGATTAACATTAATTTATAAATGCCATCTTCATCTGGGGTCTGAATTTCGACGCCCTTTGGTGTGCAAAAGATGGTACAATTCATTTTGCACAGCAAATCACGTCCCAGTAAGTTTACTGGACTGGTGTCACAAACGACAAATCTATGCATTTCCTTAAAGTTTCCAATTGAGATCTCCATGGGCTCGGTAACAGGAGTACTAATCAATTGATTAGATACACCCACTACTTGGATGGCTTCTCCCGAGAGGGGTAGGTTTGGAACGTCCACTGTCCTTACAGTAGAACGGGTAGCGCCAGTGTCCAACAGGAAAGTGACATCATTTCCGTCAACCTTTCCTTCAATGTATGGTCCGGACTGGTCTACCGGCAAGGAGGCGCCAAGTACGCACTCCTCGTCCTCCCCTCTCAGGCCCCGTCAGTACTGGTCATCACAAAGGAAGGTATCGTTTAGTAAATACTGCGAAGTTGCTGTATTTCTGTTCTCATTGCTTTCCCAGACTTCTACGTCATCACCCTGCGTGGACTTTCCCTTAAATACTTGCTTTGGTGCTCGGGGCAACTGAATCGTTTTTACCTGTGGTTGGGTCTTTCTTGATCTTTCTTTCTGCGTCTGTGGAATTAAATCAGGTGTTTGGGCGTTATCATCCTGCAAATAGGGACACTCGTTTCGCCAGTGTCCAATTTCTCCGCACTGATGGCAGGGAAATTTCTTCATTGCCTCCTCCCTGCTCATTTTGGGCCGGGGCTTGCCTCCTCCCCCACCCCCAGGACCTTGGTTCTGAGTAGTTTTGGCCATTTTACTCAATTGTTTTTCCTGCTGTTCTGCGAGCTTCACTTGAGCCCACATAACCTTCTCCTTGAGAGCCTTTTTCTTTTCTGCCATCTCGTCCTCGCAGTACTTTGCGTACCGCAGGACCTCATCCATCTTTTTAGTGTGCCAACAGATTTTGTTATCTTTTATCCACTGACAAATTTCGGGTCTTAAACCATTTACAAACCTGTAAATAAAATGTGTCATATCCTTCATCTCGATGTTGTCTATACCGCTGTATGTTTTGAACACCTGCAACAGCCTTTCATAAAAGGAATGCACTGTCTCGTCTCTTTCCTGTGTTGTTCTATCTATCTTGGTCCAATCAGTTTCCTTTGCTGGCACTTTTAGTTTCAGATGCTGTATTACTTGTTCATATTTTTTCATCACTTCTTTCGATGGTTCCCCTGTTTTGTCATCTCTCGGGTATTCCTCACTAGGCCAAGCTATGGGTATTTTACACTCGGTCCACAGATCTACCGGGACCACAATGTCGAAAAACCCATCCAGGTCTTTCCACAGGCATTTTTGCACCTTTACGAACCTTTCCACCTGCCTGTACCAGTCTACTGGCTTTTCGCGCAATTTCGGGAAATCGTTAGTAAAGGACACAATATCCTGTCTGGACCATGGAACGTGCACATACTTTCCACCTGGTACTTCGCGCATAGGGCATAACTGTTCTGGTTTTTCAGCTTCTTTTAGCAAAAATTCGGGAGTTGCCTGCCTAGACCTGGCCTCTTCCTTTTTCTTGACCCATCTAGCTTTCCACCTTTCCACATCTCCCCATTTTTGCAATACTGACAATAGTTCCTTGACCTGTGCTTTCTTTCCTGAAGCATTCAAGTTTTCCAAATCTTTGTCTGAGAAATCTGCTCTATAGGGTTTTTGCAGTGGTTTCGATCTTGAAATATCTATACCCATGCTAGCAGCAGTGTCTGTCAGTTTTTCATGAAGTACTCGGGTATTTCGGGTGAGACTTTTGCAGATAAACAGCATTTCGTCTTCGGAGTAGGTATTTAATCTGTCTAATCCTACGTTTCCTGCCATCAATTCCTCTATTTCTATTCTCAGCTTGTAAAGATCTAAAGGTTTTGTTGGGGACGTTTGCTTTTCCAATTCCTGACTCCATCTTTCGATTTCTTCAGGAGTCACCAATGTGACACTCCAAGTACCCGAGGTCGATTCCATCTGAATTGCCCTCGTACTAAACGTGTGCGGCTTCGGGATCCTTTTCTCAGTCTTTCTAATGGGCAGATCTAGCAGCGAGACCTCCGACTCGCACTCACTGGTCTGATCATCTATAATTAAGGGTTTTGGTCTGGTCGGTGCAATGACAGGGGTAATTACGGGAGTTTTTGGAGTCCCTTGACGGTCCCCGTACAGCGGAACCACCGGTCCGATTGTTACTGGGATCGTCAATGCTTCAGGACTTGCATTTAGCTGTGACATTTTCCGTATTATTTCAGCTCGCTGATTCTCCAGCGCTTCTCGCTCTTCTCTTCTAATAACCTGTCCAAGGAGTTTCCATGTAACACCTGCGGGGTCAGAATGGGAGCATAACTCGGGGCTGTGGGATGAGTCTCACTCGGCCCTCCGCCATAGTTAGGCTTCGGAAACAGACTTCCTGTGCCTAGGATTCTTGGATCTTCCTCATTCTGGGGCTGTAATAACGGCATTCCTGAACCTACGGACCTCACCTCTCCTCCATAAGGGGGACGAGGGAAAAACTCTCCTTCACGTGAATATCCTGTCTCTCCACCTACGGGTCTCCTGGGGTAAATACTTCGGGGTTCTATGGGTCCTAGATTCTCAGTATAAGGAGGAACTATATAATCCCCTCCTTCACTTGCGGACCTGACCTCTTCCCTTTGTAGGGGTCTCCGGGGAATATCTCCTGCACTCGAAGGTCGGTGTCCCTCATTATAAGGAGGCGGACTTCTCATGCACATGTCATCTAACAATTCGTCATCTGACTCTCCCAGGGGCCCCCAATGTTTAGTCTTTTCTGTTCTTTCCCCCCCCCCAGGAGGATCTTCTGCTGGCATCATGGGAAACAGTCCTTCAACAATCATGCTCTGTCTCCATTGTTTCATCTTTTTATCTCGGGATTCTTGCCTCAGTTTTGGGTAATACTTTGTCAGCCCTTTGTCCATTCGGGGCTTCTCTCTTTGGAAAGCCTCAATCTCCCACTCCTCTAATGCCTCATACTGCGTTAGTCTTGGTCTGGGATGTAATTCATTCATTCGGGTTCTTAAATTGAATAGGATTCTACCATTAAAGGTACCTTCTAACGGAAAGGCCATTATTCCGTCGTCTTCCGTGTACTTCACCCAATTTTCTAACCACACACACGTATTGTACCCTCTGTCAAACATCATGAAAGAGGCGGGAGTATTTGGTGGCGGAATAACAATGCCCTCTCTAATTTTAATCGGCTTGTCCTTTTTAAAGTAATTCTTTACCTTATTTACAAGGGACATTTTTCTCTTAGTTCCGTACATAATATCGTATCTATTAGCTTTCCACTGATCCCTTTCAAACCCTTGGTTTCTTGGATCGGGTCTAGTTTCTGGAGAATACGAGTGCCACATACGATTTCTACGCTTAACTTTGTTTACAAATTACCTCCAATCAGAATGCGTCTTGCAATTCCGTGCGACCAATGGGTGCACGCGTTCAAATATTTTCGGCCAATGGGTGCGCGGCCTTTTCGCGAGACAGTTCTCACGCTTCGGCGCTCACCCCTCCTTCACAATTCCAGCCCCGCTACCCGCCCGCTGTATCTACCAATCCCAGCGCGGCACAGAGTGACGTCAGAGACGCTTCGCGACTGACTCCCTCCCTTCACAAGGTAACGGAAACTTTCTTTCTTTCTAAAGTGCTAGTGCTGATTTATTTTACAACGAATACACATTCGCCACAGTGCTCAAGTGTCTAGACAGGAAAGATTTCTTTTACTGCAAGTAAACTACTTCCATTTACTTTTCACACGCTGCGGGTAGATCTCTTCCGCCTACCCTTCACTCTAGCATCAGTGAACCTGTTACTTCCCTAGACTCATCCACTCTTTTCCGGGATATATCCGAGTCTAAGGTTTCCCAGCGGACCCCTTTGCTTTCACTCTAGCTCCGATGAACCTGCTACTCTTCCGCTGTGACCCTGGCTAGGTTACGCCACTATGGGAATTTTGCAAATGAACCTCGTTACTAACATTTATTCACACATGTATTCAGAAAAACCCTAGTTAGTGCTTCCTGGTTTTACCTAACCTGCACCTAACTTTCCTTGAGCCTGCGACCTCAAGGCAATGGATTCTATTCACCACTTGCCTATTCAATTCCCCGGGGAGTTCTGACAACACCTAACGAGACGGTTTACGTACGCATGGACTAATACATATAACAGTATAAGAACAAGAATAACAATTTTCAAACAATTCATGAATTTCAAAAGCAGCGTATTCTCAAGAGAATGATCAGATCCCTCGGAACGGCCGCTCTTATAGCAGCATCGATGTATTAGCAGCTACCGACTTGACTTAGCCTAACTAATCCTGCCTAACCTTTAACTAGTCCCTAACCATACCTCTGCTACCAGAAAATACTGATAGAGCGCGCGGGTCCCCGACCAATAATTTCGCCACTTCTGGCTTCGGGCCCATATATTTCAAATCACCATATACATTGATCAGATGACCTCACGCTCTGCTATCAGATATTTGTGAGTTCCCTTCGTTATTCTTCAGCGTACCCGACTTACCATCCACCGACACGGGTACCTATGACCACCATGGATCAGGGAGCTAGCTGTAAAAGGAAAGGCAGCAAAATACAAACCCAACCAAAATACTATTCAATACCTATGTAAAATGACCACGGACAAAAACTGGAAGTTTTAAAGTCTTTATCTAATTTAGTAAATTTCAGAAATAATCAAATTCACAGTAATTAAGCAATCGATAATCAGAATAACAGAAAGTACATAGCTGAATAGCAAATAAGTCAGAGCAACCATTTATAGACTAATGGAATCCGGACACACTTAAATGAAGGATCAGGAATTAGAACGTTTCAGATGAATTTCTAAAGATGGGATAGGCTTTGATTAAGACTAGTATTCTAGAATTATTTCAAGGGAATAAGACCTGAATTCGGGACATTTATCTCTATAGGAGAGTCTGTAGAGAGTGACACGCTATGCTTTAAGGCAAAAGTGCTTTAGACAGTTTAAGTAAGGAGGTTCTAGACCATATCAGGAAATGACAAACTGCAATGCAAAATATAATTTCTAACAGGTAAGGCAACATAGGAACACGTTTTGAAATAAAATGTAAATGACTTTATGATTCAATGGTTGCGGCAAAAGTATGGAAAATCAACATATGCAAAGGTATGCCTTTATTAAAGCAAAAGACAGAAATATAGAAAGGTGCAGTTTCAGGAGATTCGGAGTAATATTTACCTAGACTGGTGTGAAAACCAAACCCTGGCCACGGGTCAGTTAAGGACAGGAAACCCTCAAGGAAGGATACCCCTCAAAGGACAGCAGGTGCAGAATGGACACCCAGGACAGGACATGAAACCCTCAGATTAGGAATCAGGACAGGACCTCTCGGACAGGACCCTCAGGACAGGACCCTCAGGACAGGACCAGCACCTGCAGTTCGGAAGCAACGCCTGCGCTCCACCCTCACTGCAGCTATCGATCAAGACCCCGATTGGGTCAGCGAACTCCCAGCAAAGTGCTCCGCCAGCACTTTAAGGTTTAGTAAAACCTTAGTCTATGGTCAATTTCGGACAGAGTGCTCCGCAGTACTCTGTATCTTCAGTCACCTATTGAGTGCGTTGGGTCAGTGACAGGTCAGCTAAACCAGACAAGTCGGACGACTTCCCTAGGTGAACCCAGGGTAGTTATACTGTTCTGGGACGGTGTACCACCCCCCAATGTTGCAAAGTGTCAGAATCCCTCAATTTGGATTGGTCCTAAGGTAGGCTTTGGGTAACACACCAATCAGAGTAGACTATTTGGAGGCCTAATTTACATTTCTGGGTACCGCCTAGCGAGATTGGGGTTCTCATGAGAAAGTCCAGTGGAATACAATGAAGAGAATACAATTGTTTCAATATGGGCACACATGACTCCGTCCTGCTGGGTCGCAGGTCGTTTTCTCAGGAGCATCTTGCCCATCTCTGCCAGCTGGCTGAGTTCCACTGTCCAAGGTTGCCACCTCTCAGCGCACCATGAGTCTGCGCAGAAGAGACCTTCAATATGGCTCCCAACCGGTTCGGACCCCCATTTCCCGCAGTACATGAAAAGTAAGCGAGAACAAATTAATACATAGAAATAAATGTATGTAAACACATCATTGGTCTTGTACTTCAAACTTATCACTAAAAAATATACTATGCAGTTTAAATGTTAGCAACATATACACACTCACAAGAGCATTACCACGTTATTCACGAAAGCTGTGTATTACGCATGCGCACCCTTTCCCTCCAAAAATTATAACTACGTCAGGACACGTGAGTGTGACTGACGCATGCGCAGAAGCACTTTTCAAGCGGCGGCCATGTTTTTAAAGACATGGATTAGTTGTATTAGAAATACACGTATGCAAGCTTCCTCTACTTTGTTCGAATATAAAAATAAAAGATTAGTAAGACGTACAATTTATTAATTTATTACACACGGGCGAGGTTCTTGACTCGAGCAAGTCGCGATGCGATGCTTGCTCTATCAATAGTATAACTAGGGTAGGCTTAGTTAGTTAGATTTTCCGACTTGTCCGAATAGCTGACCTGTCACTGACCCAACGCACTAGGTGATCGAGAGCAGAGGTGCTGGCGGAGCACTCTGTCAGAAAATTCGAAAACCCAATTGGGGTTCTGGAGAGGAGTTCGATGACCCAATCGGGGTTTGGCTGTTAGCTGCAGAGAGGGTTTACAACGCTGGCGTTTTGAACTTTAGCTGTGGTGCCGATCTTAGCCTGTGGTGGTCCAGTCCTGATCCAATTTGGTCTGTAACCTGTCCTGATTCTGATCTGCACCTGTTCTTTCTCGCTGGCACTTGCACTTTGGCATTCTTATCCTTTGTCTCAGCCCGTGGCCAGGGTTGGTCTTCACACCATTCTAGGTAATTCTAAAGTGTGGGTTTGTCATTGTACTGTTTTCCTTTCTCTACCCACCCTGTGTCTAATGCTTAACGATATTTCTTTCCAAAATTATTGCATATGTCGTTTCCATTTTCATCATTAAATAGAATAAGAAATTATTGATTATATTATGGTTTCAAAGATTACTTTAGATAAAAGAACTTAAACCTTTCCCGAGTTTGTGGTTATTTATGAAAACGTTCATGTTATTCTACTACCTATTTTCTTGCTAACTCCCTTGATCCTCTAGGACTTTAGGTATTGGTGACTTGGATTGGTAAGTCAAATGGTAAAGGTCCCGAATGGTAAAATTAAAATTGATCGAGTGTAAGTTTACCTGTTTATAAAATTAATTTAGTTTATGGGCCCAAGTGAGTATGTTGAGCAGGTGAGCTTGCGCTCTATCACAGGCAATGACGGCATGTGCAATTGTGTGTTTGCCAATCATGTATCTGGACTCTGTTTCAGATGTGGGACCTGGTGAATTGCACTACATACCGGCACGTGGTTGAGACACACCGGTGTCAGTAGATGAGCACTGAGGCCTTGGTGCGCCGTGTGGGCACTCTCTCTCCCTGTCCATCTCTTCTGTTATCTGTGTCTCGCTCCACCTCAGTCCATCTTTCTCTCTCTCCCCCTCTCTGTCCATCTTTCTCTCGTTCCCCCTCTTAGGCCGTCTTTCTCTCTCTCACCCTCTCTGTCCGTCTTTCTCTCTCTCCCCCTCTCTGTCCGTCTTTCTCTCGCTCCCCCTCTCTGTACCCGCTCTGTCCGTCTTTCTCTCTCCCACTCTCTGTCCGTCTTTCTCTCTCTCCCCCTCTATGTCAGTCTTTCTCTCACTCCCCCTCTCTGTCCGACTTTCTCTTGATCCCCCTCTCTGTCCATCTTTCTCTCGCTCCCCCTCTCTGTCCATCATTCTCCCGCTCCCCCTCTCTGTCCGTCTTTCTCTCTCCCACTCTCTGTCCATCTTTCTCTCTCTCCTCCTCTGTCAGTTTTTCTCTCACTCCCCCTCTCTGTCCGACTTACTCTCGTTCCCCCTATCTGTCCGTCTTTCTCTCGCTCCCCCTCTCTGAACATCTTTCTCTTGCTCCCTCTCTTTCTCTCTCTCTGTTTCTCTCTCTCTCTCATTTGCTCTCTCTCTGTCCTTTGATGAGCGCAAGTCACACCTTCTGATCTGGATTTTTGTCTTGAAGACTGTGACCTACAAATTGTACCGGGGAGAGCCGCCATGTGTCTTTATTTCTGTTCTGTGCTTATTTTAATAAAATTACGATTGTTTATTTGAAGGTGAAT
Organism: Lissotriton helveticus; assembly: GCF_964261635.1. Lineage (NCBI taxonomy): Eukaryota > Metazoa > Chordata > Amphibia > Caudata > Salamandridae > Lissotriton > Lissotriton helveticus. The sequence continues at coordinate 36,897,670 of NC_136061.1, read as the reverse complement.
GTGTGATGCTCATTTTTGTGATGACACATGCATGTCACCAAATGTGATTGTGCTACATCAGGCTGATTTTTTGGTACGTGTTTCATGTAGTTGATGTGGCATGTCTTTTGGGGGGGGTGCCCGGGGACGGTTGCTCCTGGGGGTGGTGACGGTGGGTGTTGTGGCCCTGTTGGGGCTCCCAGCTGCATGATCGTTGGAATCGTGGCATCTATGGCCCTTCAGGTGTGGCTCTGGGCTGGGCTCCCTTGTGTGGTGCAGGTTGTTGTCCGACTTTGTACCAGGTCAGAGCAGGTGTTAGTTTACTACTGCTAACGCGGCTTATCGCATGTTTTGGGTTCTTATCGCCGATCTAGCTGGTCGTTGAGAATGTTGCGAAGTGGTGTTGTTGCGGTTTTTGGCGCGGGAACTCCTACTCTGCATCTCATTAGCGATAGTTGCCGGAGTCATCTGTGGCGATGTTTTTTTGCGGATGCTATCGCAGGTAAACTGGTGCTATGGGATATTACCACCAGCTTGTGAATGGTGCGATACATTTATCGCCAGTAATCCTTGAGAAGGTGCCCCATATTTAGGCGCAAACATCTCAAATAATGTTTCTTGGATCCCATATAATACCACTCAGGCTGCAAAATCAAAGTCTACGAGAATTGGCCTTTTACAGTTTTTTAATGTACAAAGAAGGAGGGACATCTTTTTGCTGTTAAAGGTGTATATTGCTAACGTGGTTCCTGATGCTTTATATGGAATAGAAGCTTTCTTCATTTATCTCCAATATTGAATCAGTTTCATGGAAGAGCTACCTTGGTGTAAGCTCCTACAGCTCTGTTGAAAGTATTTGTCTTGAGCTGGGCTTGATGGGTATTACCTTCCGTGCCCACTGCCAAATAATTTAATATTTTCAAGTAATTATTCAGGAGTCCCAAAAATGCATCGAAAAATGTAACTTGGTGGGAACTTGCATGGGATAATAAAAAGATGTAAACTTTTGGGACTGTTTACTCTTATTGTATACCACAGTTTCCCTTAAATAATGATGAGATGTTATTGTGTCTACAATAATAGACACAAAATTAGTGCCTTAAAGTGTCACTTAAAAAGCATGCTAGAAATCGAAGTTTCCAGCTTGACTTGCAACATTGTTTAGAAATAAGAAGATTACAGCTGGGCTGTATGTTTGCAAGAAGTGGTGAGATGGAATTGTATTTAAAATCCATCATTTGCCCCCTTGGGCGTAGATTTGTCATGAAATTCAGGTTTAACCAGATGCCCTGGGGTGATAATGTGTGGATCAAGAGGGACGGGGTCTCCACACATCCATGCTGTTAATATTGTGGAGTTGTTAACCCCTTCCCCGCTCATGAGGAGCTCAGCTCGTCATGAGTTACGATGCTCGTACGCTCATGACGAGCTGAGCTCGTCATGTAACGCTTTTTTTTTTTTTAAACGCCGCGCACAGCGGGAAAACCGCTAGCGCAGATGCGGTTAAACATCATTTGAATCACTTGCTTTTTATTCTGTCCTGACCTTTTTTATCTGCAGAATTTGTTTTTCTATCCTGTGATTTTAAGGTATTTTGTAGTAACGCGCAAAGAAGCACTTAACTTTTTTAAACCCTCCCTCTGTGAATATTCGTTATTATTTAGTAAGGTTTTTGGGTGCTTTCTTGATATAAATTGACCTATTTGAATTCACTACAATGTATTTTGCTTGCTCTAATCAGGTTTTGTATTGTTTTAATCACATGTATTTTTATTTCACTGCATTTATTTATTATTGATTGTTGTCTTATTTAAGTTTAATCTGTGGATGCACTTTAAAGATTAAATAAAGAAGCAAAATATAAAAAAACAAAACCAGCTTTGGATGTGGACACCCACGTAATGTTGAAGGTGTGCATACCACAAAACGCATTTTTAGATGTTTACAGAGTTGTATCAGTAACTAAAAAGAAATAAAATGCCAGGGAGGGATGGAGATACAAACAGGGGACCCAAAGCAGAAGTGAAATTGGGGACGAGGGCAAGGGAAAGCAACCTGGGGACGGAAACGACATGGGAGGGGCAGAGAAGCACATGATGAGACCAGGGAACATTGAGGGGAGCACTGAAGCACATGGCAAGACAGAGCAACACAGACACTGAGGGAGCACACAAGCTCATAAATATATTGATCAACATGGAGACAGGGGAAGCAACAAGGGGACAGAAACAACATGGGTGGATCAGAGAAAAACGTGGCGAGACAAAGTGTTGGCACTGACCCCTCTGCAGTATCACTCCCAAACCTTTTGCCTTCCTCCTCCATTTTTCCTGATCTTGTTTTGCTGGCCTCAGGATTCTGTACACTTTACGCTGCTAACTAGTGCTAAAGTGCTTGTGCGCTCTCCCAGAACATGGTAAGATTGGCTTGTACTCAAATGGCATATTTAATTTACTTGTAGTTCCATAGTAAAGGGATATTACATGTATCCAGGTACACTTGAGTAGTCCTTCAAACCTGTCTCAGGCCTGCAATTACAGCTGTGTGAGCAGTTTTAAACTTTTCAACATGGTAAAATAAACTGCTTGCCAGGTCCAAACCTTCCTTTTTAATAAATATAAGTCATCACTAGTGTAGGCCGTGGAGAGCTCAGAGTGCAAGGTGAAGTATATTTCAAATGTGGACATGTACTTTTAAATTTTGCTTGTCCTGGTAGTAAAAAACTCTTAAATACATTTTTCGGCGCTGCAAGGCCTACCTCTCCCATTGGATAACATTGGAGTTACCTTATTCCATTTAATTAGCTGTAACTTCCAAATGGAAATAGGTATCCAGTTCATGTTTTGTGTCTTTGGAATTGTAATGAAAAATCCTCTCTTATGTTAAGAAAGCTTTTAGAAAGCTGGCATTTTCCTGCATTAACCATTTAGTTTTTGGCACCTGTCTCTGGGTCACATGACTGGGTGTAGCTGACAGTTGGTCTTTGTGTATTCCCCCACACACAATAAAAAACTTTGGTGTGCCTGGACAGGCCATCACTGGCAGGATGGGAGGTTGTAGCTGGGCACAGCCCTACATCCACTTGAAAATGCTGTGTCCTGCCTCTACACAAAGAGCTACAGACCCCTCTAGCTAGTTTGCAGCAGGGGCTGGGGAAACAGGAAGCATGTGCACTTCAAAGGGAAACCTCTAGAAGCCTTTTCCACTTCAAAGGAGGCACCTGAAATAAATATCGGACCATATCGTCCAATGACCCTTCTATGAATATTTTGTATATATCCCTAATTCTGTGGCCACCCACCTTTAAATACTCCAAAAGTTCACAACTCTTTGTCAGGGAAATGCGAGGCCTTATCGATTTAATTCCATTAATTAACTGTAGATACTTGAGCTCTTGACAGCCCTGTAGCGAATAACGTAACTTGAGATCTTTCAAGGGTCTACACTCATCCTTTTCCATTATTTGCCCCAGCGTAACAATACCCTGTCTCTCCCAGTAACGCCAGGGTCCATCCCTACTCAGATTTGGAAAGAGTGTCGAATTCCAAAGTGGTGTAAGATGATGGTACCTGGGTATAGCGAGGGTTTTCTGAACAATTGACCACACCCGCCATACATCATCCAATATTTTATAACCCAGTTTCTTATAATAACTCTTCTGAGTTCTCCTCAATAGCACACCAATTGCATCGCAACCCAGTGCTAACTGAAAGATCGAGGGTATATCCTCCTGTCTGAAGGTTGGTCCACCTGGATGGAATAGGATTGCCATATCAATAAGAAGACATGCCCAGTGATAACTCTAAGATCAGGCAGTCCCAACCCGCCTCTTTCCTGTGGCAATGACATATATCTACTTGATCTCCTTATTTTACCATAATGCCACAGGAAATTCATAAATATGGCTTCAATTTCCTTGATGACCTTCTCTTCAATTTTGAAAGGGATTGCCCTGAATTTATATAAAACCTTAGGAAACATGGTCATTTTAATGACATTAGCCCTACCGATTATCGACAAGTGGAGTGAGTCCATCCTTTTTAAATCTTTTTCCATTGAGCTCATAAGCGGCGAGAAGTTGTCCTTAATTATTTTTCCAGGTTCTGCATCTATTGTTATACCCAGGTAAACTACTGAATCCACATACCTGGCATCCTGCTTGGCTACATTTTTAGAACACAATACTTGTGTTTTCCCCACATTTAAACGATAGCCCGATAGACCACCAAACTGCCCAGTAATATTGACTAGTTCTCTCATAGCAGACTCTGGGTCATTAGTGATAACTGCTAGGTCGTCTGCATATGCGAGAAGTTTGGTCTGATACCGGATTAATGGCAACGCTGGTCATTATTTGGGTAATTAAAGGATCAATATATAGCGCAAAAAGGATTGGTGAGCACGGGCACCCCTGTCTCGTACCCCTTGTTATATCTATCTTCCCAGATCTTTCACCCATTAACTGGATTCTCGCCGTTGGTGTGGAGTACATTGCCCGAACTGCCTGTCGCAATCTTGGGCCAAATCCCCTTTCCTCCAAAACCTTCCATAGGAAACTCCATCTAACGTGGTCGAACGCCTTCTCCGCGTCGAGGAGGATCATTGCGACCCTCCCCCCCGCCCCCCGGCAGCCCCGATGTCAAATAGAGTAATAGCTCTTCTAATATGATCGGTAGTACCCCTCCCCGGGATAAAGCCATGCTGCCAGGGGGAATCAAGGGTCGAAATGATCCTCCCCATGCGAGCAGCCATGATCTTTGCATAGAGTTTATTGTCACTGTTTATCAGGGACATTGGCCTATAGGAGCCGGGATTGATCTTTGGTTTCCCTTTTTTGTGGAAAATCACTATATTAGTTTCTGTCCATGAGTCCGGTATTACCCCGGTATTCATAACACCCTTAAACAGATCCAGAAGCATTGGAGTTATTTCATCCCTTAGACTCTTATAAATCTCAAGCGGTAGAGCATCGGGACCCACAGCCTTCCCACTTGCCAGATCTTGCAGGGCCTCTAATATTTCGGCCATGGTAATATCTTGCTCCAAAGAGTCTATGTGGGCCTGTTGTAACTTGGTGCCCATATCTAGCCAACTTGTATCTGGGACCCCTGCTTCCGCCTCCTCCTGGTACAATACTTGATGATATTTCCTAAAGGCATCTAGAATTTCAGTCGATCTATCATACGTTTGACCCTCATATTCTATTTGTGTAACTATATTCTTGGAGGCCACCTGCCTAATTCGCAATGCCAGCGCTCTTCCTGCTTGTTCCCCCATTTCGTATAGTCTACTTCTCTGCGACTGATATTCCGCTGCCGCTTTTTTAGCCAGTTGTTTCTGAATCTCGGCTTTCATAGAGTTTACCCTTTCTAGACTCTCCGTGGATTGTCCCCCTAGAGTTATGTCTCGACTATGTTGTGCCTCAATCAATCAATCAATCAATCAAAGCATTTATATAGCGCACTACTCACGCGGAGGGTCTCAAGGCGCTGGGGGGGGGTCCGCTACTGCTCGAACAGCCAGGTCTTGAGCTGCTTCCTGAAGGCGAGGTGGTCTTGGGTCAGGCGGAGGTGGGTCGGAAGGGAGTTCCAAGTCTTGGCGGCCAGGTAGGAGAAGGACCTTCCTCCTGTGGTGGCTCTTCGGATGCGGGGGACGGCGGCGAGGGCATGGCTGGTCGATCGAAGGTGGCGTTTGGGAGCGTAGAAGTTGAGGCGGCTGTTGAGGTATCATGGGCCTTGGTTGTGTTGGGCTTTGTGTGCGTGGGTGAGGAGCCGGAAGGTGATTCTCTTGTTGACCGGGAGCCAGTGCAGGTCTCTCAGGTGTCCGGAGATGTGGCTGCGGCGGGGGATGTCCAGGATGAGTCGTGCTGAGGTGTTCTGGATCCGCTGGAGTCTCTTCTGGAGTTTGGTGGTGGTTCCGGCGTAGAGGGAGTTGCCGTAGTCCAGACGGCTGGTGACGAGGGCCTGGGTGACCGTCTTCCTGGTCTCGGTGGGTATCCATCGGAAGATCTTACGTAGCATGCGCAGGATGTTGAAGCACGACGAGGAGACGGCGTTGACTTGTCTGGTCATGGAGAGGGAGGAGTCCAGGATGAAGCCCAGGTTGCGTGCGTGGTCTGTTGGTTTGGGTGCGCTGCCCAGGGCGGGGGGCCACCAGGAGTCGTCCCAGGCGGAGGGTGAGGATCCCAGGATGAGGACTTCAGTCTTGTCCGAGTTCAGTTTCAAGCGGCTGTTCGACATCCATTTGGCTACGTCTGTCATCCCTTCGTGCAGGTTGGCTCTGGCGGTGGCGGGGTCGTTGGTGAGGGAGAAGATCAGCTGGGTGTCGTCGGCGTAGGAGATGATGTTGAGGTTGTGCTGGCGTGCGATGGCTGCGAGGGGGCTCATGTAGATGTTGAACAGCGTGGGGCTGAGCGATGATCCTTGTGGTACGCCGCAGATGACTTCGGTGGCCTCCGATCTGAACGGGGGGAGGCGGACTCTGTGTCCTTCCGGCGAGGAAGGAGATGATCCACTCCAGTGCCTTCTCCTGGATTCCGACGTTGCTGAGGCGCTGTACTAGGGTACGGTGGCAGACAGTGTCGAAGGCCGCGGAGAGGTCTAGGCGGATGAGGGCCGCTGTTTCTCCGTTGTTGAGCAGGGCTCGGATGTCATCGGTAGCTGCGATCAGGGCGGTCTCGGTGCTGTGGTTGGCCCGGAAGCCAGACTGCGAGAGGTCGAGGGAACCGTTCGTCTCAAGGAAGGCGGCCAGTTGCTTGTTGACGGTCTTCTCGATGACTTTTGCCGGAAACGGGAGCAGCGAGATGGGGCGGTAGTTCTTGAGGTCGGTGGGGTCGGCTGATGGTTTCTTAAGTAGAGCGCTGAGTTTGGCGTGCTTCCAGCTCTCCGGGAAGGTGGCGATGTCGAAGGAGGTGTTGATGATGTCCCGCAGGTGGGGTGCGATGACAGCGTCGGCCTTGTTGAAGACGTGGTGAGGGCAGGAGTCTATCGGAGATCCGGAGTGGATGGAGTTCATCGTGCGGATGGTGTCTTCTGTGCTGATCGGGGTCCAGGCGCGGAGGGTGGTGGTGGGGGGCGGTGGTTCGGTCGTGGCGTGCGTCGGTTGAGTGCTGAAGCTGTTGTGTATGTCCGTGATCTTGTTGTGGAAGTAGGAGGCGAGGGAGTTGCAGAGGTCTTGCGAAGGGGTGATGTCGTTGTTTCCGGCGTTGGGGTTGGAGAGCTCTTTCACGATGTTGAAGAGTTCCTTGCTGTTGTGTGCGTTGTTGTCCAATCGTTCCTTGAATGCGGTTTTCTTGGTGGCGTGGATCAGTTGGTGGTGTTTTCGGGTGGCGAGCTTGAGGGCAGCTTCAATCAGCTTGCCCATCAAAAGTTCTCTTTCTTGATTAGCCCTTTTCCAAATCCGAGTAGTATAACTGATGGTCTCCCCTCTTAGTCCTGCCTTGAAACTATCCCAAACTACACCCCTAGATGCGCTATACCTATTAGCATCAAAAAAGGCCTGGGACCAACCCTTCTTATGTCTAACGTACTCCGCATCTGCTAATAGTTTCCTATCAAAGGTCCAGGGCCTAGGGGTTTTTCGTGGTTTATTGATATCCATAGTTAGAACTAGAGGATTGTGGTCTGACACAATTTTTGGGAGTTTGATCATTTTAACCATACTTAATTGCGTAGCCGAGATCATAAAATAATCCAGTTTTGTATATTTATTGAAAGGGTGAGAAAAGTACGTATATCCTGGATCACCTGCCTCTAAATTCCCCCACACATCAATTAATCCATGTGACTGCATCATTGAGGTTATTGCTCTGTATACCCTCGGCTTCCTACCTACATAGGGGCTACCTACCAAGAAATCAGCTGAGATGTTAAAGTCCCCACATAATATTATGGGAGTTGGCCAGTCTGTCAATTCATTCTCTATACGCCTAAAGACCTCCGAATCATCTATATTAGACCCATACAGCGAACATATAGTAAATCCCAAGTTCATTTCACAGATAGCCCACCTACCCGTGGCATCTGCCTTGCACCGTTTAGCCACCCCTAGACCAAACTTACTGATAATAGCCACCCTCTTATCATAGAGGTCTGGGACGAGCAAGACAAGATTTCATATCCTTTTAGATTCAGCCAATGTTTTTTCTTCCAGGGTAAGTGGGTCTCCTGTAGGCATATGATATCTAAACCCACTACACGAAGATATTGCTCAAACCTACCCCTCTTTTTCCAGTCATTTAGTCCTCTATATTAAGAGATCCAATCCTGAGCTTAGGCATACCTACATTTCAAACATTGCCATCTCATCAACCGATCTAGATAAATGGTAAACACATAATAAGAATATGACTTTTGTTTCAGAATTAGTCTTACGTTTATGAATACATAGATGATACAAACTCTTCATTTTTATGTTTACACCCCCCTCACCCCCGCACCCACCTCCCTCCATCCAGCCCCCCCCTTAACTTTATCCTTCCCCCCCCTTAGACCCCACCCCACACACCCTCCCTGGTAAGGCGCGCAGACAAAGTCTGTGCATGTGATGGATACAGCATAGCAGTGGACTCCAAAAAACCTACTTAATAGTGTAAACCTCAAAAACCAAACTGAATCAATACACATCTATTAAACAAAGATCAGTACATAACTGATACCTATTGACCATAGCCCTACCCCACAGTGTATAAACCCCTAGTATAAAGTTATACGTGATTAAGTGATTAGATTATTTCTATTACTATTACTGTATAGAGTCCAGGAACTCTTGAGCTTTGATTTCCGAAGAAAAGTACATTGTTTTGCCCAGATACATTACTTTTAGCTGAGCCGGATTTATAAGATAGACCTGGATTTTTTTATCCTGGAAGGGCTTGATTAATTGTCGTAACCTCCACCGCCGCTCCACCGTAGTATGGCAAAAGTCCGGTCTAACGAAGAAGGTGACCCCCTCGCTGGTTTTTCTCGCGTCTGGTCTTGCTTTCTCTGCCACGGATTGTCTTAGGATAAAGTTCCCAAAGAATATCAAAATTGCCCTGGGCTTATCCCCTTCTTTCGTATTCCGGCGGATCTTAAACGGTGTCCGGTGTGCCCTCTAGGGCCCAGTTCCAGCTGGTCAGTTCAGGAAAGGCTTTCTCAAATAAATTAACTATGAAGGCTTTAACGTCGCCCCCTTCCCAACCTTCAGGAACACCAAGGACTCTTAAATTGTTCCTCCTAAGCCTATTCTCCAAATCTTCCAGCTTCCACTGGACATCCTGTGCCTGAGCCCCAAGAGATTCCACCTTAGTAGTGGCTGCGGCAGCCTCATTTTCTGTAGCAACAACCCTTTACTTAAGATTTGACACCCTATCCCCCACATTCACAGTGGCCTTGGATAGCTTTCTAACCACGCTTTTCATTTTCCTCATGGTCGCTTGAGCTTTTAAGCTGTCCTGCCTGGTTTCTTCCCGATGTGCAATTATTTCATGGTGAATTGCTTCCAGCATTGCTCGCTGGCTAGCTTCTTGGCTATCCTCATAGTTATGTTCTCGAATCGAATTGCCTTGGAGCAGTGTTGTCGGCGAGTGGTCCCAGGCCAGCTTCATTTGTTTTTTAGATGGGGCCATAGTTTTAACCGCCGTAGTAATCAGGTCCCCCTCTGGGTCACTCTCTGTCTCTGGGTTACTACCATCTATGTCCGAACTTTGTTCCTCTTCAACCTCGGACCAATCTGCCTCCTCAGGCACTGAGACAAAGCCCTCGCTTGGAGTCTTCTCCTCCTCCCTTTCTTGCTCATGATCCATATTTGTCTGGAGGATAGCGCTGAATTCCATAGTTCCTGATTGTACCTTAACATCATTTTCTGTACTGCCCATAGTGTTCTTGAGAGCGGGGCTGATGCCGGTGCCGGTTTTGGTATCGGCGCTTATTAAACTCTTAGTTTTACTTCCAGGGTCCTCACCCATATCCTTCTCATCCTCATTGCCTCCTGACATGCAAAATGAGCCGGAGTCTTGCACAAAAACCGGGCCCTGGATCATGCCCCCAATTATGCCCTCAGAATCACCGGTCATAGTTTGGCTTACCATGGGTTCAGGTGGTTCGATTTCACCCAGTCTCTCAGCCTCTGTCTCTGGTTCTATGTCAGCCTCGCCTCCTGGAACACTGGTCTCCTTCTCCTTCCCAGCTCGATTAAACATATCCACGATACTCAGATTGGCCGTGGCCAACCTGGTTCTAGCTGTTGGAAGTCTCATTTCTTTTGGTGGCTCCTGTGCTTTCCCTTTTCCTTTCCCTTCTGCTTCAGTTTGAATGTTAATGCCATCTGGATTCATTTGTACATTTGTAGTGGGGTTTGTATTTTCCGCCCCTTTCCTTTTGGAAGACGCCTTCACGGCGGTATTCTTCCCGACGGTATTCTGCTTTGGAGGCATGCTACACAGCCGCCGCCTCTTACTTAGACTGCTCCGCTTCGCAATCACCCAGCCTGTAAGCTCCGCCTTGATCTCGAGAGCGATGGTCACTCTGGAGCCTCTGGAGCCGCTCCGCCCCCGCCCTCCTGCTCTGTAGGCTCCGCGAGCTCCGCCTGCTATGGCTAGTATGCTGCCGAGAAGCACCAGAGGATTTTCGGCACACAACCCCGATAGCGTACGGATAAGACCAGATGAAAACCGGTATGTTGTCTCCATCCGTTAACACGGCTTTGGTTTCTCTTGCTTTCTTCGGGGGGGGGGGTTCTTTTCGGGGTTACTTGAGGTCTATACGCCAAAAATCATGTCGAGTCCAGCGTCCTTGCTATTGCTGCCGCTGGTTGCGGCCGCCATCTTGCCCTCCCTGAACCCAGGACTCCCAGAGTGACTCCAAGAACTAGTCTGCTGGCATCCTGTTCAGATCCACAGGGACATAACAGGCCCCCAACCACATGAACCAGCACAGAAATCCAGCTGGACCCAGCCCCTGAACCGCCAGTGGTGTCCTACAGGCCCTGGACCCTTCGTGTGGCCTCCGTCGACTTGAATTTATGTTATTGGGCTCTTCGGACTACGAGCTGGCCCGTTAGTGCCAAAACCTTGTCACTTGCAGAGCTCGCCAACATGACCTTGTTGCACTGAATAAATTGTACATTTTATGAATGCAAAACTTTAGAATACAGTGGACTGCTTCTGCACTGGTATGACGTCAACAAAACAATGGACGTTTAGCTCAAAGCCTTGTAATGTGGCAAATCACAAAGCTTCCGCCTTAGAAGGTAGAAATAAGTTACAGTTTTACATTTCAAAACGCAAAGATAGACACTGTGGTTGCAGTTGAATGTCAATGTTTTTCTGAGAGGCAATGTAAAACATGTAAATGCACAGCTCGTGCAAACACATAAACAACCCATATTCAGTAATGTGGCTCGTTGCGGCTTAGTTACGCTAACTGAACCAAACCTATGTTAAGCATTATTTTTCTAAATGAGAATTCGTTTCTCCCACCTTTTTCAAGCACACAATGTTTTCTTTGCCCTTTCATGCCTATCCTTCATATTTGATACCAGGGTGCATTGTAGCTCTCACTTTCCTACCTCTTCACCTGTTTGCTGCACTTTCACAAGCTAGGAATGACTGCAATTTCATTTTTGTAGATGACAGCAGGACACTGGTAGACAGGCAGGTGGTTATTATTACTATTAGTACCAGGTCCTGCTAATGTACTTCATTGCTTGAGAAAACAAAGAACAAAAGCCCCTGATGCTCCCCCTCTCCCAGGGTGTGGCTGTCGTGTTTCACAGATCCACCAGCACTTAATGACCTGAGGTTGGTAACTAGCCGGCCTGAAACCTATTGGCGACTGTGAGAAGTTGGCCTGGAATATGCTGTCCACTATTCTAGTGGGCACCTTGCACCAGTCCAAACGACCCCTTATTGATGGTAGGTTAAAGACAACCTTATTGAAAGCTATCCTAGTGGTAGCTGTGGAAAGCAGCCTTCGGGCTTAGTCTTGAAGGAATGTAAAGCAGCTTGTTTTACCAGTCTATAATCTCATGAATGACCAAATGAAAGCAGAACCACACCAGGTATATATATAAAGGGAAACATCACTTACAACGCAACTTTTACCACGCAATGCTTTTACATCGCAGCTTTTACAACGCAAACCATTACAACGCATTGCGCTGGGGGGCGCTCTAGGATAGGGAATATATTTAATTTACTATCCAACACCTTCCCTACTATCCACGGGGACTGGAGTTGGAATAGTAAATTAAATAATTCACTATCCAGCGCCCCAAAGCACTATGCGTTGTAATGGTATGCGTTGTAAAACTCGCGTTGTAAAAGCATGCGATGTAAAAGCATGCGTTGTAATGTCGTACATCCATATATAAAATATGAATTTATACAACACATCCCTCTAGTCTCTTTATGAGGCTAGAGGCAAAAGTACATAAAGTAAACTTATTTAGCATACAGTAAATTAGCACAATATACATTGAGCCCAGGGGTATACCAAACCATATATTAAGAAAGTGGAATAAGAACCACGACTGACATATATACAAGGCCTAGAGCCTTTAGAACCACAGGGGCCACCAGGAACCACCCAAACTAGTGACGCAGGGGACCGTGCAGTGTCTAAACACAGCCGCGAATCACCATTAACCTCTATGGGGAAAGTCGCAGTTGGAAAATTACAGATTAAGGACACTTAGAAGAGGACTTGGAGCAAATCCCTTTAGAACTAGGAGGTTCTAGAGTCAACACCCACGGGAGCACCGGAGTACCCGTGTTACCTCACCCAGGGAAGCCAGGTGAATAGGTGTCTTTTCGTGTCGGGTTTCGTCGTCGATTTCAAAAGAGACCTGCTGCAAAATGCTGCTGGTGTCCAAGTGGAAAGTGTCCGGATGGATCCAAGCCTGAATCAGAGTAGTGAAGAGCCTGAAAGCAGAAGGGACAGAGTCTGGGTCATTATGTTTGATCTATAAGTACATCGTGACCTTGAAGAAAAGAAACAGGTTGATAATTTCCCTTTTCTAACACTTGCTTGCTAAAATTTAGTAAACCAGTATCACCTTCACCTACCACTACTGGTCCTGAAGAAAGCCCTTAAATCCGAATCCCGGCACAGAGGGCTGAAACATGTCGGCCATTTTAATTTTCAATTTTTATTAATGCCAGTGCGTCCTGAAAACTTAACTTTTTCAATAGAGCGCACGCCAATTGAGCATTCCCTCATGGGATCCAAGAACCAAGATATACCGCTTACCGCACCACCCAACACGTGCATGAGGGTTTTTATTGGAGACAACGTTGTACGATCTCCTGCATACCCTGGTTCATGCAGGACAAGTGATCCTTCCCCATTTGATTTTTTGCATTAACCTAAGGAAACTGAAGGATCAGACATTTCCTTCTCCCCCATCCATTTGATTAATAGGACTATAAGTATCCCAAAGCACAACTTCAGAAAAACTCGGGAAGTCAATGCACTAGTAAATGTGCACGGTGTTCAGGAGTTCCAGTCCCACCTCTCTCGCGATGGCTGTGGTCTCAGCTTTGCTGGAATCTCGTGTCGGAATCTGAGAAGTCTGGAAGTCTATGTCCTGAGTCCCAAATCCATCAGGAACCTGCGGGAGCCTTGGAAATGCAGTCGCAAGAGAGGGTAGTAGTATTCCCTAGAAGAGAAGAACCTTGAAAATACAGACTGGCAAGATGCTTCTTTGGTGCCTGTTTGAACAAGGGAGTCACTCCTTGACCCCAAGGGAGATTCTTCCGTCTTCTAGTCGATGTAGAATGTCAAAGTTCCAGGATATATGTTGCAGAGTTTCGTCCAGGTGTAATCTAGAGTCCCAAGGACTGGGTTTCTATACTGTGTTTTAGGGGTTGGACTTACTCTAGGGTTCCACCGATGGGAGGTCTGGGAAGAGGGGTGGTTACACCCCTTTCCATTTGTCCAGTTTCATGCCAGAGCAGGGGCTGAGTGCCGCTGCAACCGGTTTGAACTGGGGTATGCACAGGGACAACAAGTGTGCCCCCAGCACTGTCTAAAAAGCATTCTATGACTGCACCCACCCTGCCCCAATACACTAAAGCCTGTCCGGGAGATGCTTACAGCTCCCTGTGACAGGAAACCTATTGTCCAGGCCTCCCCTGCTGAATTTTCATCCAGCAGCAGGAAGTCAGACTCGTGTCTGTGACTGCAGCATCCATTTTGTGATGCTGGATCTCTTGTAAACTATTACCGGTCAGACCAGTGTGTACATGTCTCTCCCTCTAGAAGGGTGGGATTCTACCCCCGCCGCCAGGACTGGCGGGGGGTAGGATTCCAAAGTCTTTGACACCTAACATGTTTTGTTGTAGCTATTCCAAAGTTAGCATTTACCGCAAGGTTATAATGCACTTCAGAGTATATGGTCTGGCTGCATCACAGAACAGCCTCAGAGAATAGATTCCGAAAGCTGCAGAGGGGTCCTGCTCATGCATGGGCACCCTCTCACACACAACCAAGCACTCTGCCTTCAGGATTGTTAAGGCCTGCCATAGGAGTGACTTATAGGTTTATATTTGTTATTAAAGGTAGATATAGGTAGATTATATCTTAATAAGGGGTGCATGCACCACCTTACCCAGGCTGCAGTAGCAGACCTGTGGTGTGAGGGGTTGCACTGCACAATACATGCTTCAGCCCCTGGTAGGCCTCTGGGGTGCATATGCCCTTGGTACCTAAGGTACCATATACTAGGGACTCACAAGGGTACCCCAGTAACCAAGCTGAAGTGTACCTAAAGTACATGCAATAATTTTAGAGAGGAAGCAGCTAGGCTGGGGTCCTGATTATCAGGCCCACAGCCAGACTATAGTCGAGAAACAGTGAAATACCAGCAAAAAGTGGGGGTAACCATAGTAAGCAGATCCTACTCTCCTACAGCGACCGCTGTGAGATGGGCTGTGGAGGGGCAGAATTGCAAGTGATCCTGTGTGGACAGTAGTATGTAAGCCAACAAAGCCCCATAGTCTGTCAGGAACTTCGGCAAGATCACAGATTGAAACTAGGTGGCACGTGAGACTCACACAGGTGCCTTTCCTGGGAGTCTTATGTGCCAATGTCTAGGGTACTGATGCCCGTTCCACTTGTTCAGAGTGGGAATGAGTGCAACTGCTCACCACTGGCACCTACTGAGTCGTTGAAATTGGCTTTTCCTGCTTGGGATAAAATCATAATACGCTTTTTTTAATTGTTATTTTTTGGAAGTTTTATATAGTTCAAACTTGGCCAAAGGGGATTAGGGTGCTTTACATGAGCACCAGATTAAGAAGCCAAGCTGTTGCGGTACTAACGGGCAGCTGCACGACAGTAACAAAAAATATATCAGGAACTTCATTGAATGAAGCATAAATCCACATGTGCTTAGTTGTGAATGAAAAGAAGCACTTCAAAATGGAAGGATTTTCTTCTTCTTGGGTATGTCTCTATGACAGCCACGGTGTACAGTGTTATTCATGAAAAGTGATTATTACATCTTCTGTGGGTGTATTGGTTGGACACTTGGGGCCTCATTTATGAGGCCCCAGTGACACTTTTGCACCAATGGAGCATCACTTTTTTTGACGCTCCAACGGCACAAAGTGACACAGCATATTTACAAGGCCATGTAAAGCCACCGTACTTTGCTTTTCATGGCTTTGTACTTATGTGCCCTTTTCATGCAGGACACTGCGTCAAAGGTGAGTTCCATGTATGTTGCTGTGGGTGTTCCCACGCAACACCCATGGAATCTGAAGCATTCCCACATTTACGAGGAATCGCAAACCTGGCATTGCGTCATAATCCTACGCCTCCCCATGGGAGGCGTGGCAGTGGCGCAACAAGGAGAAATATTTTTACTCCTCCTAGTTTTTTCCACTTTCTATGCTTGATGCATTCGGCAGCACGCAAAGAAACAGGAAAATGCCATGAATGATTGTTTGTTTGCAGGAAGGCGTCCTATCATGCACAGAAACAATCATACCCGCAAAGCAGGCACCCTTGCAACTTGACGCAAGGGTGTCTGTGTTGGCGAACGGCTGCTGTTTGTGCGCCGGCGCAGGGGAGGACAGGAATGCACTGTATCTTGTAAATACGCCACATTCCTGCCATTTTCTTTTGACGCACAGCAGTGCATTAAAAGTTTGTAAATGAGGCCCTTGGAATCTTTGTTTTTATCAACTGGTCTTCCTTTTACTAAATTATTTTTAATTTGATATTAACAGGTGCCAGAGGCATTTATTTAAGGTTCATTCTAAATAGTGGACAGTGATTTATAAATTGACCACAAATATGAAAAGAAATGTTGTCTAATAATTCATTAGCATTAGGTGAACTTTCCTGTACCAGTGCTCCCTCGTTGCCATGGCGTTAGGGACCCTGCCCTGCTAGCCTGACGCTCTGTGACGCTTGGCGATGTCATAGTGTGAATGATGCGTTCCGCATTGTGACCTGTTCAGCATAAGCAGTAAAAGACCTGTGGATGTGACACTAGACCCCAATGTCTCGCTGATTTTCATAGAGAAAGGTCGCAGGCTGATGGTTTCTTCGGACTGGTAGGTTTTACATCAATTTTATTGATCAGGAGTATGTCCCAGCACAAGATGAGATAGAAGTTAAGTGGACTGTTATGTTAACCGAAATGAAAATTGCATGTTTTAGAAGATTTTAATCAGCGCTGATATAAAATGACTTTCTAATGTTAAACTACTTGCCTGAACTTTTTTAAATGGCTAGAAAGTTTATGTTTGTGAAAACATGCTGCGCGTTTTAATGCTAATCGTTGCCGGAAAGTAATTTCTTACTTGTGAAAGTCCACTGGATTTGTTGTCTGATTTTAGAGAGATGATGCAATGTCTGGCACATTTCTATGATGGCAGATTCCACTGTATGTGGTATATGGGATGTAATTTTATGAGACTGGGGTCTTTTCACATAGTTATTGCAGTTACATATGTGCATTGCGTGTGTGGAATGCTGTCTCTCGGGTTTGACCGCCTCTGCTGAGATTGATTGCTTTCACCAGAATCCACTGCAGGGGTGAAGTTATTTGTTTCGGCTGTTTTTCTGCTGGTGTCCGATCAGCGATTGCATTCCTACCAGGAATGGCCCCAGTCACGCCTAACTTTAACTATTCCTTAACAAACAATGACCCCTGGAGTGGACACTTAGCTCTGTGCTGACAGTGGTAGAGGGCAGCATGTCTTAGCTATACACTTATAGGTGGTCCGCACAATAACAGTTTACGACAACCTGATGTTCCACCCTGCCTTAGTCATTTGTTGCAAAATTCAACCGCCATATTTACAAAGAATTAGCGCAGGGCAGCACACAACTCATTGTGCTGCACTGCCCTATGCCAATTTAAAAGGACAGGAATGCACTGCATTTACAAGAAACGGTGCATTCCAATTCTTTCAGCCAGTGCCAAATCATAAATTGCAGATGTGCGCCAACGCAGGCGCCGTTGCACCATGGTGCAAGGTGTCTGTGTTGTTGGCATGATTATATTTGTGCAGCAAGGGACACCTTCCTGCATAAACACAATCACAAGAGGTGTTATCCTCTTTCCATGCGTGCTGCAGAACGCAGCACACATGGAGAGAGGAAAAAACCAGGAGAAAAGTAGACATTTTTTCTCGCTATGTCTGCGCTGTGGAGGCATATTTTTTTTGGCACTGCCCCAGATTCACGCTATGTTGTAAATCCGGGGCAGTGTCAACATCCAAGGGTGTTGCATGGGAACGCCTCCCTTCCGGAATATAAGGCAACGCGGCGACTTGTGCTGCGTGCTCTTTCACCTTATCTACAAAGCCAAGAAAAGCCACGCAGAGCGTTTTACAGGGCCTTGTAGATATTGGGGATGTATGTCATCATAACGCATGCTTTTACTACGCATGCCTTTACAACACAGGTTTTACAACACAAGTCGTTACAACGACTTGCGTTGGGTGGCGCTGGATAGTGGAATAGTTTAATTTACTATTCCAGCTCCAGTCCCTGTGGATAGTAGGGAAGGTTTTGGATAGTAAATTAAACTATTCCCTATCCTGCAGCGCCCCCAGCGCAATTCGTTGTAATGACTTTCGTTGTAAAACCTGCGTTGTAAAGGTACTGCGTTGTGAAAGTTGCGTCGTAAAGGATGTTTCCCGATATTGGACTCAATAAAAAACTGTGATGCTTCAGTGGCGTAAGGGGGCTTGTAAATATGCCCCAAGTATTTAATCTCAAAGCAGGGCTGGCGTTAACACAGGTGGCACCCCCTGTGACAATGTTTGTTGCCGCCCCCCCCCAATGGCCACCTCTGCCACAGATTCCCTCACTGGTAGTCTTTAATAGCGCCCCTCAAGTCTCCGTAACCACTGTCTCTCAGATTAATTTACTTTTATAGCACCACTCACACCAGTGTAAGGTGTCAGAGCACATTACATCACACACACATTGACAGAGACAATCACGTGTGTAAATCAGTGCGTAGGAAATGTTACATCAGACAGGACTACAAGGTGTAGTGTAGGAGTGACATGTGATCGATATTGGTAGGCAATATAGTTTGAGTCCTTATTTTGGAAAAGCACAAATTCAGAATCTAAAATGTAACACCATTGTTAGGGGTTCTCTTTAATAAGAAGAATTGTTTTCTACCCAAATGAACCCTTTTGGCAACATTAGGATAATGAAAGACTGAGAACAAAACATACAGCTCTAACATATACCTTGCAGTTAACACAAAGATCTTTGATGACAATTAATAGTTCAATGTTTTATATTAGGATTTTGACTTACAAGTGACAAGTTACAAAACAAACTCTCTTACAGAAGCAGTAACCCACTGACCTATTTACATTGTATGCACTTTGTGATCTGCATGGTACAGGTTCTTAGCAGCAGGCATTTTAAACCTCTGCGCTACCTTTGGATGATTCAAAACGTCCACTAGACAAACCTTCGGTTTCTTTCCAGGGAGACGATTAATCATAGAGTTATCTTGACATTTTAATTGATGCCTGAAAATTGTTGGACAAAAGGGGGTGGTGATGGACGGAGCATCTGAACCAATCAAACACTCATACCCAGTCAAAAGATCTGGGTTTGATCCATCACCGTTCTTTAGCCCACTCTGCCACCCCAGTTCAGACATGGCTATATGCAAATCAGTCCGACCCTGTGCCTCGTGGGAACAGTCCAGCCCGAACTGCCAAGCCATGCCTTCCCTGGACCGGAAACAAGCTTCCGAGGACCGGTTTCTGGCATTCCAGCCGTCTTTAGCCCGGCTTGCTTGAATCCAGTGGCAAAGTGAGCAAGGGACTCGCGTCTGAGCATACCCTGCCACACTTATAGTGGCCAAAGCGGTACAAAAGGGGGTGGCGATGGACAGAGCATCTGAACCAATCAAACACTCACACCCAGTCAAAAGATCTGGGTTTGATCCATCACCGTTCTTTAGCCCACTCTGCCACCCTGAAAATTGCTGGAGGCAGCAGGCTTGTTATAAGAAAATATACTTGCACAAATGACGTCCCCACCCCAAGTCAGCGCCCGGTGCGGTGGCACCGATCGCACTGCCCTAGAGCCGGCCCTCTCTCACATCACTGAGCTGTGTGTCGGTAGCTGGCTCTAACGTTCTAGTCTCCTGTGCTAAGCACAAGTTTGCTGTTCCGAACTGAGTTGCTGAGTTTTTCAGTTGTCACTGATGGTTGGGTTGTCAGGACGGGAGGTGGGAGGAAAAGAGTTTGGTTTCATTCGCAATTTTGGTTTGCCGCCATTCACTGAGGCCGAGCGCTCTGGAACTACTTGACCTTCATTACACCACTGTTGATGGATATTTGCATCAGGTTGATTAATGTGTGCTATGTTTTTCCTTTTCAAGGGTGGTAAATAGAATTCGGTATATGACATGTAATGTACAAGAAATTGGTAACCCTAAAAATGCAGATTGATACTCGCATATTTAGAAAGACACGGGCAGAAGTGGCTTTTCTTCAAGCAATGCCCCCTGGTACCTTGGGACGGGGCTAACTGTGTGCATCACTGGGAAACCACAAATGACTCTGCTTCCTATAGCTCATACATGGCTAGAGTTGTAATCTTAATCCATCAAACATTGCCTTTCTCATTTAATTTTATTCATTGAGACTCCCTGGGCAGATTCATTTATCTAGCTGGCTTACTTTGTGACTTTGCCATCACAGTCAAAAACTCCTACACACCTAACTTTGACTTCTAAAGTTTTTCGAGGACATTATGCAGCATTATCGTAGACATGGTGACATAAGTGTTATTTGGGGCTTAAAACTTTAACCTAGTTCTTAATTCAGAACTCGATAGCAGACGCAGAGACATGACTAGCGCCCCCAGTGCAGCGTACGCCTTGCAATAAATCCTTGAGCATGATGGTTGAGTGGATGTATGGTGTAAGCTGCGGGGGGGGGGAACAAAGGTCTCTACTCATAGTGCTCCGCTGCCCACAACACATATTTGAGGACTGATTTCTTGCTTCAATCTCCCAAGGACGTCCCCTGGGTCCCTCACTTGAGTACTAACCATGAAAATTCTCTGACCACTCATCTGTTGTAGTGCCATTATGTTACCCGACTTACTATAAAGACATGAACCTTGGGTGTTTCCATCATCAGCATTAAGGGACGCAGTATTCAGAGCAAAGGGGACGGGCCATAGATGAATATTTTAAACAGAATGTAGGGTCCGTTGCCTCTTATCAAACAATCTCGGAAGCATTTAAAGTTTACATACGATGGACAGCAATTTCAGAGCATACGAAGTCCTTAAATCCTTGTGTATCTGACTTCAGAGCCTAAAGAGGGAGTCAAATAGGGTTCACTGACAGAATATCAACCCCAAAAATATCCTGATACAAAAATACTGATTCGGATAAGGAGATAAACAGTTTAGGGCATTAAGGTCAGAGATCCATGTTTGGATGGGGAGCGAGTTATTTTTAGGAGGGAAAAGAATGATTTCAGTTTGTTTGGTTTGAGTTTGAGATGATTTGAGTAGAACTAGGTTTGTTTATTAGCCAGGGCAGTGTTAAGGTTATGACATCTAAGTGACATCTAAGTGGGATTTTATTTTATAGTACAGTTTGGGTATCGTCGGCATACAGGTGATAGTTAATACCGGCTTTTTTAAGTATGGGGTAAGGAGTTCCATAAATAAGTTGAACAGAGCAGGAGAGAGGATAGATCCTTGGGGGGCACCAAGGGAGACAGGAGTGGGGCTGGAGAGACAGTTTTGGATTTTGATTTGCTGGGATCTGTGTTGGAAATAGGAGGTGAGCCAGTTCAGGACAGTGCCATTAAGACCGAGACGAAGTTTAAGTGTATTGAGGTAAGTGTAAGGTTAAATGGTTAACTGTATTGAGTGCCGCAGAGAGGTCTGGTAGAATGAGTAGGCAGGTCTCGCCATTATCCAGGGCGTGGTGGATGTCATCAACTATATTTAGCAAAGCAGTTTCAGTGCTGCAGCCTTTACGGAGGCCAGAATGTTAGAGGGTCGAGTAGGTTGTAAGTGTCAATGTGTTTATCCAATTGAAGAAGGGCACATTTTTCAAGGGCTTTTGAAAGAATGGGGAGGTTTGGGATGGGGTGGAGGTTATTAGGGTCGTTAGGGTCAGTGTTAGGGTTTTTAGGAATGGGGTTGACCTGGACGAGGGTAGACGGGAGGGGGTCTTTTGTGTGAGAGGACGGTTTTAATTTGGACAGGATGTTAAAGACTTCTAGTTCGGAAACGGAGTGGAAATTCTGCTGGAGGCATTATTTTGTAGCTGTATTTTGTCAGGGTAGGTTTTAGGAGGGGTTATTGAAAGTTGGTGCGGGGAGGCAAGGGGGCAAGATAAGAGGGGAGGGTGTTGGAGTAGTAACATGGGTATATTGGGTGTTGGGTGGGATCTGAGTTAAAATAAAAGATTGGTCAATTTTGGTGATGATTTTTTCGGAGAAAAAGTTAGCAATTTCTTCACATTTGTTGGAGGAGGCCGTCAAGTGGAGGGGAGCGGGGAAGGTTTGGTTTCTAACAATATTGAACAGTTCTCTGGGTCTATTTTTGGCATGGGCGAGTTGTGAACGAAAGAGGGATGCCTTTTCAAAGAAAATGTGTTACTTGAAAGTAGATCTAGCGGTTCTAAGGAGGACTAGCTTGGAGGGGGAAGGGTGTTGTCTCCAAGTTCTTCCATCCAGTCTGAGAGCACTTCTTTCATTGTTGAGGGTTGAGTTAAACCATGCTTTTGAAGGGATATTTGTTTGAGTTTTTAGTTTGGATCTAAAACCTCGGAGACAGTTTTATTATAGTGCTCAGTGAGCTCATTCGCATTAAGAGAGAGAGAGAGGGGTGCAACTAAGTTGAGCTTGGAGTTTGGCCTCCAGTACACCAGGGGGATAAGATTAAGGTTTCTGGTAGAAATGTTGGTTTTGTTGTTTTTAGGTGGGGGCGGGGCTAAGGGGGAGATCATGAACAGTATGAGGTGGTTGTCAGACCAATCGACAGGGATGTTGTTGGATAGGGATGCCAAATCATTGTTTTGCAATGATGGCATCAACAGTCGCCCGTTTAGAGTGGGTTGGGGAATGGCAGAGTTGTTTGAGGTCATTCATCTCAAGAAGGTTATTGAGAAGTTTGACAGTAGGGTCCTCGTGCACGTTCCAGGGAAGGTTTGAGTCTCCTAGGAAGAGATTTTTAGAGCTAGAAAGTGACGATTGAGTAAGAAAGGTCAGAAAATTCATCAGCAAAGGGAAGAGGTTCACCCGGAGAGTGATCGATGTTGTGTAGAAGTATTAGGGGAGCGTCTCGGATCTTAAGTTCCGCTCCTAGGTATTCAAATGTTGCAAAGTCTGTATTTTTGACCAGGGAGAGCTGGAGTTTGCTTTTAAAGATTATTGCTAATCCACCTCCTATTCTCTTTGGTCTGTCTTTTCTAATGATAGAGTAACTGGGGGGCGGGTGGGAGTAAGTCAAGAATGGGTGTTGAATGATCATTGAGCCAGGTTTCCGTGAGGAAGGCGACTTCTATATCTTCACTAAGGATAGTTTCGGAAATTTTGGTCGCATGTTGAACCGCCGAACGGCAGTTCACAAGCATGCAGGCCAGGGCTTAGGGTTGTTTTTGTGGGTGGCGGAAAGTTGAAGAATGTGTCTGGGGAGCCGGGAGAGGAGGGGATTCTGCTGGTCCCTATTATTACAGGGATGTTGGAGTGAGGAACGGCCATTTCCTTAAGTAAGGTTATTGGCGGGTAGGAGTTGCAGATGGTCGGATAGGTCAGTGGTGGAGTGGTCACTTAAGGTACGAAGAGGTCTATGTGTACTGTTGTGTAGTGGTGTGGTTTTCCAAGGTTTGGGATTAGTAGGTTTTTGAGGGCCAGTGTATGGTGAAGTGGACCAGAAGAGGCGGGCTTTGGGGGTTAAGGGATTTGAAGTCTTTGAAATCCTTTGTAAGCGGGCGACTTCAGATACCAAGTAAGCAATATTGCAGTCAATGTTGCAAAGTGTATGAATTAAAAGGATGAGATGGGACATAGTTGAGGCAGGAGGTGTTTTCTGAGTTGGTCGTGGGAGGTGTTCTGGCGTTCAGAGAGGGTGGGAGGTCTGGGGGGCAAGAACGGTGCTGACGTTGTGGGAGTGGGGAGGTCTGTGGGGGGAGTTCTGGCAGTCAGGGGGAGGTACGTGGGGAAGGACGGGATAGCCAAAGAGGTAGTTGGGGCAGGAGGAGTGGAGGAGGAGTGGAAGAGGTGTGTTTGTAGTTGGTTGGGATGGATGTCTGGTGTTGGGAGAGTGTGAGAGGCCTGGGGGTGGTAAGCGGGGTGCTGAAGCTGTGGCAATAGGGGAGGTCTGGGGGAGAGAAGGGTGATCTGGCAGAGTGCGGGAGGGACAGGTATGGAGAGGGATGGGATAGTTGTAGGGGTTTGGGGATAGTAGGAGAAGAGAGGGTGTAAGGAGTGAGTGGAGAGGCAACATCAGAGTTGGGGGTGGGGGAAATTCAGAGAGGGGGTGTAGGGTCAGGAGGGGGTATGGTGGTGCAGGTTAAGAGGGGAGCTTGGGGGAAGGAGAGGGGTTAGCAGTGGTGCTCGGGGTCAGAAGGTAACGGTCGTTGGAGAGCATGGGAGTTTGGGGGATGGTGAGTGAGTTTGAGATGTTTTGGGGGGTTCGGGTTGGGTGGTGGATAGGAAGTCATAGAATAGGATATATGCTTGAGGTTAGAGATGTCTAGGGGAAGAAGGTTATTTGTCGTGGAGGCAGGGAAGCACAGGGTTGTGTCCGGGGAATGGGGAGTAGAGATGAGAGGAGTATGTAAGGGGAACTGGTGGGACAGAGTGCTGAAATGATGCTCAAAGATGTTGAGGTGGGGTTCAGAGGCTTGTATGAGGATATTTCCAGTTTTGAAGATGGAGATGTCCATTTCACCGGGGAAAATAGGGGAAGGAGTAGTAGATAGTTTGAAACCGTAAGGAATATTGATAGATTTAGTAACTGGGAGGTAGCATAGGAAGGTGCTCTTTCATTTGGAGAGCTGCTTAGAATACAAAATGTAGTTGGTTATTATAGGGGACGTGAGGCTGTGGTAGTTATTTACAATTAGGGTTTCGGGATGCCGGATTAGTTATTTATTTTTGAAATTTTTCTTAGCATTTTTAGAAAGATTGGGAGGGTAGAGAATGGACCAAGAGTTGGGGCCATGTTTGGTGAGAGAGGGGTGTAGGGAGGAGAGAGCGGGGTTGGAGTGAGACGTGGGATTGGGACTAAGGTGAAGCATGATGGTCTAAAGGTTAGAGGAGATGGGGGAAAGGAGGGAGGGTGGGGTGATATAAAGCTAATAAGAGGATAACGAGGAGTTAGGGGTGGGAGGTTGAAGTAGGATGAGGGAACAGGCTAAAACACTGTAAAAAAAATTGTATTGAAAATAAAATATTAATTAATAATAAATGGATATATACATTTAACACTAAAAACTATAAATAAAAACAAATATTAATTAATACAAATTAATCAATACATTTTAAATAATGAAATTACTTCCCACCCTATTCCCCCATAAACCCACAACCCAGCAACAGAACTAAAAGCGCAACATTCATATTAAACAAATGAATACATTTAATATAATTACATTTCTTACCACCCTATTCCGCTATAAACCCACAACGAGCTATGGAATAATAAGCACAAAATTCATATTAAAAAAAATTATAATAATACATTTATTATAATTGTTGGACTTTGGCCCTTAGGGCAGGTTCACCCCTAGATTTTTTGCGTGAAATGGTGACCTGGCAATGGTGATTTTAGGGATTCTGCGCACTTTCACTGTGTCCCAGTGGAAAGTGCGTGCGCACTCTGAGTGCATGTGCTGAGCTAGGCCTGCCCGCCCATAGGAATGCATGGGGAATGGATGTGTCCCTGGTAGTTCCTGATGCGTGGGGTGTACAGGCTTGAGTCTGGTATGTGTGAACTCGTGAGAGTGAATGCTGCGAGATGGTGTATGCAGCATGTATGTGTCTAGTAGCGAAGCGCCATTTCTAGACATGGCTGTACGTGTGCTGTGAGGGTGCTGGCGTGTGATTGGCTGGAGCTGGCTGGCATGCCAGGCTCCAGGAAGTCTGGATGGGTCTGCCCGGTGGTGAGTGGGAGATTAGCATGAGTGATGTGTGGGAGGAGTGTACCTGTGTCCTGGATGGGCTGGGTTTTCCCCACACAATGCTGGCTCCGCCCCCCTGTGGTGTGTCTAATGACCCAAGCCCTGCCAGTGAATAGAGAGGGGTGGCTGAGGTAAACAGAGTACTCAAGAACCAGCTGCGACTGGTTCCGCCCCCACTCTGCACCTTCAGACAAAGGGAAATGCTGTATAAAAATGGGGCTGTGTCCCCACTGAAGTTGTTCTGCTTTTGGATCCTGCCAGAGGGGGCTGTTGCTGCTGCTGGGGCCAGGAGGACCGCCACTTGGGGTGTCTCCCTGCCTGGAGACCCAGTGTGCTGGCTCTGGCCCAGCCTTGCCCCCCTGCCTGCCTCCAGCCCCTGCTGGAGCCTTGTCCTGTCCTCCAGTGCTGGGGAGCACTGAGGACTCCTTGCCTGCAGCCTGAGAGCGCTGCTCTCTGCCCTTTAGCGCTGTGGAGCGCTGAAATCGCCTGCCTAGCGCTTGAAAGCGCTTGATTTTGGCCATAGCGCTGAGAGCGCTGTGTTTTGTCCTGTAGGCGCTTGGGAGCGCCTACCCTTCGTTTCTAGCGCTGCTAGCGCTGGGTGTGCACAGCCGGTGCCCACCCGGCAGCAAATTGCCCCGTGTGGCGATTTGGCGACGCGGGTGCCACCCCGCTCATTGCCGCTTCGTTGTGCCCGTTGTTGTGGATTCACGGGGGAGCCCACTCCTCGGATCCTGGGAAGCCGCCTGCCTGCCTAGGAAGCGGGCCGCCGCGCTGCCCGCGGCGACCCGGAAGTGGTAAAGCGGCCCGGCCAATCGCAGCGCGGCCCAGGAAAGGCCGACCGGAAGTCCCGCCTCCTCCGACGAGCCGGGGAGAGAGAAGCTGCCGGCCGGGTCCCCGAGGCTCCCCGAGTGGAGAGGAGAGCCCCGGGACGAGAGGAGCCACACTGCAGCCCGAGCCGGTGAGTGTTGCCAAGAAGCGAGGGGAGGGGCGCCGGGACACGTTGTCGGTGTCCGCCCCCCCCCCCTGCCCCCCTCAGCAGCGCGACCTCGCGCTCTTCTGTCTAGAGCCAGAGAGGCTCTTAGGGGGCATTTCTCGTCCTGAGTCCCCAGAGGGGGGACTCCAAGCGGCCCCAAGTGTTCGAGGGTCCCCCGTGAGGGGCCCTGACGCCCGCATTATTGTTGAGGAGCCCAGACAGGCTCCTGGGGGCCATTTTTGTTCATTGAGCCCAGAGAGGCTCTGGGGCAGTAGTTCTGGAAAGAAGCGCCTGAGAGAGGCTCAGGGCGCCATTTCTTGTCTGGAGCCCAGTGAGGCCCCACAGTGCCACAGTGGTGGTTCTTGAGCCCAGAGAGGCTCCAACGTTGCCCTAACCTTCCCTGCACCAGTTGCCCAGCACTTTGTGGGCAACTGCGACGTTTAGGCCCTGACATTGGGACACAGGGACTGTCACAGGTGGTGACTGATCTAAGTTTTGCGCAATGTTATTACTGCACCTCTGAATGTATTGTTTATGCGTCATGTGCCCTTACACCTCTGAATGAATGTTATGCATTGCATCATGTGTTTTCCTCTTACACCCCTACAGGTATTGTAATACATAGGTGGTTGTTTTCTCCCTAGTACAGGTGGTGCTAGTGAGGTCCTGGTTACCAGTGATTACTGGTTGTGCGCTCTATTGTTATATTGTGTGCTATTTTGTGCTAAAGTAATTTTAATTTCTGAAAGTGCTACTTCTGATTCCTGACAGTGGTCCAGGTGGCCCTGTCTTGTAAATAATCCCTTGTAAATTCTGCCCGTGCCTCTGGCACATTGTAAAGTGTGTGTTTTATCTAATGTGTTTTGGTGTAATACAAAGGCTATTTTTATATAACCTTGTGTGGAGTTTCCTTTGTGGTGGGCCTGGGGGTTGTTGCTGGGGTGCGTGCGCAAATACTTAACTTACATCGCCTCCAAGTTTAGCCTTGCTGCTCGCGCCACGTTACCTAGAGGGTGAGTAGGGGTTATCTTGGCGTGTAACTCCCTTGCCCTGACTTGGGTGTGGTGGTCTCTGACTGACTTTGGCGAAAGCCCTGGCCAGCCGGGGATCCCATTTCCAACATTGGCGGCAAGCGGTGGGATAAGGATTTGTGTTTGCCTTGTACCTTAGTAGCAGCTGGCTGCACCACAAAACTCTGCATTTTAGATGACCACATTTTAGGGGATTGTTTTTTTTGATATTCCATTGTTTCTTCTCCTGAAGAGTGTCATTTGATTGTGTTCAGTACATTTGTCCCCCGCCCTGCTTCCAGAGTTTGGTACCTGTGTCGCTTTTGGTCAGGTTGAGAAGTCAGGGGTGGTAGAAACTGCCTTACCGATCCGAGGGGAGGGTGTGTGTGGATGAATGGTGTGTTTTCCTGGACGCATGAGTATGAGTTCTCTTTGATAAGGAGATTGTTGAAGTTTTGGAATTGTGTACTCTTACTTCAGATTGTTCAGTCCCCTGTGTTGCACGTGTCTGTAAGCATCTTGCCAAGATGGAGTCTGCTTTTAATGTCTGGGGTCTGTTTTTGCATGAACTGAGAGAGTTTTGCGAGGAGCGAGACATTGCAGTGAATGAGTCAGACACCCAGTCCCAACTTAGGGGTAACCTAATCCAATGGCAGAAGGAGGACTGGGAGCGTGAGCACAGTGAGGAGAGGGCCCGGGTCTCACACCATGAGGGTGGTGGGTCAGAGGGGAGCCCTGAAGAGTCTGAGGAGGAGGGAGAAGATGATAGCACAGGGACGCCAGCAGATAGTGAGGACCCCATAGGTAGGGAGTCCCTTGCTGGGTCCAGCGTAGGAGGCAGCGCCTCATCCCTTTCCCTGTCCCCAGAGGAGCTGGAAGATAGGAGGAGAGAAAGGGAGCACCAGCTGGCTTTAGAAAAGCTCAGGTTGGAGCATGCCCAGGCTATGGCACAGCTGGGCATTAGAAAGCAACAGCTGGAGCTTAAGAAGCAACAGCTGGAGACCGAGAGGGTCTTAGCGCAGGACAGGATAGAGGAGGCTGAGAGGGCCGCCACCAGAGGCAAAGTAGCTCTGGAGGGTAGACTATCCCCTGCGGGCAGTGTTGAGTTTCTGGATCCCCCAGGGAGGGTTGAGTCCAGTGGTGGCAGCTATTTAGATTTCAGTGTAGGAAATCCCAGTCCCAGTTCCCCCAGTCTGGTACCTGTTTTCCCAGAGGAAGAGTTAAGGGTGAAGTTCAGGGACAGTATGAAACTGTCTCACCAGTCTTGGGTAGATTTTGAGGATGAATGTTGTGATACACTGTGGGCTTGGGTAGAGGTTCACACTGACTCTGATTTTGAAGTCTTGTTTGATCTTATTGTCCAAGAGCAGGTGCTCAGTGGTTGTTCGCCAGAGTTGCGCCAACACCTGTTGCAAATTGGATTTACTGATCCAGAGTTACTGGCAAGGGAAGCAGACCGCTGGGAGAGGGCCAGAGGTTCTCTAGAGTCCCTAGTGAGTGACTCCAAAAGTAGTGGTTCAGGTATCCTCCAGCCCAGCGTGGTGGAGGAGGCTCAGTGTAGCCCAGCTAGGTCCCAGGATAGCGAGGAGGGTGTAGGGGCTCACTGCCTGGCTCAGTGGAGCAGGAGTGAGGGGGAGACCGAGGTTCCCCAGACGCCCGAAGCCCTGCCCCAGGACTTGGATGGTTTCTTGAGGGAACACCAGGTTGGGGACCTAGGCTGTCCTGTTAGTCCACTTGAGGAAGATCTCCTAGTGAGTAGAGGACCTGGAGTGTCTGTAAACAGAGCTCCTGTGGTTCTAGATGCTGGCAGTACCGCTCCGGTAGGGAGGGTACAGGAGTCCAGAGTGAGGAGTGATTGGGGGAGTTCCCCAGTGGCTGGACCAGTGGGTCAGGGACTACCCAGTTGGGCTAGGTTCCCGTGTAGTGACCATGGTGACACCACTTCTGGTCTGGGGGATCTTCACGCACTGTCAGGTGGACAGAGGGCGGGAGATCTGCGCCAGACAGACAATCACACAACAGATGTGTCATTTGTTAGCCTCAGGGGGATTGTGTGTGAGTCCCCAGAAGTCCAGGAGTGCCAGGCAATTGTTCCACCGAAGGTTTTAGACCAGAGGTTGGAAGGCCAGGTTCAGGATCAGCCTGACCTGAAGGGTAGGACGACTGTAACCAGTGTCCTGACCAGTTCTTCTTCCAGAGGAACTTCTCCAGGTGGGAGAGGGCAGACCTCTGGAAGGGGGTGCAGAGGGTGGGAGAGCCCACCTCTGACCCCGGTGCAACCTGAGTGGATAAGCCCTGGGTTGGAATGGCGTTCTAGGTGTACCCCTCGCCGGAGGAGGAGGAACCCTAGGAGAAGAGGTAAGGGGAGGAGAGCCTTCCCTGAGACTCCTGGTCCGCCTGAGGTTGTAGGCCCTAGGCTGGAGAACCAGTGGCAGTCTAGTCCTGTCTTGCAGACAGGAAGAGTGGAGAATGGCTCCTATTTGCCAGGGGTTACTACCCCCCACTCTGCGAATTGGCATGGACCAGTGGCACCTGGGTGGCCCAGGGCCTGGTCCTGGCCGCGGACAACTTGGGAGTACCAGTGGGGTAGCCCAGTTGGTCCAGACAGTGTGTTTAGAAGGAATCCCCTGGGTTCACCATGGCGTAGAACAGGAGGGTGTCCCTGCAGTTGTGGGCCCGCGTCCGTGTTCTATCGCCCCAAGCAGGGAAGTCCATCACGGTGGTGATTGGTCTCCCCTGCGTTTTGGCTGGAAGGGGGTTATGTTGGACTTTGGCCCTTAGGGCAGGTTCACCCGTAGACTTTTTGCGTGAAATGGTGACCTGGCAATGGTGATTTTAGGGATTCTGCGCACTTTCACTGTGTCCCAGTGGAAAGTGCGTGCGCACTCTGAGTGCATGTGCTGAGCTAGGCCTGCCCGCCCATAGGAATGCATGGGGAATGGATGTGTCCCTGGTAGTTCCTGATGCGTGGGGTGTACAGGCTTGAGTCTGGTATGTGTGAACTCGTGAGAGTGAATGCTGCGAGATGGTGTATGCAGCATGTATGTGTCTAGTAGCGAAGCGCCATTTCTAGACATGGCTGTACGTGTGCTGTGAGGGTGCTGGCGTGTGATTGGCTGGAGCTGGCTGGCATGCCAGGCTCCAGGAAGTCTGGATGGGTCTGCCCGGTGGTGAGTGGGAGATTAGCATGAGTGATGTGTGGGAGGAGTGTACCTGTGTCCTGGATGGGCTGGGTTTTCCCCACACAATGCTGGCTCCGCCCCCCTGTGGTGTGTGTAATGACCCAAGCCCTGCCAGTGAATAGAGAGGGTGGCTGAGGTAAACAGAGTACTCAAGAACCAGCTGCGACTGGTTCCGCCCCCACTCTGCACCTTCAGACAAAGGGAAATGCTGTATAAAAATGGGGCTGTGTCCCCACTGAAGTTGTTCTGCTTTTGGATCCTGCCAGAGGGGGCTGTTGCTGCTGCTGGGGCCAGGAGGACCGCCACTTGGGGTGTCTCCCTGCCTGGAGACCCAGTGTGCTGGCTCTGGCCCAGCCTTGCCCCCCTGCCTGCCTCCAGCCCCTGCTGGAGCCTTGTCCTGTCCTCCAGTGCTGGGGAGCACTGAGGACTCCTTGCCTGCAGCCTGAGAGCGCTGCTCTCTGCCCTTTAGCGCTGTGGAGCGCTGAAATCGCCTGCCTAGCGCTTGAAAGCGCTTGATTTTGGCCATAGCGCTGTGAGCGCTGTGTTTTGTCCTGTAGGCGCTTGGGAGCGCCTACCCTTCGTTTCTAGCGCTGCTAGCGCTGGGTGTGCACAGCCGGTGCCCACCCGGCAGCAAATTGCCCCGTGTGGCGATTTGGCGGCGCGGGTGCCACCCCGCTCATTGCCGCTTCGTTGTGCCCGTTGTTGTGGATTCACGAGGGAGCCCACTCCTCGGATCCTGGGAAGCCGCCTGCCTGCCTAGGAAGCGGGCCGCCGCGCTGCCCGCGGCGACCCGGAAGTGGTAAAGCGGCCCGGCCAATCGCAGCGCGGCCCAGGAAAGGCCGACCGGAAGTCCCGCCTCCTCCGACGAGCCGGGGAGAGAGAAGCTGCCGGCCGGGTCCCCGAGGCTCCCCGAGTGGAGAGGAGAGCCCCGGGACGAGAGGAGCCGCACTGCAGCCCGAGCCGGTGAGTGTTGCCAAGAAGCGAGGGGAGGGGCGCCGGGACACGTTGTCGGTGTCCGCCCCCCCCCCCCCCCCCCCCCTGCCCCCCTCAGCAGCGCGACCTCGCGCTCTTGTGTCTAGAGCCAGAGAGGCTCTTAGGGGGCATTTCTCGTCCTGAGTCCCCAGAGGGGGGACTCCAAGCGGCCCCAAGTGTTCGAGGGTCCCCCGTGAGGGGCCCTGACGCCCGCATTATTGTTGAGGAGCCCAGAGAGGCTCCTGGGGGCCATTTTTGTTCATTGAGCCCAGAGAGGCTCTGGGGCAGTAGTTCTGGAAAGAAGCGCCTGAGAGAGGCTCAGGGCGCCATTTCTTGTCTGGAGCCCAGTGAGGCCCCACAGTGCCACAGTGGTGGTTCTTGAGCCCAGAGAGGCTCCAACGTTGCCCTAACCTTCCCTGCACCAGTTGCCCAGCACTTTGTGGGCAACTGCGACGTTTAGGCCCTGACATTGGGACACAGGGACTGTCACAGGTGGTGACTGATCTAAGTTTTGCGCAATGTTATTACTGCACCTCTGAATGTATTGTTTATGCGTCATGTGCCCTTACACCTCTGAATGAATGTTATGCATTGCATCATGTGTTTTCCTCTTACACCCCTACAGGTATTGTAATACATAGGTGGTTGTTTTCTCCCTAGTACAGGTGGTGCTAGTGAGGTCCTGGTTACCAGTGATTACTGGTTGTGCGCTTTATTGTTATATTGTGTGCTATTTTGTGCTAAAGTAATTTTAATTTCTGAAAGTGCTACTTCTGATTCCTGACAGTGGTCCAGGTGGCCCTGTCTTGTAAATAATCCCTTGTAAATTCTGCCCGTGCCTCTGGCACATTGTAAAGTGTGTGTTTTATCTAATGTGTTTTGGTGTAATACAAAGGCTATTTTTATATAACCTTGTGTGGAGTTTCCTTTGTGGTGGGCCTGGGGGTTGTTGCTGGGGTGCGTGCGCAAATACTTAACTTACATCGCCTCCAAGTTTAGCCTTGCTGCTCGCGCCACGTTACCTAGAGGGTGAGTAGGGGTTATCTTGGCGTGTAACTCCCTTGCCCTGACTTGGGTGTGGTGGTCTCTGACTGACTTTGGCGAAAGCCCTGGCCAGCTGGGGATCCCATTTCCAACAATAATTAAATTACCTCCCACCCTATGCCCCTATAAACCCACAACTCGCTACAGAACTAAAAGTGCAAAATGTAGATAATTTTTTTTATAACTACTAAAAATATAAAAAATACAAACAATTCTTGTACACAACATACATCACAGGCATATAAAATATACACAGAAAATACATAACCATAATAAAAAAAGATATTTTTCACAACTGTATTTTTGCAAACGATATTGAAGACTTTGGTATTTGTAAAATCGATATTATTTACCTGAATTCGATATTCTTAACCTCTATATTTTTGCTGTCGATATTTCTGACCCACGATATTTCGAACTTGGTATTTGTGCACCTTGACATTTTGTCCTCGATATTCTGTTTGAACACCGTTAAATATAGCTTAATGATGATACAATATCTTTCCCAGTGCCTCCGCACTTGCCCAATTGATTTCCTGTTTCCAGAATTTAGAGAAATGGTCTACCTTGGGAAACATACCTGGGCCGGGACTTATGTGGAGGGGGGAGTGTCCTCTTGCTGATTCTGAAAGGGGTGCCACCAAGAATGGTGGTTCGATCCCTGTGTACAGCCAACGGAGAACCCATTATGGGGAATGCTTCGATAGTACATGCATTCCAGTGTTTTAACCAAACATTATATACCCACATGATAACACTACCCCAGGACCACCAAGACAACTTTATGGATGACATGACCCCACCATGGGCGGAGGGAGGCAAGCAGAAAATTGTACTCACCCCATCATGCTACAGAAGGTACTGACGGCTGTATAAAGTCTGGCGGATGGCAGGTTCCTCAACTCTAACGGGTTAAGACACGTATGAAAGGTTAGTCCTGAATTAATTTGTGTACTGCACAGTCATTTATAAATTGATACCAGATATGAAGAGAAAAACTGTCTAAATATTGATTAGAAATAGGTGCACTTTCTTGCACCAGTGTTCCCTCGTTTTCATGAGATTAGCGCACATGCATTGCTAGTCCGAAGCTTGAGAGAGGTTTGGTGATGCATTAGGGGGAATGATGCATTTCTTACAGTGACAGTGACCTATTCAGCATAAGCAGTAACAACATTTGTGGACGTGATCCAAGATACCAGTATCTTGCTGCTTTCCATAACGCAAGATTGCAGGTTGCTGATTTCTTCTGATTCAATTTACTAATTTGATCGGTAGATGTTTTGTTGATTTTATTGATCAGGATTTTGTCCCAGCATATAATAAGATAGAAGTTTAATAGGCTGTTATGTTTACATACGTAACAATATGATGTTATAGGAGATTTTAATTAGCCCTAATATAAGATGATTTTTTAATGTTACACTACTTGCTAGAACTTTATCAAATAGTTATAAAGTTAACTTGTGAGTAAATGTGCAGCGAGTTGTAATGCTATTTGATGTTGGAAAGTAAACCCTTACTTGTGAGAGTCTACTGCATTTGTTGAATGATGTGAGAGAGATGATGCAATCTGTCTGTTGGCAGATTGCACTGTACGTGAGATATGGGGTTTAATTTTAGCGGGAACTTTTCATGGAGTTGTTGCAGTTACATGTGTCCATTACAGGTATGGAAATGGGATTTGTTTCAAAAAGAAAAAAAAGCTTTCTTTTCATTTTTTAAGAGTAGGCAGTGGTGCGTGGGACCACTATTCTCACAGAGGAATGGGTCCCAAGGGGGCCCCTTTCCATTTGTAAATGGGTTACCATTTACTTGAAGTAGGTAGAAAAAGTAATTCCATCGATTCTATCGATTTTTAAGAAACCTTCGCGTAAATCCCCCATCCTTACTGTATACAGTACACGGACGGACGGACGGCCCGAAGGAATCTGCCTCAGATGCACCCCCTTCACCATCAACAATCTTAATCAACTCAAGGGACCCTTGTAACAGTTTAGTCGATGAGCAGCTCCCCTGTTCAAACAGATTTGCAATACGAGAGCACATCACTGAGGAAACTCCATCACTCCGAGTAAACAAACAATCTACCACTGGTATTAGCGACTCAGCATCAAGATGTAATTGTGGATCTAGAAATGAGGGCTTGGCTCAGAAAGTTGAATCACTCCAATTGGAGGTGGCATTTCTAAAGAAAGTGGTGGAGCATTTAAATCGTAGGGTTGAGCTCCTCCCCATAGCTACCAAGCCACCATCTCAGCCTCCCCCCCTGCACCTGTTACATCAACAAGTATGTCATTGTCTGATGCTCCCCTGGGGTGGGTGATAGGATTCAAAGTGCGCTACACAATCAAGGCAATGACCCCTCTTCCATGGTCCCCCTCTTAGTACTGTAAGATCTTATGCTGATTCCACAAAAGCCTCAGGGGTTCCACGCGCTTCTTCTAATACAGCTGTGCAGGATAGACCCGCCCTTCATGGGAACCGCAACCCCCCTGGGGATAGTTCGCCAACAGTCGTTATGGTCAAAGTCCCCAAATGCTCTCCTAGGCAAGTTTTTGAAAGCAGTGAATCCCTGCGCAACAAAGCAATACACTGGTTGCGCCATGTGAGGGGATGCAGGTCTATAATTCGTGAAGACATGTTTAGAGTAAGGAGGATTTCATCAAGCAATTCCCAGACAGACTGCATCGAGTTGTTGCTAACCGATGCCGTGCTTGCCAAGCATTTATTGGCTCTGGAGTTTCGTACTTCATCTCCAGAGCACTCAGCCATCCAGATTAGATGCTCTCCAATTTGGTTACCATCTAGACCACGGGTACTCATAGTACGGCCCGCGGGCCAACAGCGGCCCGGCAAGTCTTCCCTGGTGGCCCGTGGACCGTCCAAACATCGTACCCGTGTTTTAATATACATATTTTTTTTTTAAGTGTATCAGCAAACACCCCTGCGGCAGCGCGACTCAAGAGACTCTGCTGCGCGGGAGGGAGACAGGCAGACAGGGAGAGGAGGGAGACAGAGGCAGACAGGCAGGAGAGCGAGGGAGAGCAAGGGAGGGAGACAGAGGCCGAGGGAGGGAGAGTGAGGGAGAACGAGCGAGGGAGACAGACAGTGGGAGAGCGAGGGAGAGCAAGGGAGAGTGAGGGAGGGAGACAGAGGCAGACAGAGGGAGGGCGAGAGACAGCGAGCAAGGGAGGGAGACAGGGGGAGAGCGAGGGAGGGAAACAGGCCGACAGAGGGAGAGCGAGGGAGAGCGAGGGAGGGAGACAGGCAGACAGGGAGAGCGAGGGAGACAGAAGCAGACAGAGGGAGAGCAAGGGAGTGCGAGGGAGGGAGACAGAGGCAGATACAGGGAGAGCGAGGGAGAGCAAGGGAGAGCGAGAGAGGGAGAGCGAGGGAGAGCGAGGCAGAGTGAGATAGAGCGAGGGAGAGAAAGGGAGAGCGAGGGAGAGCAAGGGAGAGTAAGGGAGAGCGAGGGAGGAAGTCAGAGGGAGAGCAAGGCAGAGCGAGGGAGAGCAAGGCTGAGCGAGGGAGAGCAAGGGAGATAGACAGAGGCAGACATAGGGAGAGCAAGGGAGAGCGAGGGAGAGTGAGGGAGAGCGAGGGAGAGGGAGGGAGACAGAGGAGCGAGACAGAGAAGCGAGGGAGGGAGACAGAGCACGGGAGGGAGGGAGACAGAACGAGGGAGACAGAGTGAGGGAGGGAGACCTCAGAGTCAGGGAGGGGAAGGAGAGAGAGGGAGACAGAGGGAAGGAGGGAGAGGGAAGTAAAGAGAGAGGGGGGAGAGCGAGGGAGGGAAACAGGCCGACAGAGGGAGAGCGAGGGAGAGCGAGGGAGGGAGACAGGCAGACAGGGAGAGCGAGGGAGACAGAAGCAGACAGAGGGAGAGCAAGGGAGTGCGAGGGAGGGAGACAGAGGCAGATACAGGGAGAGCGAGGGAGAGCAAGGGAGAGCGAGAGAGGGAGAGCGAGGGAGAGCGAGGCAGAGTGAGATAGAGCAAGGCAGAGCGAGGGAGAGAAAGGGAGAGCAAGGGAGAGCGAGGGAGAGCAAGGGAGAGTAAGGGAGAGCGAGGGAGGAAGTCAGAGGCAGAGCGAGGGAGAGCGAGGCCGAGGGAGAGCAAGGCTGAGCGAGGGAGAGCAAGGGAGATAGACAGAGGCAGACATAGGGAGAGCAAGGGAGAGCGAGGGAGAGTGAGGGAGAGCGAGGGAGAGGGAGGGAGACAGAGGAGCGAGGGAGAGTGAGGGGGGGAGGGAGACAGAGGAGCGAGGGAGGGAGACAGAGCAAGGGAGGGAGGGAGACAGAGTGAGGGAGGGAGACCTCAGAGTGAGGGAGGGGAAGGAGAGAGAGGGAGACAGAGGGAAGGAGGGAGAGGGAAGTAAAGAGAGAGGGAAGGAGAGAGAGGGAGAGGGAAATAGAGTGAGGGAGAGTGAAACAGAGTGAGGTAGAGGGAAACAGAGAGAGACAGTGTTGCGCAATCACGCCAGACGCTCCAGTTGTTTCCTTCTTGATGCCGTTAAGCCCCAACTCCCTCTTGAACTAGTAACTCATCAAGGATTGTAATGTAATGTAATGTAATGTAATACGTATTTATTGAGCGCAGCTGTCACCCAAAAGGGTATCCTGGCGCTGTGACCAAA
This sequence comes from Lissotriton helveticus, assembly GCF_964261635.1. Taxonomy (NCBI): domain Eukaryota; kingdom Metazoa; phylum Chordata; class Amphibia; order Caudata; family Salamandridae; genus Lissotriton; species Lissotriton helveticus. The sequence continues at coordinate 36,860,241 of NC_136061.1, read as the reverse complement.
ACATTACTGATAGATGTTACGCATTACACTACTCTTGGGAAGAGATAGCTTTTTAAACCCTTTTTAAAAGCCGCCAAGTCCTGGCAGCTCCACAGGGGCAGAGATAAGGAGTTCCAAAGTTTTGCACTGCAAAACTGAACGACCGGCTGCCCATCCTCACCCTTTTCAATCCTGGGGACAACTACCAGGAAGGCTGAGGAAGACCTCAGCGGTCTTGCGGCTGAGTACCAGGAGAAGAGATCTGGTAACATCACTGGCCCCAGCCTATGTAAGGCCCTAAAAACAAGGCAGGAGGCCTTGAAATGAATCCGTTGCTGAACAGGCAGCCAGTGAAGGTCCGAGAGCGCCAAAGACGATGATGCTGAGCGTGGACGAGAGAGGGCCAGCTTGGCAGCCATGTTCTAAATCCTCTGCAGCTTAGAAACCAAGATGTTAGGGGCTCCTAGAAGCAGTGCGTTGCAGTAGTCTAACCTACTGAGAATGGTACTACGCACCACTTCTGTCCTGGCCGCAGTTGGAATTAACGGAAGAATCTTCCGTAAAGTGCGGAGCAGGAGCATACAGGTCGCCGTGGTTTTATTAACAAAAGCGTCAAGCTGCAGGCTAGGCCCAAACATGACGCCAAGATTACGGGCCGAGTCAGCAGCACTCACTGTGCCCAAGATTGAAGAAGGCCGGAACCCATCCGGTAGAGGGCGAGGCCACCGGTCCAGGGAGCAGTGGAACACCTCGGTCTTCGCTCCATTAAATTGGAGTGAGTTGTGGCGTAACCAATCTGCCATTGCAGTCATGCAGCGGTGAAAGGTTTCCCTCGAAACCGCTTGATCTCCTTCAAATGAGAAAATAAGTTGAGTGTCATCGGCATAGTTAATAACAGATATGCCGAATGACCTAATCAAACTTATTAATGGACGAAGATATAGATTGAAAAGGATCGGTCTAATTGCCGATCCCTGAGGCACGCCCTGCTTTACATTCTTCACTGCTGACCGAAAAGGTGGAAGTGCCACAGCCTGCTGCCTGTTACAAAGATAGGAAGCCAGCCAGTCCAATGCCAGACCAGTCAACCCGGCCTTCTGAAGCCTGCCCAGTAACACTGGGCTGTGGTGTACTGTGCCAAATAACTCTGGTGTACACTTGCCAAATAACTCGTCCTCAAGGGAAAGGGGAAGTGGATAGAGAAACAAACAAACAACACTGGTCTTCGTCCAGTCGCAGTTTCTCTTGGAAGTGTTCCGGATCGGTTTGTATCTTGGTTGCTTGCACGTGATTTCTGAAGTTACACAAAACATACAATGACTTATAAATTCCCCGAAACCTGCTTCACAATTGCAATACTATTAACATGTGCGCAACTAACTGTACCAACCATTTAAAGACAGGCCCTTGCATACACTTCACTGGGATTTGAGGTTATCTTCACTCTTAACTACCTCCTTAAAACAATAATAAAGAGATTCTCAAATTATGTCAAATAAACGTGATTGAACTAAGTTAGTGTGAGTTAGTTGCGAGTTAACTGAAAGAGAACACTATCACTCCATGCACATACCTGGAAACCCAGGTTGACAGCTGGAAGATGGAGTCTGTAATACAAAAGAGAAAAGAAAAAGACACCCTGCACTAGAATATTCTAGTGTAATGTACACCTCTAATATAGTTCGGCTTATTTAACACTAAGTGGTTTGTGTTTCTTTCAGCTTATTAGGTTCATAAGCTAATAGCACACTTAGGTTTGTAACTCACAGGCTCGATTGAACCCCCAAAATAGATATCAAAACTATATCCTAGACAATGCTCAATGTTGGATTGTCTTGGGCTTGTTTACAGACTATATCATATAATTATGCACAATACAAATATGAACACTCTGCGCGAATAGTCTTTAAAAATGTATCGCTTCGTATTTAAAATTAGTGTTCCGTGTTGCTAGGCAACCGTTAATCTTACTGTCCTTCTTTCTTTTTCAGGGTCCGAGTTCCTGTGGGAGGGGCCTACAAGTCTTCCGGAAGATCGTCGAGGTGTCCGCCGATAGCCTGGAGACTCCGAGGAGAAGCGTCCTGGGGCAAAGAAACGGAACCGAAGCACAAGGTGAGGAGCGGGGAAGCGGGAGGTTTGAGGAAGCGGGGCGGAGGAGGATTGAGAGAGGAAGCGGGCAGGGATCGCAGACCGGGCAACAGGATCAAAGGATATGCCGGGAGAAGCTGGGTTGGAGCGCTTGTCGTGAAGAGATGCAAAGAGACTAAGCATCGCCACGACTGCAAGGGCTCCTTTTATGCGTTCGGCAGGCTTTAGTTGGGCATTTGCATAACACACACGCGGATCCCAAACACGTGTTACAGAACCAGAACATTGCTACGTGGAATCTTAACAACAAGCATTGGTACCAACAAATGCTAGCATCAAGGAAACAGGCATGAACCATTAAACCCACACTTGTGTTAAACAAATATTGCGCTGTTGACAGCATGAGCTTGTGTTCCCCTAACAGTCCCCCCTACAAAAGGTCTTTTCACGGGGCGTGGCTTGTCAGGGTGTAATGCATGGAATGATCTAATAAGTCTGGGGGCGTGTACGTCATTTTCTGGTTCCCATGATCGTTCTGAGGGGTCATACCCTTTCCAATCAATAGGGTAATAGAGACGACCTCGTATACGTTTGGCATCCATAATTATCTTAACTTCATATTCGAGGTGATCTCCTACCACAATTGGAGGAGGAGGGTTGTCTGGTCGTGTTGTGGGATCATAAGGCTTCAGGAGGGAAACATGGAATACAGGGTGAATTGCATAGTCTTCAGGGAGACATAACCTTACTGATACTGGGTTTCCAACCTTGTCAATAGAAAAGGGACCAATATATCTTGGTTTTAGTTTTTTGGGACCTTTTACTTGGATATTTCTAGTGGACAATGAAACCATTTGCCCCTCTTTGTACACAGGTGTGGGTATCCTATGTTTGTCTGCTCTATGTTTCATTTTATCTTTGCTCTTAACCCATTGTCTTTTTGCACGCTCTTGAATGTCTAGTAACTTGGTTAGCCTATCTACCACAGCTGGCATGGTTTGCTGTTTGTTAGGTAGGAGAATGGGGAGAGATCAGGGATGTTGTCCCGTCAGGAAATAAAAGGGAGAACAACCCAAGGCTGAGTGTGAGGTATTATTGTATGAAAATTCTGCCCAAGATAACATTTCGTCCCACTGCGTAGTTGTGGTAGACAATAAGCAACGTAAACCCTGTTCTACATATTGATTTACTTTTTCTGTTTGTCCATCCGTCTGTGGGTGGAAAGAGGACGACAAAGCCAGTTCTATTCTTAAATGCTTACTGAGTTGCGACCAGAATCTGGACACGAATTGAGGGCCCCTGTCCGAAATAATTTTGCTTGACAAACCATGCAATTTTACAATGGTTGACAAGAAAATGGTACTAAATTCTGTTGCTGTTGGTAGTTTTGGTAACGGAATGAAATGTCACATTTTGGATAGCACATCTACTACTACTAAAACTGTAGTGTAACCATTAGACTTAGGTAGATCCGTGATAAAGTCTAAACTAATGGTATGCCACGGTTGTGGAGGGAGATCTATAGGACGGAGTAATCGCATGGGAGGTGTATGCAATGATTTCTGTCTTGTACAAACAGGACAAGCTCTGATGTATTGTTGGATACCAGGAATCATTTGTTCCCAACAGAAATAACGTTGACATAAGTCTAGTGTTTTGTTTACTCCTGGATGCGCAGCCATAGCCAAATCATGATTCCAGTGTGTTAGAATTGGGGGTCTCTGGTTGGCGCAAGTATTCACTTGTGACAAACAGGGACCCTCTCCTCTAGTCAGGGCAAGGGAACTACCCTTTAAGAATAACCCCTGCTCACCCTCTAGGTTGCATGGCGCGAGCAGTCAAGGCTAACCCTCAGGGCGCATTAGTTAAGCATTCACAATCACACACAAAAAATAAATAACACTGATCCCCCCACAAATGGACACCAGGCTGTATTTATATAAAAATACGTAGACTTTATGTAAAAGATAGCAGTTTTGTAGACTTATCACAAGACCTTAAATAACATTAACTTAGGATGCACACAATACTTTCTGTTTTGAGGATATAGGCTTTTGTAAGTGTCTTTACACCATGAAGAACGTTTCAATAGTGCCCAAATGAGTCTTTCATATGCTGTTTCAATAATGCTAGATGAGGCTTCTTTAGACGTTTTACTGATGCAAAAATTAGGCTTTCTTATCACGTTTCAATGATGTCAAAATTAGGCTTTCTTATCAAATACTTCAGTGAGGTAAAACGATGCTTTCTTTAAAATGTGTGTTTGGATCAGGAATAACACTTTTAAATAATTTGGTTAGGCGTTTCTTATGCGTTGTTCCTACAGCAAAGCCTCTCTTCTGCACTCAAAATGCAGCGTACAGTACCTTTCGTGATGTGGCTGGTGAGGCCAGTGTTGGCGTCCTGGGCAGTGGTCCGATCCCCCTTTCAGGCGGCAATGCGGCACGGAGGCGGCCTGTACTCAGCATACAGCACGGCTATCCCTTGTGCGGCGCGGCTATGGGCAAGGGGCGTACTGTGCAGGGATCCGATCTCCCCCAGAGGTGGCAATGCGGCACGGGGCGGCCTGTACTCAGCGTACAGCGCGGCTCCCCCTTGTGCGGCGCGGCTTCGGGGACAAGGTGCGGAATGAAGGGTTACACTCTGGCATGCGACACAGTCCTCAGCCCGCTTTTCCAAGGAGGGGCGAAGGGGGTACGCTTCAGGCGTATGGCACGGACCTCAGCTCACTCCTCGAAGGTTGGTTTGATGTTGGTACGCTCTGGCGTACGACGCGCATTGCAGTCAGCCGAGTCTGGAGCAGGGAAACGCTGCTTCCCAGGACAGCGCAGTGCCGGGGAGAGAATACACGGCGGTGTACTCGGCAACTCCACAGGCCAAGGGGGCAATCTCGGGAATACTTCTCCCCAGTGGGGATGCAGCCGCAGATCAGGGCGTCCTTCAGGAGGGCGAGGTGGGTGTGGGCAGCCCGGCTTCACAGTGTGAGCGCGGCTCGAAGCAGAGCGGGTCACACGAGGCTGGCGGAAACAGGACGGCCTCGCAGCAGTCCCAGGGTACAGGACGCACGGCTGGGGGCTCCAACAGCAGGGGGAGTGTGCCCGCAGTTTCTTCACGGCTCAGATACAGGCGGGCACTCGGCTGGCGGTTCCAGCAGCTGGACTGTCGGCGGGGGCTGTGAGGCTCAGGCCGTGGAGGGACACAGCGAGGCAGGTGCGGGGCGGCCCTGGGGTGACACAGTGCGGCGGCGGCTGCAATCAGCGGGGCACATGGTGTCGGGCGGCAGTGGCACGGACTCGGGGACACGTCCAGGCCCAAATCAGGATTTATGAGGCTCACAGCGACGGCGTTCAGTGGGGCACTAGCGTAGCTCAGCCCAGCAGCTCGGTTCGATGAGGGAGAGAGAGCCCAATGGACCTGGGGCTCAGTTCAGGGGGCCAGCTCGCTTCCAGGCCCATGGAGATCAGCCTTGAAGCACAAGTCTTTGGTAGAAAGTAAAAATAAAGCAAAGTCTTTCAGCAGAGTTTCCTCCTCTCCTTTGGCAGCAAGGTTCCCACTGTTGGTCAGTCCCCCAGGACAGGGACAGTCTTCCTCTTACAGCTTCCTTGGTTCCTTCTCCTCAGGCAGAGGGGGCGTCTTGGTTCACAAGCAGGATCTAATTTACAAGGAGCAGGGCTCCTACTTTTATACCACATTTCTTTTGTTCTTGCAGGCCAGGGGGGCCTCTGCATAACCTCATTCAGTCTCTGAGTACTCTGTGGGTGTGTTCTGGCTTCTTCTTTCAGTGTGAGGGGCAGGCACATCAGACGCTCCACAGGGAGGTGGAGCCAGCATTGTGTGGACAGGGGCAGCCAGGAGTACCTTGATGACAGTGCTTCGCCCTTCCTGGGCCAGGTGCAGGCTGAGTCATCAGTCGTTCCCCAGGGGGGTGGAGCCAGCATTGTGGTGGCAGAGCACAGCCTGATTACGAGTCCAGGGGCACTCCTACCTCCCACTAAGGTGTAATCCTTGCATTCACCACCTGTCATCCCCCAGCCCTGTCACTCACACATCCCAGACAGTCCGATACACATACCAGCAGAGGCGGGCTGAAATGGTTAGGCAAGCAAATGCTAACTTTCTAAAAGTAGCATTTGCAAACACAGGATATTAAAATAAACTTTACTAAAAGAAGAATTTTATTATTCTGAGTTCATACTAAACATTAATTTCTACCATGTTCCCTGAGCCTGCTGGGATTATAGAGTGTAATAATTCCAGCAGCCCATTTGGCCTAAAGGGGACAGGTAGCCTTACAATAGTGAAAAACGAATTTGGCAGTAATTCACTATTAGGACATGCCACACTCAGCAGAGCATGTCCTACCGTACACTTACAATGCACCCTGCCCTTGGGCCTACCATAGGGGTGACTAATATGAAGTTAAGGGCAGGTTTGGGGCTGGCAAGTGTGTGCACTTGCCCAGCCAGCATGACCGTACCAGACTGCACGCAGGTTCTGCAATGGCAGACCCTAGACACATTTTAAGGCTGCTTCTGTGGGTGGCGCAACCAGCGCTGCAGGCCCACTAGCAGTATTGGCACTTACAAGCCCTGGCACTCCTGGTGCACTTTACTGGGGACTGACAGTAAATCCAATGAACCAACCAGGAATATCAATCACAGTTATACTTTACATAGGGAGCACTTGCACTGCGGCACGGATTGGCCGTGGCGCAGTGCCCTGAGCGGCGGACACCAGCAAAAACATCTGAGGCACATCAGCAAAACTCATGCCAAGGTGCCAGGTCTAACACGTGTCCCCTCCAGCCGAAATGTGGGGAGAACTACCCTTCCCCAAGGAGTTCCTCATCACTAAGGCGGAAAAACCTGGACAGACCATCAGCATTGGCGTGATCTGTGCCAGGGCGATGTTCCACCATGAAGTCAATACCCTGTAGGGAGATGGACCACCTCAACAGTTTTGGGTTCTCACCCCTCATCTGCATCAACCATCTGAGGGGCCTGTGGTCTGTCTGAACCCGGAAGTGAGACCCAAACAAGTAGGGTCTTAGCTTCTTCAGTGCCCAGACCACAGCAAATGCTTCTCGCTCTATTGCACTCCACCTACGTTCCCGTGGAAGTAACCTCCTACTGATGAAGGCTACAGGTTGGTCAAAGCCCTCCTCAGTCATTTGTGGGAGAACAGCCCCTACACCATACTCTGAAGCGTCTGTTTGCACTAGAAATTCCTTGGAGAAATCAGGAGCCAATAGCACGGGCGCCGTGCACATGGCAGTTTTCAGGGTGTCAAAAGCCTTCTGACAGGTGTCAGTCCAAATCACATTCCTGGGCTGCTTCTTGGAATTCAGCTCTGTCAAGGGGGTCACAATAGTGCCATAGCCCTTGACAAACCTCCTGTAGTACCCAGTGAGCCCCAGGAAGGCTCTCACTGCAGTCTGGGTCCTGAGGGGTTCCCAAGCCAGGATGGTCTCAATTTTGGGTTGCAAGGGTGCCACCTTGCCACTCCCCACTTGGTGTCCCAAGTACACCACTGAACCCTGCCCAATCTGGCACTTGCTTGCCTTGATTGTGAGGCCTGCCTTGCGTAGGGCCATCAACACTTCCCAGAGGTGCCGCAGGTGTTCTGGCCGGGTGCCACTAAACACTGCGATGTCATCCAGGTAGGCGGACTGAACTCATCCAGCCCAACCAACACCTGGTTGACCAACCTCTGAAAGGTGGCAGGGGCATTCTTCATTCCAAATGGCATAACCCGGAACTGGAAATGCCCATCTGGTGTAGAGAATGCTGACCTCTCTTTTGCCCCATCGGTCAAGGCGATCTGCCAGTACCCGACGTTAAATCAAATGTGCTGAGGAACCGGGCAGCCCCTAGCCGATCAATGAGCTCATCAGCTCTGGGGATAGGGTGCGCGTCAGTCTTCGTGACCGAATTGAGTCCTCTGTAGTCCACACAGAACCGGAGTTCAGGTGTGGCTCCCGGCGCAGCAGCCTTTGGGACCAAGACCACGGGGCTGGACCAAGGACTGCTGGAGGACTCAACCACCCTAAGAGCAAGCATTTTGGAGACCTCCTCCTTGATGCAGGCCCTGACCCTGTCAGTTACTCTGTAGGCCTTATGCCTCACAGGTAAGCTGTCTCCTGTATCCACATCATGGACGCACCAATCTGTGACACCAGGAACCAGGGAGAACAGATCTGGAAACTGCCCCAGCAATTGGCGGCAGTCTTCCTGTTGCTCAGGCGTCAGGGTGGGTGAGAGGTTAACTACATCCACTGACCCATCTTTCTCAGAAGCTACCAAGAGGTCAGGAAGGGGCTCAGACTCCTCCTCCATTCCATCATCAGTTGCCAACAGCAGTTCAAAGGGGCTGAACCCTAGGGACTTCTGTGGCACCTCATGGTATGCAAAGAGAAGGCATGGCAAGAGGACGTCCCACTTACGCCTCATTGGACCTTCCAGGCCCATGATCATGCCTTTTAGGGTTCGGTTGAATCTCTCAACCAACCCATTTCCTTGGGTATGGTAAGGGGTGGTGAACTTGTAGGTTACACCACACTCTTGCCACAGGGACTTCATATACTTGGATATGAAATTGGTCCCCCTGTCACTCACCACCTCTAGAGGGAATCCTACTCGTGAGAAAATTCCCATCAGTGCTCGTCTCACCACGTGGGCCGTCACTGTCCTCAGAGGGATGGCTTCAGGGTACCGGGTGGCATGGTCCACCAAGACCAGGATGAACCTGTTGCCCATGGCTGTCTTGGAGTCCAGAGGCCCAACAATGTCAATACCCACTCGCTGGAATGGCGTACTGACCACTGGGAAGGGTTGCAGAAGGGCCTTGTGCCTCCCTCCGCTCTTACCACTTGCCTGGCAAGTCTGACAGGATCTACAATGAGCATCTGAGCTCTTGTGCATTTGGGGCCAGTAAAAGTGGGTGACAAGCCTGTCATAGGTCTTGTCCATCCCCAAATGTTCTGCTAACGGCACATCATGAGCCAGCCCCAGTAGGAAGGCTCTGAACTTCTGGAGTACCACCAGCACACGGGCTGACCCAGGTTCAGCAGCCTTAGGCTCTGAATACAGGAGGTCATTCTCCCAGTACACATAATGTGTCTTGGCCTGAACACCATTGGCCTGGACTGCAGCCTGCTGCCGCATACCCACGAGAGAAGGGCATTCTTTCTGCTCCCTGCAGAATTCCTCCCTGGAGGGGCCTCCTTCTTGCTGCCAATGGGTCAGCTCAGGCAGGTCCCCCAGTTCAGCAATCTGTTCCCCTGTAGGCTCCAGGGCATCCCCCTCAAGGTCTGCTTCCTCCTGGACCGTGGGAACTTCAGGGGCCGGTTTCCCGTGCCCCTGCGCCTTCTCCCTAAGGCCGGTTCCTGGACCTCTCCTTCAGGCCCCAGGATCTCTTGAGCACCCCTACTGGCTGCCATTGACCGGGTGGTCACGCACGCCCAGTCAGGCAGACCCACCATCCTCAGGTGAGTCGCCTTCTCCACCTTTCCCCAAGGGGAGTCCTCCAAGTCATTCCCTAGCAAACAGTCTTCAGGCATGGCTTTCCTCACACAGACCTGCAGAGTACCAGAGACCCCCCCCCCCACTCGAAGGGAACTTGAGCCATCGGACACTGACTCTCCGAATTATCAGCATTGATAACCCTACAGTAGGCATGGGGTACAACCTGCTCTTGAGACACCAGGTGCTGCCTCACTGCAGTCACACTGGCTCCTGTATCTCTAAGAGCCTCAGCTTTGTTACCATTGATGGTCACCACCTGCCCATATTGTTTAGTGTTAGAGGGCAGGTAGTTCTCAGGGACCATCTCACTGTCTCCTAGCAAGACTAGGGTCATCTGGACAGGATCTCCACTCCCAGGGACTACTACTTCTTCCCCCAAATTAACACTAGTTACTTGCCGGGGTGGAGCACCAGTGGGTGCTGTTTTACCAAACAGGCGACACTTGGGGTCACTGGCAATGTGCCCCGGGTCACCACATCTGTAACAATTGAAGGGCCCCTTTGGAACAGGTCTACCTGTCGGAGCCCCGTTCTGCTTTGGGGGTGGGGGAGGCTGAGAACCTTTCGGCTGGTTCCCTTGGGGATTACTTTGGGGGCCTTTAGGGAACCCTTTCTGTTTACCCCTGTCCCCCCCACTCTTCTGCTGGGGACCCTGCCCACCCTTGGCGGAGTCTCCCATTGGACCCTTGTGGACCCTGGTGCTGAGCCAGCGGTCCGCCTCTTCAGCAAGCTTCCTCGGGTTGGACAGCTTGCTATCAATCAGGTGCTGGCGTAGCTCAGGAAAACAGTGTTCAGACAAGTGCTCCCATGCAATTAAATCAAGAAGCCCCTGAAAATCATTCACTTTGCTACCCGTCACCCAACCAGCCAGTGCTCTGCAAAAAAACAGTCACATACTCCACATACGTGTTCCCAGGATGCTTTCCATACCCCCGGAACTTCTGTCTGTACATTTATGGGGTAAGCCCATACCTGGTCATTAAGGCCTCTTTCATGCGGGGATAGGACTTCTGTTCTTCAGTGGGCAAATCTAGCAGGGTGTCCCGCCCTTCGCTAAGGAACCTCCCCCACAACCCCGCTCCCCAATCCTTGTCAGGGACCCGGTGGGAGGACATGGCTACCTCATATGCCCTAAACCACTGTCCTATGTCATCCCCCTTAAAGAACTCCTTAACTACATCTTTGGGTATGTACACCCTGGACTCTACCTGCACCGGCGTCGTGCTGCCACCAGAAGGAGTTGTGTCCAAACTTTTCGCCTTCAGCTCCAACTCCTTCAATTTCACTTCATGTTCCAACAGGATTTTTTTTCCTCTATTGCCAATATTTGTTGTATGAAAAATGAGAGGATAGTAGTGTTCCCGAAGGAAGTGTCCGCACTATTCTATAGGCCACAAATATATATCTTGAAGTGGTACACGAGACGTTAAAGAAAAAAAGAACAATAGAAACAGTATTGATGTCTTGGGTGCTAAAGAAATTCTATGCACCTACTATCCAAAGGTGCTGTAGGCTAACACAGAAATGTTTGCCAAAGTCAATCTATATGGGGAAATTCTAATTACAGCACTCCAAATTAGTAAGGATCAATGATGAGCTCTAGTATATAGCCCTCAACACTCAAAATTTTATACAAAAGATTGTAGAGTGTTAAACAAGCAACCACAAATACAATTCAAAAAAGCAATTTTTTATATGTAATAGGGAATCAACAATTGTCACGCCAATATAATTCGAGGTCCAAGTCTGTGTTCTTCAATATTTCTTTATTCAAAATTTCATAGAGACTTTCCGAGCATATTGTTCGCCAACACGTGTTTTGTCTCACACTGAGATTTTAATTTTAATTTTTGTCTGCTTATAGGAAGTGCCTCTTGTGATTTGTTGAAGTTCTTATGTATTTGTGTAATGTTCTAGTGTTTTATATACGTGTCATTGCAGCACTGTCTATGCTCTTTTTATATTATGTAAATATTTTCATATGTGAGTCATCTAAATGTTTGTATTTAATACTTCCAGCCTTGATAAAGTCTCAGTGTGAGACAAAACACGTGTTGGCGAACAATATGCTGGGAAAGTCTCTATGAAATTTTGAATAAAGAAATATTGAAGAACACAGACTTGGACCTCGAATTATATTGGCGTGACAATTGTTGATTCCCTATTACATATAAAAAATTGCTTTTTTGAATTGTATTTGTGGTTGCTTGTTTAACACTCTACAATCTTTTGTATAAAATTTTGAGTGTTGAGGGCTATATACTAGAGCTCATCATTGATACTTACTAATTTGGAGTGCTGTAATTAGAATTTCCCCATATAGATTGCCAATATTTGTTGCTCCATCTGTCCATTAAGTTTTGCCATCTCCACTTCATGTGCCCTGGCTGCTGCCCTGTCTGCCAGCTCCTCTGGCGACAGGACTGCGCCAACTCCATGGCCGTTTTCTGGGGGTACCATTTCCCCCCCCATTCCCAGGTGCCCTTGACTCAATCCAGGCCCTCAGCGCCTTTAGGTATTGAGGTTTGTTTCTAAATCCAGTTTTGGTGACTCCAAATTTTTCACAGAAGCCCTTCAGTTGTGGTACTGTGTAGCTTTCTAGCCTCTCTTCTTCCCACTCTACCTCTTCTATTCCACTTCCACCAGAGGCTATGGATGCTGCCTTTCCTCCAGACTTTGAGCCAGGCATGATTCACAACAAAAATGGAGATTCCTCAGCAATTCCAAAAATAGAAAAACGAACTCAACAGTATGTGGCTATGTTATAGGTCTGCTCTCACTATGTGGTGATCAATAATTTACTGTATATAAATTATGAATGAAAATTCTAAATCCTCACCGCTGCGTCCAATGTTAGAATTGGGGGTCTCTGGTTGGCGCAAGTATGCACTTGTGACAAACAGGGACCCTCTCCTCTAGTCAGGGCAAGGGAACTACCCTTTAAGAATAACCCCTGCTCACCCTCTAGGTTGCGTGGCGCGAGCAGTCAAGGCTAACCCTCAGGGCGCATTAGTTAAGCATTCACAATCACACACAATAAATAACACTGATCCCCCCACAAATGGACACCAGGCTGTATTTATATAAAAATACGTAGACTTTATGTAAAAGATAGCAGTTTTGTAGACTTATCACAAGACCTTAAATAACATTAACTTAGGATGCACACAATACTTTCTGTTTTGAGGATATAGGCTTTTGTAAGTGTCTTTACACCATGAAGAACGTTTCAATAGTGCCCAAATGAGTCTTTCATATGCTGTTTCAATAATGCTAGATGAGGCTTCTTTAGACGTTTCACTGATGCAAAAATTAGGCTTTCTTATCACGTTTCAATGATGTCAAAATTAGGCTTATCAAATACTTCAGTGAGGTAAAACGATGCTTTCTTTAAAAAGTGTGTTTGGATCAGGAATAACACTTTTAAATAATTTGGTTAGGCGTTTCTTATGCGTTGTTCCTACAGCAAAGCGCCTCTTCTGCACTCAAAATGCAGCGTACAGTAACTTTTGTGATGTGGCTGGTGAGGCGAGTGTTGGCGTCCTGGGCAGTGGTCCGATCCCCCTTTCAGGCGGCAATGCGGCTCGGAGGCGGCCTACTCAGCGTACAGCGCAGCTCTCCCTTGTGCGGCGCGGCTTTGGGCAAGGGGCATACTGTGCAGGGATCCGATCTCCCCCAGAGGCGGCAATGCGGCACGGGGCGGCCTGTACTCAGCGCACAGCGCGGCTCCCCCTTGTGCTGCGCGGCCTCGGGGACAAGGTGCAGAATGAAGGGTTACACTCTGGCATGCGACACAGTCCTCAGCCCGCTTCTCCAAGGTGGGGCGAAGGGGGTACGCTTCAGGCGTATGGCACGGACCTCAGCTCACTCCTCGAAGGTTGGTGCGATGTTGGTACGCTCTGGCGTACGACGCGTATTGCAGTCAGCCGAGTCTGGAGCGGGGAAACGCTGCTTCCCAGGACAGCGCGGTGCCGGGGAGAGAATACACGGCGGTGTACTCGGCAACTCCATAGGCCAAGGGGGCAATCTCGGGAATACTTCTCCCCAGTGGGGATGCAGCCGTAGATCAGGGCGTCCTTCAGGAGGGCGAGGCAGGTGTGGGCAGCCCGGCTTCACAGTGTGAGCGCGGCTCGAAGCAGAGCGGGTCACACGGGGCGGGCGGACACAGGACGGCCTCGCAGCAGTCCCAGGGTACAGGACGCACGGCTGGGGGCTCCAACAGCAGGGGGAGTGTGCCCGCAGTTTCTTCACGGCTCAGATACAGGCGGGCACTCGGCTGGCGGTTCCAGCAGCTGGACTGTCGGTGGGGGCTGTGAGGCTCAGGCCGTGGAGGGACACAGCGAGGCAGGTGCGGGCGGCCCTGGGTTGACAGTGCGGCGGCGGCTGCAATCAGCGGGGCACATGGTGTCGGGCGGCAGTGGCACGGACTCGGGGACATGTCCAGGCCCAAATCAGGATTTATGAGGCTCACAGCGACGATGTTCAGTGGGGCACTAGCGTAGTTCAGCCCAGCAGCTCGGTTTGATGAGGGAGAGAGAGCCCAATGGTCCTGGGGCTCAGTTCAGGGGGCCAGCTCGCTTCCAGGCCCCTGGAGATCAGCCTTGAAGCACAAGTCTTTGGTAGAAAGTAAAAATAAAGCAAAGTCTTTCAGCAGAGTTTCCTCCTCTCCTTTGGCAGCAAGGTTCCCACTGTTGGTCAGTCCCCCAGGACAGGGACAGTCTTCCTCTTACAACTTCCTTGGTTCCTTCTCCTCAGGCAGAGGGGGCGTCTTGGTTCACAAGCAGGATCTAATTTACAAGGAGCAGGGCTCCTACTTTTATACCACATTTCTTTTGTTCTTGCAGGCCAGGGGGGCCTCTGCATAACCTCATTCAGTCTCTGAGTACTCTGTGGGTGCGTTCTGGCTTCTTCTTTCAGTGTGAGGGGCAGGCACATCAGACGCTCCACAGGGAGGTGGAGCCAGCATTGTGTGGACAAGGGCAGCCAGGAGTACCTTGATGACAGTGCTTCGCCCTTCCTGGGCCAGGTGCAGGCTGAGTCATCAGTCGCTCCCCAGGGGGGTTGAGCCAGCATTGTGGTGGCAGAGCACAGCCTGATTACGAGTCCAGGGGCACTCCTACCTCCCACTAAGGTGTAATCTTGCATTCACCACCTGTCATCCCCCAGCCCTGTCACTCACACATCCCAGACAGTCATATACACATACCAGCAGAGGCGGGCTGAAATGGTTAGGCAAGCAAATGCTAACTTTCTAAAAGTAGCATTTGCAAACACAGGATATTAAAATAAACTTTACTAAAAGAAGTATTTATTATTCTGAGTTCAGGCATACTAAACATTAATTTCTACCATGTTCCCTGAGCCTGCTGGGATTATAGAGTGTAATAATTCCAGCAGCCCATTTGGCCTAAAGGGGACAGGTAGCCTTACAATAGTGAAAAACGAATTTGGCAGTAATTCACTATTAGGACATGCCACACTCAGTAGAGCATGTCCTACCTTACACTTACAATGCACCCTGCCCTTGGGCCTACCATAGGGGTGACTAATATGAAGTTAAGGGAAGGTTTGGGGCTGGCAAGTGTGTGCACTTGCTTAGCCAGCATGACAGTACCAGACTGCACGCAGGTTCTGCAATGGCAGACCCTAGACACATTTTAAGGTTGCTTCTGTGGGTGGCGCAACCAGCGCTGCAGGCCCACTAGCAGTATTGGCACTTACAAGCCCTGGCACTCCTGGTACACTTTACTGGGGACTGACAGTAAATCCAATGAACCAATCAGGAATATCAATCACAGTTATACTTTACATAGGGAGCACTTGCACTGCGGCACGGATTGGCCGTGGCGCAGTGCCCTGAGCGGCGGACACCAGCAAAAACACCTGAGGCACATCAGCAAAAAGTGGAAGGGAAACTCACGCCAAGGTGCCAGGTCTAACACAGTGCATGACCTTTTCTTACAAGTCTTTGGTAGTGATGAACAGTTTGTCTTGATGAAAGAAGAACCCTTCATTAATCGTATTGTTCTTCTTGGATAGCCATTCTTGGGTATCGTGGGACTCGAGTTCCTTTTTAGCCGAGTCGAGAAAACTATTCGTATCAACTGCTACCACTATCCTTTCTTTTGGAAGAATGCTTGGTGATTCTTTTATCTGATCATCATCTCTTTTACATACTAAGCGGGAAAGGGTGTCTGATAGTAATTGTTTATTCCCTGGTCGATAAGTGATTATGAAATCAAATTCACTGAAGAATTGTAACCACCGCATTTGCCTTGGTGTGAAAGCTTTTACTGTGGAATAGAATTGTAGGTTTTTATGATCAGAATAGACCGTTATTGTATGTTTGGCCCCTAATAAATGGTGCCTCCATTTCTGAAAAACATCTTTGATTGCCAATAGTTCGCGTTCGGCTATTGTGTAATTCTGTTCAGCCTCTAGCAATTTTCTTGAATGGAAAGCTACCGGGTGTAAGTGGCATGAGTCAGGATTTTTTTGTAGGAGGACACCACCGAGTGCTGTTTGAGAAGCGTCTGCCTCAACAAAAAACGGTCTGTCAGGGTCTGGATGCACCAAAATGGGTGCAGAAGTGAATGCCTTTTTTAACAAAAGGATCACGTTATTTGCCTCCTCAGTCCAGTGAAAGGATTTTCCCTTTTTTAGTAGTTGTGTGATGGGTGCCACTATTTTGGAAAAGTGTGCAATGAATCGTCTGTAGAAATTTGCGAACCCCAAGATTCGTTGTGTGTCTTTAACAGACTTTGGTGTTGGCCAATTGAGAATAGCGTCCACTTTCTTTGGATCCCTAAGGTTCCCATTTGGGGATAAGCAATACCCCAGAAACTCCACTGTAGTTTTGTTGAATTCACACTTTTCTTGTTTCACGAATAAAGAATGTTCTCTTAATCTTTGAAGGACTGAACGAACATGTTGTGTGTGGTCTGCTGTATTTTTAGAGTATATCAAGATGTCGTCTATGTATACTATACAGCAGACGTCCAGTAGATCATGTAAGACTTCGTTTATGAAATACTGGAATGCTGCTGGAGCATTACAGAGACCAAACGGCATGACCGTATATTCGAAAAGACCAAACTTAGTGCGGAAGGCGGTCTTCCACTCGTCTCCTTCTTTTACACGAATCAAGTGGTAAGCCCCTCTGAGATCTAGCTTAGTATATATGCTGGAGCCTTTGACCTGATTAAGTAATACTGGAATGAGAGGCAATGGGTACATGTTTTTGATTGTCGCCTTGTTGACAGCGCGATAATCAATGCAAGCCCTCAAATCGCCCATCTTCTTCGCTACGAAGAAAAGCGGCGATGAAACTGGTGAGGTTGAATGTCGAATGAACCCCAGCTCTAATAATTCGTCCAAATATTTTCTCAGGTACTCATTTTCTGGTTCAGTCAGAGAGAGCGTAGATTCTGCTACACGGTAGTACTGCTCCGGGAACCAAGTCAATTCGACAATCATAAACCCTGTAAGGTGGAAGTTTGGTGGCTTTTACCGGGTCAAAGACATCAGAGAAGTCATGGTAATTAGTAGGAAGACTACTGGCTTCAGGAGTCGATGTGGCACAAAACAAAGGCATTACCGGGTCTTTGGTTTCCTGATAGCAGTGTAACTTACAATGAGGGGAGTCCAGAGTAATGGTCCTTTTTTGCCAATCTATTTTGGGGTTGTGTAATTCCAACCAAGGAATTCCCAAAATAACCCCAAAGGTGGGAGTATCAATTAGATCAAACACTCTATGTTCTGTATGACCGTTGTCAGCTACTATAGTCAAAGGTTCTGTATGGAACCAAATCAGACCAGAAGACAGTGCAGATCCATCTACTGCCCTTACTGGCTCTGGTTCTTTCTTAGGGACTTGTACTAGATGTAACCTGCAAGCAAGTTCTAAATCAAATAAGTTTCCTGTGGCACCAGAATCAAGAAGCACTAGTATACTATGCCTTAGTTGAGTGGATAGGATAAATATCACCCTTATTGTGAAATGTTTAGGGACACAAGAATCTACATTGGTGGCGTAGTGAGAGATCTTTGCTGAAACAACAATTCTCGGGGAATCGATCTCGTCTTTCTCCGAGGAACCTAGTTTTCCGACTGCGAATGAGAAACTGAATCTATCACTAAGGCCTTTTTTTTGCAGGTTTTACTGAACAATCTTTAGCGAAATGTCCGGGCTTTCCACAATATAGGCACAGATTCCCTTTGCACCTTCTTTCTTTTTCTTCATTTGTCAAAGGCCCTTTGATACCTCCGATTTGCATGGGTTCTACTGGGGAGGATTTGTCCTCAGTTTCTTTCTTATCAGTTCTAAAATGTAAATTTCTTATGTCTCCTCTGGGTCTTTCGTTCCTACGTTCTCCTAATCTGTGATCTAACTTTACCACTAAATGTTGAAATTCAGCGAAATCATCAGGCAGGTTCACAATATGAGCTAACGTATCTTTCAGATCGTCTTTTAGCCCCCTATAAAATAAAGAGAGTCTTTTTCCCTTGGGCCAACGTGTCTCGGCTAGGAGCCTGTTAAACGTAGTGACATAGGAGATTAAATCCTTTGAACCTTGCCGAACATTTAAAAGCTCGTTATCTGATGCCTGGATAAACACGTGTTTAGCAAATAAATTGGACATAGCAGCCTTAAAGTCATTTAAATTATGTAGAAGAGGATCATTAACGTCAAACAAGGGCGTGGCCCAGTTTGCAGCTACCCCCCTAAATAGGAAATGATGAAGGCAACCTTGGCTGTGTCATTGGTAAAGACCTGAGGTGCAATTGGCATTGACTTATAAAGGTAGTATACTTGCTGCTATCTCCAGTAAATCTTTCGGGATTGGCTAAAGGGACAGGATTAGGAGTGACTACAGTGACCTGTGCAGGAGACTCAGAAGACTGGTTATTAGGGGAACATGTCTGATATGTAGTGGTGCCAAATTTGGGAGAAGCTATGATTGGTTTCCTCTCCCCGGATGTGTCCCTCCATGTGGTAAACCCTACTCTTGTTTTGTCCAATTCCTGTCAAAGAGACTGATTTTCCATTCTCAACTCCTCCATTTCCTCATTTAGTTTGTGTACTAACTGAGTGAGCTGAGGGACATCCATGGGAATGAGACAATGGAATCAAGAGGAAACAAGGTGTGGCTTCGTCTTCTGTTGCGCAATCACACCAGACGCTCCAGTTGTTTCCTTCTTGATGCCGTTAAGTCCCAACTCCCTCTTGAACTAGTAACTCAGCAAGGATTGTGGGTACACTTGCCAAATAACTCGTTCTCAAGGGAAAGGGGAAGAGGATAGAGAAAGAAACAAACACTGGTCTTCATCCAGTCGCAGTTTCTCTTGGAAGTGTTCCAGACCGGTTTGTATCTTGGTTGCTTGCACGTGATTTCTGAAGTTACACAAAACATACAATGACTTCTGAATTCCCCAAAACCTGCTTCACAATTGCAGTACTATTAACATGTGCGCAACTAACTGTACCAACCATTTAAAGACCTGCGCTAGAAGATGCTAGTGTAATGCACACCTCTAATATAGTTCGGCTTATTTAACACATAAGCGGTTTGTGTTTCTTTCAGCTTATTCGGTTCATAAGCTAATAGCACACTTAGGTTTGTAACTCACAGGCTCGATTGAACCCCCAACATAGATATCAACCCCCAATATAGATATCAAAACTATATCCTAGACTATGCTCAACGTTGGATTGTCTTGGGCTTGTTTACAGACTATATCATATAATTATGCACAATACAAATATGTACACTTTGCGCAAATAGTCTTTTAAAATGTAGCGCTTCCTATTTAAAGTCAGTGTTCCGTGTTGCTAGGCAACCGTTAATCTTACTGTCCTATCTTTTTCAGGGTCCGAGTTCCTGTGGGAGGGGCCTACAAGTCTTCCGGAAGATCGTCGAGATGTCTGCCGATAGACTGGAGACTCCGAGGGGAAGCGTCCTGGGGCGAAGAAACGTAACCGAAGCACAAGGTGAGGAGCGGGGAAGCGGGAGGTTTGAGGAAGCGGGGCGGAGGAGGATTGAGAGAGGAAGCGGGCAGGGATCGCAGACCGGGCAACAGGATCAAAGGCTACGCCGGCAGAAGCTGGGTTGGAGCGCTTGTCGTGAAGAGATGCAAAGAGACGAAGCATCGCCACGACTGCAAGCGCTCCTTTTATGCGTTCGGCAGGCTTCAGTTGGGCATTTGCATAACACACACGTGGAGCCCAAACACGTGTTACAGACCCAGAACATTGCTACGTGGAATCTTAACAAGCATTGGTACGAACAAATGCTAGCATCAAGGAAACAGGCATGAACCATTAAACCCACACTTGTGTTAAACAAATATTGCGCTGTTGACAGCATGAGCTTGTGTTCCCCTAACAGGGAGAGGGAAACAGAGAGAGGGGGAGACAGAGAGAGAGGGAGACAGATAGAGAGTGAGACAGAGTGAGTGAGACAGAGAGACAGAGGGAGAGAGAGGTAGAGAGAGGGAGGAAGAGGGGGGGAGAGAGGGAGGGAGACAGAGAGAGAGACTGAAAAAGGAGAGATGTGTGTAGGCCGGGTCTGGTGGCTCAGTGGACGAAGGCGTCCGCTGGAAGGACCAGTGATCAACCTCATGGTACCAGTTTTTTTTGTTGCTCTAGCCCCGCCCCCTCCCCCACTCACCCCGCCCCCACCGGTGCAGCCCTCGGACACAACACTGTAAATTTGGCCCCTGAGAGAAAGTTTGTGAGAACACATGATCTAGACAGTCACAGCATGATGTGCCAGGGAGACCGGTAGGTGGTAGGTCCGGCCTAAACGCAATTGACTGACTAAATGGGGTTTTAATTCAGAATACCTTTACCATCCCGGTAGGAGCCGGATGCAGGGAGTTTAATTCTATCCCTATCTTCCCCCATATAGAAGGATCAAACAGCGAGAGACCTATTGCTGACCAGGCACGGGCCCTTACCTGTACCTTAGACAGTAAAGACCCCGCGGAAGGGTCCAATTTGAAAGTCCTCGAATTTCTTTCCTGGAATATAGCGGGGCTTCAGAAGAAACGACTCCTCCCTGAGTGGAATGAGTTCATCGAAAAGTTCAATGTGTGCCTATTCCAAGAATCTTGGAGCCTAACACCTCTATACAAACCTGGCTTTACCACGTATTTTATCTCAGCAATAAGTTCAGGCAAGGGTCGTCCCTCTGGGGGATTGCACATCTGTATTAATATCTCGCTAAATTCGTCGATCGTCACACACACCTCCTCGTCACGAGAGACATTCTTCATCTGACCATTAGTGGGCCAGCTAATAGCACAACTGTTGAGCTATTTAATATATATGCTAGAGGTTCTCCTGCGCCCAAACATCAGCAACCATAGCAGCACAGGAGTGGGAGTTATCCCGCACTCCGCCTCATTTAACCACCATAGTAGCCGGGGACTTCAACTGCACATTTGAACCTCTGAGCGGGGAGGACCTCTTGGGAACAAACAAAGAAGATGCTAAATGGGCTATTCCGACCCTTACTATTGCTCCTATAAAGAAGTGGTCACAGAGGGCCATGCAAATTAATGCCCTGACGCTGGAATACAATTTAAGAGCGGTAAACGGAAGGACATGCTCGGACCAGAGCAGGGAAAATACTTTTAACAGGATGAGCTCTCCGTCCCAAATAGATGACATACTTGTAGATGTGCGATTCTGGGGGGGCATCGTGGATATGGTTGTGAAACATTCTCTGGATAGCGACCATAATCCTTTATGTATGCAAATCAATAACGATTGGTCACCCTCCGCGACAAAGGCACCAACCCCTTCTCTAATGTCGACAAGAGAGGTAACCCCCTCCAACTGCAATAGGCGCCTTAAATAGCACAAATTATCTCAGCAAGAATGTAAACTCCAAAACATTAGGGAACTTCTTAATTTAAAGATTAAGGAGACTGAAACGATCCACTGTGAAGCGGAGAACTTACCATCTTTTTCTCTGTTTTATTGAGAAACTTTATGATAAGATTGGCTCCTTTTTTATCATAGATGGGAACAGGGCACGAAAGAGATGTTCAGCAAGGCCCACAAACCCATGGTACTCACCGGCTTGTAGGGAGAAGAGGCAGGCCTTAGCGTTAGCTGTCAGAAAGAAAGACTCCCTGGCAATCAGAGCAGAAATAAAGGCGTACTCCAGGGCATTAGAGGAGGCAAAACAAAATTGGGATGTGGCACACTGGCAGGAGCTTAAACACGCCTCCAAACAAAAGAACTCTACCCTATTCTGGGAGCTAATTAATAGTGGGAAAAGAAAGGGATCTGACCCAATCCCGAGCCACATGACAGGGCAACAATGGCAGGATCACTTCTCCAACCTTTATTTGGGAGACGAAGGCCGCCTGTGCTCCCAGACTGAGATTCACACAACTACCCCTGATGCCTCCTTGCTACCTGACTGTTTTGATCTATATGAGGTGGACCTAGCAATAAGCTGCATCTCTCCGGGTAAGGCTGCCGGACCTGACGGCCTTCCAGGTGATTTGCTTCTCCATAACCCGAAGCCTTGGGCTCATTTTATTTTTCTGTTAATGAATTTGATAGATAGGGGGTCTGGTGTCCCTGAGTCATGGAAAAGTGCAGAGGTTGTACCAATTTACAAAAAGGGAAATAGGGAAGACCCTGCCAACTACAGCCCGATTAGTTTAATTGATGTGATTCAGAAGGTGGTTGGTAGGGTCCTCCTTATGAGGCTGAGGTCCTGGATGGAGGATGGGAATATCCTCTCTCACTATCAAGCAGGCTTTAGACAGAAGGTGGGCACGAATGTATGACGTTACAACGAATTCCGTTGCAACGCATGCCTTTACCACGCATGCGTAACAACGGAATTTGTTTACCACGCATAACATTTACCTCGATTGCTTGTGTGGTGACGTCATACGTCGTTAAGAGA
Source organism: Lissotriton helveticus (assembly GCF_964261635.1). Classification (NCBI taxonomy): domain Eukaryota; kingdom Metazoa; phylum Chordata; class Amphibia; order Caudata; family Salamandridae; genus Lissotriton; species Lissotriton helveticus. Next base: position 36,837,719 of record NC_136061.1, on the reverse strand, counting down.
AAGCGGAAGTTTATTTTCCGTTTTCTCTTAAACTACGCTAATTAAATACATAACCCGACGTGACTTCAGGTGAGTTTTTTTTGGGGGGGAGAGACCCCCCCAAGCCCCCCTTTTTTTACTTTTTACCTTTACCACATATACCTTTACTACAAACCTCGTAGTAAAGGTATGCGTGGTAAAGGCTTTCGTGGTAACCACGCATGCGTTGTACTGCATGCGTGGTTAACGATTTCGTGGAAACGGCTTCGTTGTAATGGCCGTTTCCCGGTGGGCACGATAGACCAGGTGTTCAGATTTTTCATGATCCACTGGAAAGCAGTGGTGATTGGGAAAGGTAGTTTGTATTTGGCGTTCATAGATCTGAAGACCGCAATCGATCTCGCGCCAAGCTTTGGCAGGTCCTGCATGAACTGGGTATCTCCCCTCAGATGCTCAATTTTATCAAACGTCTCCATGAGGACAACTTTGCCAGAATAAGGTGGGGCTCTCAGGGGCAGCTGACGGAGAGGGTCGTTTTGAACAGGGGGTTGCGCCAGGGTTGCATCCTGGCCCGACCCTGTTCTCTTTATTTATGAACGGGGTGGTAGATCATCTTAGAGCGGTACTAGCTGACGCTCCAATTCTGGCCTGGGAGAAAACCCCCACCCTCCTGTTCGCCGACGACACCCTCCTGATTTCCAAAACACCGGGCGTCCTTCAGCAACTTTTAAACAGGTTTAGCCTTTTTTGCGACTCTCGGGGGTTGACAATAAATACAAGCAACCCACCGAAACGCTTCAGAAATGGCATGACCCTTAATGACGTTCCACTTGACACCATTGAGTCTTTTGACTCTGGGAATACGCGTCGTAAAAGGGATGAAATGGAGCTCTCATATGGCCAAGATGCTCCTTAGCCATAAACGGGTGTCCGGGGCCATCAAAAGAGAGCGGCATCTGTCCGTAAGCAGGCCAGTTGCCCCCGCCCTAGTGGTCTATGATGGTAAAGCGCTACCCTCTGCCCTATACGGGGCCGAGTTATAGGGCTTCGAGAACACCACTGAACTGGTAAGATCCGAAAATAAGTTCTTTAGCGATCTCGTCTCTCTTCCAACCTCCACCCCGCTGAAGCCCCTATACCAGGACTTGGGAAGACGTTCCATCAAGGATATTGTACGTCTGCGCCCCTACTCTTTTGGGCATGCAAAGGAAGGACCCCTGAGCTGTCCAATTATGCTGTTGCCCTTAGCGAATTGATAATAGCTGACATAGGAAATAGGGTCAAATGGATCCTCAACCTCGGACAGCTTTGTATTGATATTGGGTTTGGGGAGGCTTGGGCTAGTCCGACTCCGCCATTCAAGCAGGACCTTAAAAGTGCCTACTGGCAATGGGTACAGGCAGAAGAGATGTGCAATCCCAAAATGGGGAAACTCACTGAGATGTTCCTTGAGCATAAACCCACTTGCAAATTAGAATCCTTTCTTGATTTTATTCAAACACCCAGGGATAGGGCACTTTATCTGAAAATGAGATTAGGGACTCTCCCGCTAAACAAGGTGACAGCAACCTGGAGGCTGGAACCGGCATAAATCTCCATCGGTTCCCTGCCCAGCTGTGCAGTCCCAAATGAGTCCATTGCCCATTTCTTCTTTGCGTGCCCGGGGTACAGGATGGCTAGAGCCAAGTGGCTCAAACCAGTCTGTAAAATGCTTGGCTCCAAGAACTACTGGGTGGCATTGCGCATCTTAAAGACTGACACCTCCTCCCCTACTCTGGTCTGTGGTGTGGCAAAATTTTTGGGTTGCGCATGGCTAACAAGAACAAAGCTCTTAGCGAGAAATAGCTGCCCAGCAGCCCATGCACGTCACTTGATGTACTTACCTTGATCATTGTTTTCTACGTTATTTTATGGAACTTTTTAACCAAATTTTAATTGTAAATATATGATGTATAGTCGGTTTTATCTATTACATTGCATATATGTTTTATATATATGAACTTTGGATGTATATGCTTTTATGATAAATTTTATCAAATCAAGCTTATTACTACTGTTAAATGGGTTACCACCTACTTGAAGTAGGTGGAAAAATGTGAATCTTTTGCAACCTTACGTCTGTTCCAAAACATTCACCATACCACTGCGATTCGGTATTAGGAATGGACGCACTAAACACGCCCCTTACTAATACCAAGTCGCAAACCCAATTTGCATTTCAGTGATAGATTACTAAATTTCAAATTGGGCCTTTGTACATTAAAAATTGTTGTCTGGAGGAGGCAATCGTATTCTGTGATTGGGGAAGTTTGCGACCTCACAAAAGGTTTGTACACCTGGCCCTCAGTGGTTACACAAGCAGCTCTTCTGTTTAAAGGTTCATTGTCATAGACAAGGTTACCTTGAAAAGAATGTAAGATCGTACGTGAGAGACTGATACGAAACCGACATGGCCATTCCTGTCCTACACTGGCTCCTGCCCTACACAAAGAATGAGATTGCATTAGCATTCCTGGGGAAAGTAGCCACCTCCGGCATATAATATCTCGGATGGAAGCAGCTAGTTTGGCCAGTCAAAGGCCGGCACATTGCAGGGTCCATAACTGGACCAGTGTTCTTCTTTGGCTGAGAGCCTGAATTATTGTGAGCGACCATGAGAAACGTATTCAGTTAAATCATGGCCGCTGTTGTATTTACTCTTGTTAAAGGTTGAATTTGCTCTTGTTAATGTGACTAACTAAAGTTAACTTACAGTATTTACCTTTCTCCTGTCATTATAGTTCTCTAGAGTTCTTCCAGAGGACATCTAATTGTTTGAAAGGCAACTAACCTCTGCATTATGGGCAGAACATTCTGCAAAATCTAGACTCTAAATTGGTAAAACTGCAGCATTGCGCTGATTCAAAATTGAAAAAATCAGAGCAAACTAGGGAATTTGAAGACTCTCTGAGACCGCTACCATCTTACTCAAAGGCAAAATTTGAGAGACATTGGTGTGACACAATTTGCAACAGCAACAAACCGGATAGAGATACCAAGCTACGGTTCACCTAACATAACCCTCTGCAGACCAATGTTGACAAGTGTTGCGATGTCTCACTGTCCAATATTGCCTACAGCATGAGAGAAAAAAAACCTATCAAACCCCGTGAAAAAGCCTGAGCTTGTAGTGGTAGGTTCACCGCCCACCTCAACAAAGAATCTATTGCGTTAGGCAAACAAATCTGCAAATACAATGGCAACACGCAACAGACAGAAAGTCAAGGACACTAGCCACACAATGATAAATTGAAAAAAACATTTGTCATATATTTAAAGAAACAATCACATTCATACACTGATCGTGTTGAAAGCTGTGATCCAACATCTTCAGAGGAGCGTGAGATTGGATCACCCCAAGCCCCACCCACCTCCATCAAGATCTACTAGTTGAGATCGAAAAAGCATTAACTTTAATCATGAACACAATCAACAAGACCCCATAATGGGGAGTAAGAGCCAAAGCAACAGACAGAAGAGTGACAGGGACCTCCTGTAACTAAATGCATTCCAATCTGCCAGGTACTGCAAGGCATCCTTTTTATAAGACACAAGAAAACTACAAAAACAGTGCAAAACATCTCCATCAAAACACCCCAGCTCTACTCCCGCTCTATCAGTCCATCAAATTGCGCTCCCTAAATCTGTGGAAGGGCCCTCTCCTCGTCCCCTGCACATGGATAGGCCTCTCCTCATCCCCTGCACATTGATAGGCCTCTCCTCATCCCCTGCACATGGATAGGCCTCTCCTCATCCCCTGCACATGGATAGGCCTCTCTTCATCCCCTGCACATGGATAGGCCTCTCCTCATCCCCTGCACATGGATAGGCCTCTCCTCATCCCCTGCACATGGATAGGCCTCTCCTCGTCCCCTGCACATGGATAGGCCTCTCCTCATCCCCTGCACATGGATAGGCCTCTCCTCGTCCCCTGCACATGGATAGGCCTCTCCTCATCCCCTGCACATGGATAGGCCTCTCCTCATCCCCTGCACATGGATAGGCCTCACTTGTGCATGTCCTCAAGCTTCTGAGGGCAGGAGTACCTCAAGCACCCAGCAAGATTAGCACACCAAACCTTTTTGCTCTGACAGCTCCAAATTATCCTTTCCATTCTCCACTATCCTGTCAGTGGTTTCCTTTTTTGCCTCACACAAGGGCCAGGCCACTATTGTCCCCAGTGCATTCTTCATTGCTGCCATATGTTTTCCCACTTATAGGGGCGGCCCCTCCACTCATAGACCTGCTGTTCCACCACCATGCACCCATCCATGTCTGTTTACCCAGAGGTCAAATGTTGAGGCATATCAGATCCTTATTTCTTGCCCACATTCCTTTTTGCTGTTATCAGCCCCATGGTGGTGAGAGTTCTGTGTGTGTGGGGTGTGTTCAATCTCTACAAATGTTGAGTACCTCTAGCCTGGGAGACATTTTTCCCTGGGATCCAGTGACATCGCTCTGGCACGCCCATGCAGCCTTCAGTAGCCAGTTAGCCTTTGGCAGCCCCATAGTGCATGAAGAAAGGTTCCCAATCAGCTGCATCTTCTGGGACAGAGATCTGACCCTATTTTCCCCCATCTTACACAACCGAGATTTTGTTTAGTAGGATGTATGTAGAAAGAGCAACTGAACCAGGCTCAAGCTAGCCCAGATCACTACTCCCAGCGCCCTCTTTAGCTTCTTTACGGCATTTCAGTAATTGTTGAGCAGCTGTAAGTAAGTGAGATGGTTTCTTGGTAAGGGGTTCTGACAGCAGGGTGGTCTTTCAGCGGTGGCGCCTTTGCAACCTATGCTCCCACCACTATGTGAGTCAACATAGTATGGTGTGTCTGGAACTAGAAAAAGACCTCCATCTCAGCCATCTGGCAGTCCTCCCAAAGGACAACCCTGGTGTATCAGCCTCCCATCTCGGCACAAGCTCCCAATTTTCGGATTCATGTCTAGTCCCATCCCTCAGATCTCTGCGTTTTCTGCACTTCAGCCTGTGCCACACTGTCCCATATCAGTGTTTGATTCACTAATGCCTTCTCCCATACACTTATCTAGTGGTCTCCTTCCGTGATCGAATCATGGACTTGGTATGACACTTTAGTTCTGCCGTTGTCTTGGGTCCATACAAAGCTGTTGGGTAGCTCTATTTCCCAGAATCACTGTATCTATTTTTAGGAATGGCTCATTGCAATGCAGAATAGTATTCCAAGCTCTTTATTAGCAGATCTAATGTATTTACTTCTCACATTAACAATGTCCTTTAGGTGGGAGGACCCACGCTTAACTATAATGTTGCTGGGGCAGACACCAGATGCTTCCCGTGGTGCTCTTACTCGATGTGCCTGGATTATGGGAATCTTATGTGGTGGGCCCTCTTTGAGTACAATTTGGAAAAGAGACTTATGGTACAGGATGATGCTCATCACATTCCTCTGTTACGAAACATTCCGGATCACCACATTATCTCACCGTGATCCGTTTTCCGAATCTTTCAATTTTCCCAGAGCGCCTTGATTTCTTCAACCTTATTAGATAGGGAACCCAGTATGTTCTTAACCTCTTTGCTCATGGCAAGTATGTTATCTTCGTTGTTTGCCACTAGGTCACCTATGCCTCTATTTCATTAGTCACTCACGACCTTGATCTTATACCCACTCTTTCCAACAAGTCAAGTAGGTATGTCCTCGCCGGAGTCTTGAAGACCTTAACCTTTGACCCCCCTCTTTCCCACCCGTCAGATAGGTATGTCCCTAGGAATGTTAAAGACCTTGACCTTTGACCCCCCTCTTTCCAACATGTCAAGTAGCTATTGCCCTCGCCTGAGTGTTGAAGGCCTTGAACTTTGACCCCCTCTTTCCCAAGCGTCAAGTAGGTATGTCCTCTCTGGAATGTTAAAGACCTTGACCCTTGACCCCCCTCTTTCCCACGCGTCAGGTAGGTATGTCCTCTCCGGAGTGTTGAAGACCTTGACCTTTGAACCCCTCTTTCCCACGCGTCAGGTAGGTATGTCCTTGCCAGAGTGTTGAAGACCTTCACCTTTGACCCCCTCCTTCCCATGCAACAGGTAGGTATGTCCTCGCCGGACTGTTGAAAACCTGGACCTTTGACCCCTGTTTCCCATGCTTCAGGTAGGTATGTCCTCTCCGGAGTGCTAAAGACCTTGACCTTTGACTCGCTCTCTCCCAAGCGTCAGGTAGGTATGTCCTCGCCCGAAATTCGAAGACCTTGGCCTTTGCACACACTTTCCCATGCGTCAGGTTGGTATGTCCTCGCTGGAGTATCGAAGACCTTGGCCTTTGATCCACTCTTTCCCATGCTTCAGTTAGGTATGTCATCGCTGGAGTGAAGACCTTGACCTTTGACCCCTCTTTCCAACGCGTCAGGTAGGTAAGTCCTCTCTGGAGTGTCGAATACCTTTACCTATGACCCCCTCTTTCCCACGTGTGAGGTACGTATGTCCTCGCCAGAGGGTCGAAGACCTAGACCTTTGACCCACTCTTTCCCACGCGTCATGCAGGTATGTCCTCGCAAGAATGTTGAAGACCTTGACCTTTGAACAACTCTTTTCAGCACTTTCCGGTAGGTATGTCCTCTCCTTAGTGTCGTAGACCTTGACCTTTGACCTTCTTTTTCCAACACATCAGATAGGTATGTCCTCACCGGCGTGTTGACTACCTTGACCTTTGACCCCCTCTTTCCCACGCGTCAGGTCGGTATGTCCTAGCCGGAGTGTCAAAGCCCTTGACCCTTGACCCACTCTTTCCCACGCGTCAGGTAGGTATGTCCTCGCAGGAGTGTCGAAGACCATGACCTTTGAACCACTCTTTCCAACACTTTCCGGTAGGTATGTCCTCACCAGAGTGTTGAGGGCCTTGAACTTTGACCCCCTCTTTCCCACACGTCAGGTAGGTATGCCCTCGCTGGAGTGTTGAAGACCATGACCTTTGACCTCTCTTTCCCGACCTTCACCTTTTACCCCCTTTTTCCCACACGTCAGGTAGATATGTCCTCTCTGGAGCATTGAAGACCTTGACCCGCTCTTTCCCACGCGTCAGGTAGGTATGTCCTCGCTGGAGTGTCGAAGACCTTGATCTTTGACCCCCTCTTTCCCACTCGTCAGGTTGGTATGTCCTAGCAGGAGTGTCGACGACCTTGACCTCGACCTTTTACCCACTTTTTCCAACACTTTCCGGTAGGTATGTCCTCACCAGAGTGTTGAAGACCTTGACCTTTGACCCCCTCTTTCCCACGCGTCACGTATGTATATCCTCTCCAGAGTGTTGAAGACCTTGACCTTCGACCCCCTCTTTCCAACGCGTCAGGTAGGGATATCCTCTCCAGAGTGTTGAAGGCCGTGACCCTCTCTTTCCCACACGTCAGGTAGGTATGTCCTCACCGGAGTGTCGAAGACCTTGACATTTGACTCTCTCTTTCCCACGCGTCAGATAGGTGTGCCCTCGCCAGAGTGTCGAAGCCTTAGACCCACTCTTTCCCACACGTCAGGTAGGTATGTCCTCACCGGACTTTCGAAGACCTTGACCTTTTACCCACTCTTTCCCACGCGTCAGGTAGGTATGGCCTCGCAGGAGTATGAAAGCCCTTGACCTTTGACCCCACTTTCACATGCATCAGGTAGGTATGTTCTGTCCTGTAGTGTTTAAGACCTTGACCTTTTACCCCCTCTTTCCCATGCGTCAGGTAGATATGTCCTCTCCGGAGCGTTGAAGACCTTGACCCGCTCTTTCCCACACGTCAGGTAGGTATGTCCTCCCCGGAGTGTCGAACACCTTGACCTTTGACCCCCTCTTTCCCATGCAACAGGTATGTTTGTCCTAGAAGGAGTGTCGACGATCTTGACCTTTGACCCACTTTTTCCTACACTTTCCGGTAAGTATGTCCTCACCGGAGTGTTGAAGACCTTGACCTTTGACCCCCTCTTTCCCATGCGTCAGGTTTGTATATCCTCGCCGGACTTTCGAAGACCTTGGCCTTTGACACACTCTTTCCCACGCGTCAGGTAGGCATGTCCTCGCCAGAGTGCCGAAGACCTTGGCCGTTGACCCACTCTTTCCCACGCGCCAGGTAGATCTGTCATCTCTGGAGTGACAAAGACCTTGACCTATGACCCCCTCTTTCCCACTCTAGAGGTAGGTATGTCCTCGCCGGAAAGTCGAAGACCTTGATCTTTGACCCACTCTTTCCCACGCGTCAGGTAAGTATGTCCTAGCCGGAGTGTCGTAGACCTTGACCTGTGAGCCAATCTTTCCCACGCATCAGATGGGTATGTCCTTGCAGGAGTGTTTAAGACCTTCACTTTTGAACCACTCTTTCCCCCTTTTTCCCACGCGTCAGGTATGTATATCCTCTCCGGAGTGTTGAAGACCATGACCCGCTCTTTCCCACGCGTCAGATAGGTATCTCCTTACCAGAGTGTCGAACACCTTGACCTTTGACTCGCTCTTTCCCGCGCGTCAGGTAGGTATGTCCTCGCCAGAGTGTCGAAGCCTTTGACCCACTCTTTCCCACGCGTCAGGGAGGTATGTCCTCGCCAGACTTCTGTAGACCTTGACCCACTCTTTCCCACGCGTCAGGTAGGTATGTCATCTCTGGAGTGTCAAAGACCTTGACCTATGACCCCCTCTTTCCCACTCTAGAGGTAGGTATGTCCTCGCCGGAAAGTCGAAGACCTTTATCTTTGACCCACTCTTTCCCACGCGTCAGGTAAGTATGTCCTAGCCGGAGTGTCGAAGACCTTGACCTGTGAGCCAATCTTTCCCACGCGTCAGATAGGTATGTCCTTGCAGGAGTGTTTAAGACCTTCACTTTTGAACCACTCTTTCCCCCTTTTTCCCACGCGTCAGGTATGTATATCCTCTCCGGAGTGTTGAAGACCATGACCCGCTCTTTCCCACGCGTCAGATAGGTATCTCCTTACCGGAGTGTCGAACACCTTGACCTTTGACTCGCTCTTTCCCGCGCGTCAGGTAGGTATGTCCTCGCCAGAGTGTCGAAGCCTTTGACCCACTCTTTCCCACGCGTCAGGGAGGTATGTCCTCGCCAGACATTTGAAGACCTTGACCCACTCTTTCCCACGCGTCAGGTAGGTATGTCCTCGCAGGAGTGTCGAAGACCTTGACCTTTGACCCACTTTTTCCAACAATTTCCGATAGGTATGTCCTCGTCGGAGTGTTGAAGACCTTGACCTTTGACCCTCTCTTTCCCACGCATCAGGTAGGTATGTCCTCCCCGGAGTGTTCAAGACCTTGACCTTTTACCCCCTCTTTCCCACGTGTCAGGTAGATATGTCCTCTCCGGAGCGTTGAAGACCTTGACCCGCTCTTTCCCACGAGTCAGGAAGGTATGACCTCGCCGGAGTGTCGAACACCTTGACCTTTGAACCACTCTTTCCCACGCAACAGGTAGGTTTGTCCTAGCCGAAGTGTCGACGACCTTGACCTTTGACCCACTGTTTTCAACACTTTCCGGTAAGTATGTCCTCACCGGAGTGTTAAAGACCTTGACCTTTGACCCCCTCTTTCTCATGCGTCAGGTATGTATATCCTCGCTGGAGTGTTGAAGACCATTCTCTGCTTCCGGGTCTGCCATCTCTAACCAGTGAGCCACACCACTCCACATGTACGCTAGGTAGGAATGTCCTCGCCGGAGTGCGGAAGACCTTGGCCTTTGACCCACTCTTTCCCACACGTCAGATAGGTATGCCCTTGCAGGAGTGTCGAAGACCTTGACTTTTGAACCACTCTTTCCAACACTTTACGGTAGGTATGTCCTCGCCTTAATGTCGAAGACCTTGACCTTTGACCCACTTTTTACAACACTTTCCGGTAGGTATGTCCTCACCGGAGTGTTGAAGACCTTGACCTTTGACCCCCTCTTTCCCACACGTCAGGTAGGTATGTCCTCGCCGGAGTGTTGAAGACCTTGACCTTTGACCCACTCTTTCCCATGCATCAGGTAGGTATGTCCTCTGCGGAGCTTGACCCACTGTTTCCCACTCGCCAGGTAGGTATGTTCTTGCCGGAGTGTCAAAGACCTTGACCTTTGACCCCCTCCTTCCCACTCATCAGGTAGGTGTCGACAACCTTGACCTTTTACCCACTTTTTCCAACACTTTCTGGTAGGTATATCCTCACCGGAGTGTTGAAGACCTTGAACTTTGACCCCCTCTTTCCCACGCATCAGGTATTTATAGCCTCTCCGGAGTGTTGAAGACCATGACCCGCTCTTTCCCACGGGTCAGGTAGGTATGTCCTCGCTGGAGTGTCGAAGACCTTGACCTTTGACTCGCTCTTTCCCACGTGTCAAGTAGGTATGTCCTCGCCAGAATGTGAAAGCCTTTGATCCACTCTTTCACGCGTGTCAGGTAGGTATGTCCTCGCCGGACTTTCGAAGACCTTGACCTTTGACCCACTCTTTCCCACGCGTCAGGTAGGTATGTCCTCGCAGGAGTGTCGAAGACCTCGACCTTTGACCCACTTTTTCCAACAATTTCCGGTAGGTATGTCCTCGCCGGAGGGTTGAAGACCTTGAACTTTGATCCCCTCTTTCCCACACATCAGGTAGGTATGTCCTCGCTGGAGTGTTCAAGACCTTGACCTTTGACCCCCTCTTTCCCACGCGTCAGGGTGATTTTTCCTCTTCGGAGCGTTGAAGACCTTGACCCACTCTTTCCCAACCGTCAGGTAGCTATGTCCTCGCCGGAGTGTCGAAGACCTTGACTTTTGACCCCCTCTTTCCCACTCGTCAGGTAGGTATGTCCTAGCAGGAGTGTCGACGACCTTGACCTTCCACTTTTTCCAACACTTTCCGGTAGGTATGTCCTCACCAGAGTGTTGAAGACCTTGACATTTGACCCCTCTTTCCCACGCGTCAGATATGTATATCCTCGCAGGGGTGTTGAACACCTTGACCTTTGACCCCCTCTTTCCCACGTGCCAGGTAGAGATATCCTCTCCAGAGTTTTGAAGGCCATGACCCGCTCTTTCCCACGCGTCAAGTAGGTATGTCCTCACCGGAGTGTCGAAGACCTTGACATTTGACTCGCTCTTTCCCACGTGTCAGGTAGGTATGTCCTCGCCAGAGTGTCGAAGCCTTAGACCCACTCTTTCCCACGCGTCAGGTAGGTATGTCCTCGCAGGAGTGTCGAAGACCTTGACTTTTGACCCACTTTTTCCAACAATTTCTGGTAGGTATGTCCTCGCCGGAGTGTTGAAGACCTTGACCTTTGACTCCCTCTTTCCCACGCATCAGGTAGGTATGTCCTCGCCGGAGTGTTCAAGGCCTTGACCGTTGACCCCCTCTTTCCTACGCATCAGGTAGGTATGTCCTCGCCAGAGTGTTGAAGACCTTGACCGTTGACCCCTCTTTCCCATGCATCAGGTAGGTATGTCCTGTCCTGAAGTTCTTAGGACCTTGACCTTTTACCCCCTCTTTCCCACGCGTCAGGTAGATATGTCCTCTCCGGAGCATTGTAGACCTTGACCCGCTCTTTCCCACGCAACAGGTAGGTTTGTCCTAGCCGAAGTGTCGACGACCTTGACCTTTGACTCACTTTTTCCAACACTTTCAGGTAAGTATGTCCTCACCGGAGTGTTGAAGACCTTGACCTTTGACCCCCTATTTCCCATGCGTCAGGAATGTTTATCCTTGCCGGAGTGTTGAAGACCTTGACCTTTGACCCCTCTCTTTCCCACGCGTCAGGTAAGTATGTCCTCGCAGCAGTGTCGAAGACCTTGACTTTTGAACAACTCCTTCCCACTCGTCAGGTAGGTATGTCCTAGCAGTGTCGACGACCTTGACCTTTTACCCACTTTTTCCAACACTTTCTGGTAGTTATGTCCTCACAGGAGTGTTGAAGACCTTGACCGTTGACCCCCTCTTTCCCACGCGTCAGGTATGGATATCCTCGTCGGAGTGTTGAAGACCTTGACTTTTGATCACCTCTTTCCCACACGTCAGGTAGGGATATCCTCTCCGGAGTGTTGAAGACCATGACCCACGCGGAGTATCGAAGACCTTGACCTTTGACTCGCTCTTTCCCACGCATAAAGTAGGTATGTCCTCGCAAGAGTGTCGAAGACCTTGACTTTTGACCCACTTTTTCCAAAAATTTCCGGTAGGTATGACCTCACCAGAGTGTTGAAGACCTTGACCTTTGACCCCCTCTTTCCCACGCATCAGGTAGGTATATCCTCACCAGAGTGTTCAAGACCTTGACCTTTGACCCCCTCTTTCCCACGCATCAGGTAGGTATATCCTCACCAGAGTGTTCAAGACCTTGACCTTTGACCCCCTCTTTCCTACGTGTCAGGTAGGTATGTCCTCGCCGGAGTGTTGAAGACCTTGACCTTTGACCCCTCTTTCCCATGCATCAGGTAGGTATGTCCTGTCCTGCAGTGTTTAAGGCCTTGACCTTTTACCCCCTCTTTCCTACGCGTCACGTAGGTATGTCCTCGCCAGAGTGTCGAAGCCTTTGACCCACTCTTTCCCACGCGTCAGGTAGGTATGTCCTCACCGGACTTTCGAAGACCTTGACCTTTGACCCACTCTTTCCCATGCGTCAGGTAGGTATGTCCTCGTAGGAGTGTCAAAGACCTTGACCTTTGACCCATTTTTCCCAACTATTTCCGGTAGGTATGTCCTCGCCGGAGTGTTGAAGACCTTTACCTTTGACCCCCTCTTTCCCACGCAGCAGGTAGGTATGTCCTCGCCGGAGTGTTCGAGACCTTGACCTTTGACCCCCTCTTTCCTACGCGTCCGGTAGGTATGTCCTAGCCGGAGTGTCGACGACCTTGACCTGTGACCCACTTTTTCCAACACTTTCCGGTAAGTATGTCCTCACCGGAGTGTTGAAGACCTTGACCTTTGACCCACTCTTTCCCATGCGTCAGGTAGGTATGTCCTCGTAGGAGTGTCAAAGACCTTGACCTTTGACCCCCTCTTTCCCACGCAGCAGGTAGGTATGTCCTCGCCGGAGTGTTCGAGACCTTGACCTTTGACCCCCTCTTTCCTACGCATCAGGTATGTATATCCTCTCCGGAGTGTTGAAGACCATGACCTGCTCTTTCCCGCGCATCAGGTAGAAATGTCGAAGACCTTGACCTTTGACTCGCTCTTTCTCACGTGTCAGGTAGGTATGTCCTCACCAGAGTGTGAAAGCCTATGACCCACTCTTTCCCAAGCGTCAGGTAGGTATGTCCCCGCCGGACTTTCGAAGACCTTGACCTTTGACCCACTTTTCCCAACAATTTCTGGTAGGTATGTCCTCGCCCGAGTGTTGAAGACCTTGACCTTTGACTCCCTCTTTCCCATGCATCAGGCAGGCATGTCCTCGCCCGAGTGTTCAAGACCTTTACCTTTGACCCCCTCTTTCTTACGCGTCAGGGGGGTATGTCCTCGCCGGAGTGTTAAATACCTTGACCTTTGACCCCTCTTTCCCATGCATCAGGTAGGTATGTCCTCGTAGGAGTGTTAAAGACCTTGACCTTTGACCCACTTTTCCCAACTATTTCCGGTAGGTATGTCCTCTCCGGAGTGTTGAAGACCCTGACCTTTGACCCCCGCTTTCCCACGCAGCAGGTAGGTATGTCCTCGCCGGAGTGTTCAAGACCTTGACCTTTGACCCCCTCTTTCCTACGCGTCAGGTAGGTATGTCCTAGCCGAAATGTCGACGACCTTGACCTGTGACCCACTTTTTCCAACACTTTCCGGTAAGTATGTCCTCACCGGAGTGTTGAAGACCTTGACCTTTGACCCCCTCTTTCCCATGCGGCAGGTATGTATATCCTCGCCGGAATGTTGAAGACCTTGACCTTTGGCCCCCTCTTTCCTACGCGTCAGGTAGGTATGTCCTTGCCGGAATGTTGAAGACCTTGACCTTTGACACCCTCTTTCCCATGCGCCAGGTATGTATATCCTCGCCGGAATGTTGAAGACCTTGGCCTCTGACACACTCTTTCCGACGCGTCAGGTAGGTATGTCCTCGCAGGACTTTCGAAGACCTTGACTTTTGAACCCCTCTTTCCCATGCGTCAGGTAGGTATGTCCTCGCCGGACTTTCGAAGACCTTGGCCTTTGACACACTCTTTCCCACGCGTCAGGTAGGTATGTCCTAGCCGGAGTGCCGAAGACCTTGACCTATGACCCCATCTTTCCCACTCTAGAGGTAGGTATGTCCTCGCCGGAGAATCGAAGACCTTGACCTTTGACCCACTCTATTCCAAGCGTCAGCTAAGTATGTCTTAGCCGGAGTGTCAAAGACCTTGACCTGTGACCCACTCTTTCCCATGTGTCAGATAGGTATGTCCTCGCAGGAGTATCGAAGACCTTAACTTTTGAACCACTCTTTCCAACACTTTCCGGTAGGTATGTCCTCGCCTTAATTTCAAAGACCTTGACCTTTGACCCACTTTTTACAACACTTTACGGTAAGTATGTCCTCACCGGAGTGTTGAAGACCTTGACCTTTGACCCCCTCTTTCCCACAAGTCAGGTAGGTATGTCCTAGCCGGAGTGTCAAAATCCTTGACCCTTGACCCACTCTTTCCCACGCGTCAGGTATGCCCTCGCAGGAGTGTCGAAGACCTTGACCTTTTTCACAACTCTTACCAACACTTTACGGTAAGTATGTCCTCACCGGAGTGTTGAAGACCTTGACCTTTGACCCCCTCTTTCCCACACGTCAGGTAGGTATGTCATCGCTGGAGTGTTGAAGACCATGACCTTTTACCCCCTCTTCCCCACGTTTCAGGTAGATATGTCCTCTCCGGAGCGTTGAAGACCTTGACCCACTGTTTCCCACGCATCAGGTAGGTATGTTCTCGCCGGAGTATCGAAGACCTTGACCTTGGCCCCCTCCTTCCCACTCGTCAGGTAGGTATGTCCTAGCAGGTGTGTCGACGACCTTGACCTTTTACCCACTTTTTCCAACACTTTCCGGTAAGTATATCCTCACCAGAGTGTTGAAGACCTTGACCTTTGACCCCCCTCTTTCCCATGCATCAGGTATGTATACCCTCTCCGGAGTGTTGAAGACCATGACCCGCTCTTTCCCACGCATCAGGTAGAAATGTCGAAGACCTTGACCTTTGACTCGCTCTTTCTCACGTGTCAGGTAGGTATGTCCTCACCAGAGTGTGAAAGCCTTTGACCCACTCTTTCCCAAGCGTCAGGTAGGTATGTCCCCGCCAGACTTTCGTAGACCTTGACCTTTGACCCACTTTTCCCAACAATTTCTGGTAGGTATGTCCTCGCCCGAGTGTTGAAGACCTTGACCTTTGACTCCCTCTTTCCCATGCATCAGGTAGGCATGTCCTCGCCCGAGTGTTCAAGACCTTTACCTTTGACCCCCTTTTTCCTACGCGTCAGGGAGGTATGTCCTCGCCGGAGTGTTAAAGACCTTGACCTTTGACCCCTCTTTCCCATGCATCAGGTAGGTATGTCCTCTCCGTAGTGATTAACACCTTGACCTTTTACCCCCTCTTTCCCAAGCGTCAGGTAGATATGTCCTCTCCGGAGTGTTGAAGACCTTGACCAGCTCTTTCCCACGCGTCAGGTAGGTATGTCCTCGCCGGAGTGTCGAACACCTTAACCTTTGACCCACTTTTTCCAACACTGCCCAGTAGGTATGTCCTCACCGGAGTGTTGAAGACCTTGACCTTTGACCCCTCTTTACCACGTGTCACTTATGTTTGTCCTTGCCGGAGTGTCGAAGACCTTGACCTTTGACCACCTCTTTCCCACACAACAGGTAGGTTTGTCCTAGCCGGAGTGTCGACGACCTTGACCGTTGACCCACTTTTCCCCAACACTTTCCGGTAAGTATGTTCTCACTGGAGTGTTGAAGACATTGACCTTTGACCCCCCTCTTTCCCACGCATCAGGTATGTATATCCTCATCGGAGTGTTGAAGACCTTGACCTTTGACCCCCTCTTTCTCACGCGTCAGGTAGGTATGTCCTCGCCGGAGTGTTCAAGACCTTGACCTTTGACCCCTCTTTCCACCGCGTCAGGTAGGTATGTCCTCGCCAGACTGTTGAAGACCTTGACTTTGACCCCTTTTCCCATGCTTCAGGTAGGTATGTCCTCTTCGGAGTGCTGAAGACCTTGGCCTTTGACTCGCTCTCTCCCAAGCGTCAGGTAGGTATGTCCTCGCCGGACTTTCGAAGACCTTGGCCTTTGACACACACTTTCCCATGCGTCAGGTTGGTATGTCCTCGCCGGAGTATCGAAGACCTTGGCCTTTGATCCACACTTTTCCACGCGTCAGGTAGATATGTCCTCTCTGGAGTGTCGAAGACCTTGACCTTTGACCCACTTTTTCCCATGCGTCAGGTAGGTATGTCCTCTCAGGAGCATTGAAGACGCTGACTCGCTCTTTCCCACGCGTCAGGTAGGTATGTCCTCGCCTTGGTGTCGAAGACCTTGAACTTTGACCCACTTTTTCCAACACTTGAGGTAGGCATGTCCTCGCCGGCGTGTTGACTACCTTGACCATTGACCCTCTCTTTCCCACACGTCAGGTAGATATGTCCTAGCCGGAGTGTCAAAGACCTTGACCCTTAACCCACTCTTTCCAACACTTTCCGGTAGGTATGTCCTCGCCTTACTGTCAAAGACCTTGACCTTTGACCCCTCTTACCCATGGGTCAGGTAGGTATGTCGTCTCCGGAGTGTTGCACACCTTGACCTTTGACGCCCTCTTTCCCACGCGTCATGTAGGTATATCCTAGCCGGAATGTGGAAGACCTTGACCTTTGACCCCCTCTTTCCCACGCGTCAGGTAGATATGTCCTCGCCGGAATGCGGAAGACCTTGACCTTTGACCCCCTCTTTCCCACGCTTCAGGTAGGTATGTCCTCGCCGGAGTGTTGAAGACCTTGAACTTTGACCCCCTCATTCCCATGCATCCGGTAGGTATGTCCTCGCCGGAGTATTGCAGATCTTGACCTTTAACCCCCCTCTTTCCCAAACGTCAGGTAGGTATGTCCACGCCGGTGTGTTGAAGACCTTGACATTTTACCGCCTCTTTCTCAAGTGTCAGGTAGGTATGTCCTCGCCGGAGTGTCGAAGCCTTTGACCCACTCTTTCCCATGCATCAGGTAGGTATGTCCATGCAGTAGTGTCGAAGACCTTGACCTTTGACCCTCTCTTTCCCACTCGTCAGGTAGGTATGTCCTCCCAGAGGGTTGAAGACCTTGACATTTGACCCACACTTTCCCAGGCGTCAGGTAGGTATATCCTCACCTGAGTGTCGAAGACTTCGACCTTTGACCCACTCTTTCCCACGCGTCAAGTAGGTATGTCCTTGTCGGTGTGTCGAAGACCTTGACCTTTGACCCCGTCATTCCCATGCATCCGGTAGGTATGTCCTCGCCGGAGTATTGCAGATCTTGACCTTTGACCCCCCCTCTTGCCCATGCGTCAGGTAGGTATGTCCATGCCGGAGTGTTGGAGACCTTGAAATTTTACCGCCTCTTTCCCAAGCTTCAGGTAGATATGTCCTCTCCAGAGTGTTAAAGACCTTGACCTTTGACCCCTTCTTTCCCACGCATCAGGTAGGTATGTCTTCTTTCCCACGCGTCAGGTAGGTATGTCCTTGGAGGAGTGTCGAAGACCTTGACCTTTGACCCTCTCTTTCCCACGCATCAGGTATGTATGTCCTAGCCGGAGTGTCGAAGACCTTAACCTTTGACCCCCTCTTTCCCACGCATCAGGTAGGTATGTCCTCACCTGAGTGTCAAAGCCTTTGACCCACTCTTTCCCATGCGTCAGGTAGGTATCTCCATGCAGGAGTGTCGAAGACCTTGTCCTTTGACCCTCTCTTTACCACTCGTCAGGTAGGTATGTCCTCGCCGGAGGGTTAAAGACCTTGACCGTTGACCCACACTTTCCCATGTGTCAGGTAGGTATGTCCTTGTCGGAATGTCTAACACCTTGAGCTTTGACCCCTTCCACCAACGCATCGGGTAGGTATGTCCTCGCCGGAGTGTCGAAGCCTTTGACCCACTCTTTCCCATGCGTCAGGTAGCTATGTCCTTGCAGGAGTGTCGAAGACCTTACCCTTTGACCCTCTGTTTCCCACGCGTCATGTACGTATGTCCTCCCAGAGGGTTGAAGACCTTGACCCACACTTTCCCAAGCGTCAGGTAGGTATATCCTCACCCGAGTGTCGAAGACCTTGACCTTTGACCCCCTCTTTCCCACGCGTCAGGTAGGTATGTACTCGTCGGAGTGTTGAACACCTTGACCTTTGGCCCCGTCATTCCCATGCATCCGGTAGGTGTGTCCTTGCCGGAGTATTGCAGATCTTGACCTTTGATCCCCCTCTTGCCCATGCATCAGGTAGGTATGTCCATGCCAGAGTGTTGAAGACCTTGAAATTTTACCGCCTCTTTCCCAAGCGTCAGGTAGATATGTCCTCTCCAGAGTGTTAAAGACCTTGACCCACACTTTCCCATGCGTCAGGTAGGTATGTCCTTGTCGGAGTGTCTAAGACCTTGACCTTTGACCCCCTCTTTCCCACGCGTCAGGTAGGTATGTCCTTGCTGGAGTGTCGAACCCTTTGACCTACTCTTTCCCACGTGTCAGGTAGGTATGTCCTCTCCAGAGTTTTAAAGACCTTGACCTTTGACCCACACTTTCCCATGCGTCAGGTAGGTATGTCCTCACTGAAGTGTCGAAGACCTTGACCTTTGACCCCCCTCTTTCCCACGCGTACGGTAGGTATGTCTTTGCCGGAGTGGCGAAGACCTTGATCTTTGATCCCCTCTTTCCCACGCGTCAGGTAGGTATGTACTCCCGGAGTGTTGAAGACCTTGACCTTTAACCCACTCTTTCCCACGCGTCAGCTAGATATGTCCTCCGCGGAGTGTCGAAGACCTTGACCTTTGACCCACTCTTTCCCACTTTTCAGGTAGGTGTGTCCTTGACCTATGACTCACTCTTTCGGACGTGTCAAGTAGGTATGTCCTTGCCGGATTGTCGAAGAAGTTGACCTCTGACCCACTCTTTCAAACGATTCCGTTAGGTATGTCCTTGCCGGATTGTCGAAGAAGTTGACCTCTGACCCACTCTTTCAAACGATTCCGTTAGGTATGTCATCGCCGGAGTGTTGAAGACCATGACCTCTCACCCACTCTTTCCAACACTTCCGGTAGGTATGTCCTCGCCGGAGTGTTGAAAACCTTGACCTCTGACCCACTCTTTCCAACACTTTCCCATAGGTATATCCTCTCTGGAGTGTTGAAGATCTTGACCTCTGACCCACCCTTTCCAACACTTCAGGTAGGTATGTCCTTTACAGAGTGTTGAAGACTTACACGGTATAAAGGTATAGCACGGCTAAATCTTGTCGGTGATCTCTAAATCTAGTAAGGTTGCCATATAGGTGTTTGAGGTTTAGCCTAGTAAGGCATGAAGCCCAACTGGTCCAGGTGCACCAGTTTCAAGATGAACTGCCTTAGTCGAGTGCCCAGTACTTTCTCTAGTATTAAGCAGTGATATAGTCCTATGGAAAGGCACAACTATCTGCTGGTTTCCTGTCTCTCAGGACTGCCACTACCATAGAAAACTGCTGGTCATAGGGTATCCGGCTTATTTAATTGGCTTCAGGGAACATCTGACTCTTGTGCGGCGCTAAGCCATACTTTTATATAGTTCTATTGGAAATTTGTTCAGCCCTGGAGCTTCCCCAGATGAATGTCTTTGATGGTCCTAACTGTCTCACTTTATACTATGTCTCCATCTAGTTAATTTGTTTCCTCTGGCATCGGGAACAGGAGGCGTATATGTTTGCGGAAGCCTCCTGTGTCACTTTGTAACTTGATAGTAACTTGCGATTTCTGCCACTATTTCTGTTTGCCTCTTGACGAGCGGCTCCTTCTCCCGCCGTATTTCCTATACCAAATTTCTATCCCTTTCTTGCTCAGCCATACAGGAACCTCCCTGGTCTATTGCCTACCTTGTTTATTCAGTACTGCGAGGTCAAGGTGGTGGTTCTCTCTTTATTATCAGCCGGGTCCCCTTAATGTTGCTCTCGAACCCTCAGTAATGGCTTACTTTCTTATTTACATACTTTTGAGGCCCCTCAGGACCACCATGTAGGCTTCCCATGCTATGAGCTCTGAGGTTCCTTTACCCAAGTTTTCTTCAAAGTAGTGGACAGTGCCTTTTCTCAACTCCTGAGTGATGCTTTTATCTTTGAGGTACCATAGGTCTTGAGTCCAGGCCCTGTCTCTATCCACATATGGGACCTGCAGCTTGGCCCACATCTGTGAGTGATTTGAGATCCCGTTTGCAATCAGTCTAGTGTAGTGATTTTCCCAATATAATGATCAATATTTGATAAACTGTTGCATGCTCTGGAGTGGAAAGTCTTTTGTCATGCCCTGGCGTGCTGGTTGTCTAGATGTTAGATAGACCTTTGGCCCAAAGGAATCCCACCAAAGGAATCTCCCTTGCCCGTCCCTGTCATTTTGGGTATCTATCCTCCCCATCACTCACCACCAGATTGCAGTTGCCTAAATTTAGTACCCAGTCAGGTAGGCGCAATAGGAGGGTGCCCAGCGTCTTCAAGGTCTATGCAAGGAGTTTAGGTGGGACGTATAGGGAGCAAAGGTTGATTTGCATGCTGTCCTAGCAGCCCGACTCTTCAACTTATCACCCATGCACGTCGACACACGTATGATGAGTGTTGACTTCTTAATTAGCAGTCCTACTCCCTTTGAGTCAGATGTCTGTGCCAAATGTGCCAGCTCTTTATATCCCCCATTTCAGTGCCTCACAGTTGTTTCCCTTCTGGTGTGTTTCTTGTAACATTGCCCCTTCATGTCAATAGTGAACCTCTATGCATCTCTTTGTTTTGCTCCCAAGCCCATTTATATTCCAGGTCAAAGCTGTTAATTTGCCCCCTCCGCTGCATGCTTTGTGTAGATACATAGTGAGACGCTTTGATTTCCTCTTGATCTACCCAGTTGTCTGGCTTCCCATGTCCCCGGGAGTCTCTGAGACTCTGGAGTAGACGCGGTCAGTTGAGACCAATGGCAGCAGCTATGTGAATAACTCCCCTCTGAACCACCCCATCTCCTTGTCCCTCCCTGCTACCTTGCTGTCTGGGTTTAAAACTGCTTGGCTTCCCCAACTCGCCTGTTGTGTCCTCTCTGACCTTGGAAGCTCTACTGGAACCTTCTCAGCCATGTCCTCGCTCCCCCATTCCCTGCAGCCACCATTTCACCCAGCGGAGCAGAAGCAGATATCTAACTGATAGTCCAAATCGTGTTTAGGGTCATTTAGCATAATGATAAAACCTCAACAAACTATGCCAGCACTGTCCTCATTCCTCACCAGTCCAAAATATAACGCTAGCTAAATCTGGAATAGAGCCCTCTCTTTATCCCCCACACATAGATGCGCCTGACTTGTACATGTCTCCGAGCCTTTGAGATAGGGAGTATCCCAAACCACCAGCAAGATTATCACACTGACAGCACATGACAGGGAACGTACCTGTGCCAGCCCTCAGGCCAAGGAACACCCAGTAGGTGAAATGGGAGAAAAGTCAACACCCTTTCAGCAAGTCCACCAGCTGTATCCCAGAGCTTGAGTCTTTTTTTATTCCATTAGAACCGCAATACAACTTTAGAGGGAACATGATTACTTGAACAAGGCAACATTTTCAAACTCCTAACATATCTCCAGAATGTCCCCATTTTTTTTCTGAAGAATCAATAAAAAAAATTGCATTTCTTTCTGCATTGAAAGGAGAAAGAAGAAAAAACATAACAATGGAAAAAAATACAAGAATGTGTTTGACTGCATTACGATACAAAAACCAACATTTGCCACGTGGGGCATTCTAATTTCACACCTGGAGCCTGGTCACTCTCTAACAATATGCCTACAGTGCATCGGAAAAAAAATCTCTGGCTTTTAGGGGAAGATCCATCACCCACCTCAACAATGGCAAATGAATCTGCAAACACAACGAAAAAAATGCAAATATACACAGACACAAGAATACGAGGATATAGCTGCAGCGCAAAATCAAGGAAACCTAATCCTTGTATTTAAAAAAGGAACAGCATAAGAGACAAATGAAATACAAGTTTGATATGAAATCAAGCTGCACCCAACTTTCACAGAAAAACGAAATGTTATTCCCTCCCTTTCATAGGAAATAAAACATTAGAATCTGAGCCACAACCCCCTTCATATACTAGTCACAATGAAAGCTGTGATCTAACAACTTCAGAAGAGCATGATATTGAACGGACACATTCCTCATCCAAACTCCAACAGCAACTACAGGCTGATTTCAAAAAAGTACAAAAGTATTGACTTTAAACAAAACTTTCCACCTGAACACAAGCAACAAGACTCCCAAATAGGAAGGAAGAGAAAGCTGAACTTAAAAAAAAAAAGACCCAAGTGGGACTCCTGTAACTATGTCCATCGCGAACTACGAGGATCTACAGAGAATCCCTATTATAAAGCACAGAAAATTAAAAAAATTATGCCAGCACTGTCGTCAATCCTCACAAGTCCATCAAATAACGGTAGCTACATCTGGAGAAGAGCCCTCTCTTCATCCCCCACACATCGATAGCCCTAACTTGTGCAATTCTCCATGCTCTTTGAGGGAAGGAGTATCCCAAACCACCGGCAAGATTAGCCCACCAACAGCACAAGTCAGGGACACAATCTGTGTGAACACTCACGCCCAGCAGCAACCAATAGGTAAAAATGAAGAAAAACCATCACCCTTTCAGCAAGTCCACCAGCTGTAACCCAGAGCTTGGGAGTTTTCTTATTCTATAAGAACGACAATACAATGGCGGTTATGACTTAAGCCCATGGATAATGACTGATATCTGAACTCTTCTACACGGATTGAGCGTCGGCACAATGATGCACGTAGAAGTACAAGAGGAGCTTTGGACTTTTAAAAAGCAAAGTCTGATGTCTCCATTGGTGTGGTGATGTCTTACAATATTCTCCAGAAATCAGTCGTAAAATGGTGTCAACATGTGCAATTCATCACAATATAGTGACTCAGAAAGAATTGGAAGTTTGGATGTCTGAGTCAGAGTCTGATGAAGACGGCAAAGAGCCATCAGCAGCTCAACAAGATGATGACTCAAGAACAGCCCAAGGACGCGGACGCCTCGCTAAGGGTAAGTTATAAATGGACCAAATCATTTTAGCATAATAACACAAATGCTTCGTAGTTGGTAAACCATAGTCTCGCTTTCCTTTCAGATCTGGTAACGTATGTAAGCAAAGAAATGTAACATTACTCTATGACACAAAATGTCAATGATAAGGTACAAAAGGTGTCTGCGTGCCTTATAATAATATAAAATAAAAGGTATACCATGTGTGTTGTTACGTTAAACAATCCAAAAACAAAAATGACAAATAAAATGTCTAGCTTTTCCTTCATGGATATCTGTGGTCAAGCATGAGGACGTTGCATTTTTTGAAAACCAAATGGAATGATTTTCTTCATGTCTGTCTTTTCATTCCAGGTACTGAACCTTAAGCATTGACGCCTTCAAACCTACAAAGAGTTGCACATTTTCATCACTATGAGCAGTTCCCAGAATTTGTTAGGATTGTGTGTTGACAACATGGCGAGTGCGAGCTCCACATCGTCCGGATTTGTCTTAGCCTCCCTACAGTTTCCTGGGTGACACGCCGTGTGTCTCTTCCACACACTTCTTACACTAAATGTGTATGCTCCGTGACTTTGTCATTTATATATTCCGCTTGGAGTGCTGTGCCCTGGCTATGAAGATCAATTGGTCCGTGAGATTTCACATGTCCCTCGGCTTCTGACACATCACTTCCATGAGCCTGGATATCTGTTAGAAAATGGAATCATGATTAATAAACTTGTTGTACTCAAGCTAATGTGTTAATGTGTTTTCACTACATCTACCATGATACACTATGAACAATCGCTGCTTTTTTAATGTACACTATTATGTGGATTCCATTCCCTATTTATATATACACAAGAATTAAAAAGGTTGTATAATGTATGTGTTTTGACACTGCCTAACCACATATATGTTAGTATGCAACAAAGGTATCTTATACTTCCCTAGAGAGGCTCCTGGAATGTCAGGTGCATCAGGTTTACTGATCCATTGACTGATTCCGATTTCAGACTAGTTTTTACAAGTTCGTCTAACGCAGTTGCTTTGGGAAGTGGCGGACCTCCTCCAGTAGCTTCAGCCTCGATTAGACAGTTTGCAACCTTCTCGTTTGTCCATGATCTGAGATCTTGCCATCGTTTTCTGATTTCCTTCAATGGATCTTCACATCACACCAACAGAGTTGATTTTTTCTGTATTGCTTTCCATATTTAATTCTTTTGTGATAAAGGCACTGTGAGGGATGATTTCCACAAAGGTTTGACATAGTGCCCAGCACACTGCTCTGACAATATTTCCAGTTCTTGTCTTGAATATTTTATTTAGCGTTTCCAGGCCCCAGCCTCCTTCTCTGTGTCCTTTCTTGACATTCAATGTCTTTATCCGTGGATGCCACACACACAGGTCGATGTTGTTTGGATACTGTTCACAATCTCCAGCATGCACACGCTGCTGTTTCCAATTGAGCATCAATGTTCAGTTGTGAGGTCATCAGGCTATGAAAAAATACGACAGCCACTAATTCTGACAGAATTCACAATTTAGGAAATTGCAGAATGCGATTACCCAAGTAGCGCACCAAACAAATACTGATTCTCAAATTGTTGATGTAACTACTACTGTGCATTCTGAATAGCGATTTCCTAATTGTGAGGTGCTATTTGTCGCAATTAGGAAATCACACTCCAGTGCAGCAAATTTACTGGGCCTCTACACTCCCTGCTCCATTATATACTAGTGACTAGGCACTTATAGGTAGTTTGAATCACCCTTACCTTATTATATCCTAGGGACTTACAGGGTCTCTCATTGCCAATTCTAATTATACGGAATTATAACATACTTTCAATCCAAACAGAGGCCCTGGGTCTGGTTAGCAGAGCCCATGGAGCTGTCAAAGTCACAAAACCAGCACCTAGTAGGCAAAATGGGGGCTAAAAGTGGGGGGGACATTGCAAACAGGCCCTGATTTCTCAAAGTGTACAATTATTATGTATTTGCCTCTTTTACTGCATCTGTAATACAGCGTGGATGCAATGCCAGAAGGTGGCCTCATTTCCCTGGTCCTTTACTTGAACCGGACGCCACACTGGCAAACAGCTGGAGCAATTGCACTCTAAACTTTTATATACAACAACCAACTTCAATACTCATCAAACTAAGAAGTATAAATGTTGACAGCATGTGTACTGAGCCCTGAAGAAGTTCTTGGCGGACGAAATACATTGTCTACTGTTCGATTGAGGTGATTTTAAGAAAAATGGAGAAGAATAAAGATTTACTGAAAGAAGAAATTATCTTCAAATCTCTTTATTGAGACTAGATGATGACATTGCTTGAAGTTACAAATTGTGTACAATAAACTCAAGTTTCACTATACACATTTAACAACTTTGGAATTGAGTGCTGAACCACTATCTTGTGTGCCGGGGCAGGGATGTTGGGGCCGATTCACAGAACTAACTTAAGACAAAATTCTAAACTTACTAGTTTGGTATTCACAGAAGGCATTCAGTAGTAGTAAAGTTAGGATTTTGTCTTAAGTTTGACTTAAGACAAACTTAAAACAGACTTAAGACAGACTTAAGACAGACTTTAAGACAGACTTTAAGACAGACTTTAAGACAGACTTTAAGACAGACTTTAAGACAGACTTAAGACAGACTTAAGACAGACTTAAGACAGACTTAAGACAGACTTAAGACAGACTTAAGACAGACTTAAGACAGACTTAAGACAGACTTAAGACAAACTGAAGACAAACTGAAGACAAACTGAAGACAAAATCCTAGCTTAAGTCTGTCTTAAGTTTGTTTTAAGTCAAAATCCTAACTTTATTACTACTAAATGCCTTCTGTGAATACCAAAAGTAGTAAGTTTATGATTTTGTCTTCAGTTAGTTCTGTGAATCGGGCCTGTTGTGACTACTGCTGAAGACCTTAATGTCTGCAAATACAGGATACTTGGTGGTAGACTGGGAAAATATTAAAATTAGAAGCTGGCTCCCTAGCTGCTCTTCCAGAGAGGGGGTAAAACCTTGGAAATTCTGCGTGGGCACCCTCACTGCTTCACCCGTGGTGCAGGAACATGGGCTTGCCAGAAGCTGGCTGGGAGTTGCAGAGAGTGTTCGTCATTATCCTCTCGGTGGAATAAATAATGGCTCGTAACCATCCTGCTTCCACATGACTGCAGGGGTTTGCCATGGTCAATAAGACTAGAATTAGGGGCAGTTGCCACTTCCCTGCCACAGGGACTGCTCCTGTTCGTCTCACTGCTATTATCAAATTCATATCCCTGCATGTGCAAAGTTATGTTAGTTAAGTTGTGTTATGTCATGTTGTTATGCTGTGCTGTGCTGTGTTATATTATATTGTGCTGTGCTATGTTATGCTGTGCCATGCACAGAAGAATGTCATGTTGTTATGTTGCGTTGTGTTGTATTGTGTTAGGTTGTGTTGTGGTATAGCATGTTATGTTAGTTATGTGTATTTGTACAGCACACAAGTAACCATGGAGGGTATTTTGCCACTAAAGCTGAAGTTATACCGAGGGGGGTGGTGATGGACAGAGTTTCTGAATGATGCAGAATACTCTTACCAAGTCAATAGATCATGGTTTTAATCCATCACCGTTTTTTAGCTCACTGCACCATCCCAGCTCAGAACCTGGCTATATGCAAACTAGTCTGTTCATGTCCCAGTGCATGATGGGAACAGGGCAAACCAAACTACCAAGCCAATTCTTATACTGGGAAGGAAACAAGCTTCCGGGGACCGGTTTCTGGCATCACAGCCTTCTTCGGCCCGGCTTGTTTGAATCCTGATGGTGCAATGAGCAAGGGACTCACGTCTGAGTATACCCTCCCACACATAGTGTGGATAAAACCGATTTTGGAAAAGGGGGGTGGTGATGGACAGAGTTTCTGAATGATGCAGAATACTCTTACCAAGTCAATAGATCATGGTTTTAATCCATCACCGTTTTTTAGCTCACTGCACCATCCCAGCTCAGAACCTGGCTATATGCAAATTAGTCTGTTCATGTCCCAGTGCATGATGGGAACAGGGCAAACCAAACTACCAAGCCAATTCTTATACTGGGAAGGAAACAAGCTTCCGGGGACCGGTTTCTGGCATCACAGCCTTCTTCGGCCCGGCTTGCTTGAATCCTGATGGTGCAATGAGCAAGGGACTCACGTCTGAGTATACCCTCCCACACATAGTGTGGATAAAACCGATTTTGGAAAAGGGGGGTGGTGATGGACAGTGTTTCTGAATGATGCAGAATACTCTTACCAAGTCAATAGATCATGGTTTTAATCCATCACCGTTTTTTAGCTCACTGCACCATCCCAGCTCAGAACCTGGCTATATGCAAATTAGTCTGTTCCTGTCCCAGTGCATGATGGGAACAGGGCAAACCAAACTACCAAGCCAATTCTTATACTGGGAAGGAAACAAGCTTCCGGGGACCGGTTTCTGGCATCACAGCCTTCTTCGGCCCGGCTTGCTTGAATCCTGATGGTGCAATGAGCAAGGGACTCGCGTCTGAGTATACCCTCCCACACATAGTGTGGATAAAACTGATTTTGGAAAAGGGGGGTGGTGATGGACAGAGTTTCCGAATGATGCAGAATACTCTTACCAAGTCAATAGATCATGGTTTTAATCCATCACCGTTTTTTAGCTCACTGCACCATCCCAGCTCAGAACCTGGCTATATGCAAATTAGTCTGTTCATGTTCCAGTGCATGATGGGAACAGGGCAAACCAAACTACCAAGCCAATTCTTATACTGGGAAGGAAACAAGCTTCCGGGGACAGGTTTCTGGCATCACAGCCTTCTTCGGCCCGGCTTGCTTGAATCCTGATGGTGCAATGAGCAAGGGACTCACGTCTGAGTATACCCTCCCACACATAGTGTGGATAAGACCGATTTTGGAAAAGGGGGGTGGTGATGGACAGAGTTTCTGAATGATGCAGAATACTCTTACCAAGTCAATAGATCATGGTTTTAATCCATCGCTGTTTTTTAGCTCACTGCACCATCCCAGCTCAGAACCTGGCTATATGCAAATTAGTCTGTTCCTGTCCCAGTGCATGATGGGAACAGGGCAAACCAAACTACCAAGCCAATTCTTATACTGGGAAGGAAACAAGCTTCCGGGGACCGGTTTCTGGCATCACAGCCTTCTTCGGCCCGGCTTGCTTGAATCCTGATGGTGCAATGAGCAAGGGACTCACGTCTGAGTATACCCTCCCACACATAGTGTGGATAAAACCGATTTTGGAAAAGGGGGGTGGTGATGGACAGAGTTTCTGAATGATGCAGAATACTCTTACCAAGTCAATAGATCATGATTTTAATCCATCACCGTTTTTTAGCTCACTGCACCATCCCAGCTCAGAACCTGGCTATATGCAAATTAGTCTGTTCCTGTCCCAGTGCATGATGGGAACAGGGCAAACCAAACTACCAAGCCAATTCTTATACTGGGAAGGAAACAAGCTTCCGGGGACCGGTTTCTGGCATCACAGCCTTCTTCGGCCCGGCTTGCTTGAATCCTGATGGTGCAATGAGCAAGGGACTCACGTCTGAGTATACCCTCCCACACATAGTGTGGATAAAACCGATTTTGGAAAAGGGGGGTGGTGATGGACAGAGTTTCTGAATGATGCAGAATACTCTTACCAAGTCAATAGATCATGGTTTTAATCCATCACCGTTTTTTAGCTCACTGCACCATCCCAGCTCAGAACCTGGCTCTATGCAAATTAGTCTGTTCCTGTCCCAGTGCATGATGGGAACAGGGCAAACCAAACTACCAAGCCAATTCTTATACTGGGAAGGAAACAAGCTTCCGGGGACCGGTTTCTGGCATCACAGCCTTCTTCGGCCCGGCTTGCTTGAATCCTGATGGTGCAATGAGCAAGGGACTCACGTCTGAGTATACCCTCCCACACATAGTGTGGATAAAACCTATTTTGGAAAAGGGGGGTGGTGATGGACAGAGTTTCTGAATGATGTAGAATACTCTTACCAAGTCAATAGATCATGGTTTTAATCCATCACCGTTTTTTAGCTCACTGCACCATCCCAGCTCAGAACCTGGCTATATGCAAATTAGTCTGTTCCTGTCCCAGTGCATGATGGGAACAGGGCAAACCAAACTACCAAGCCAATTCTTATACTGGGAAGGAAACAAGCTTCCGGGGACCGGTTTCTGGCATCACAGCCTTCTTCGGCCCGGCTTGCTTGAATCCTGATGGTGCAATGAGCAAGGGACTCACGTCTGAGTATACCCTCCCACACATAGTGTGGATAAAACCGATTTTGGAAAAGGGGGGTGGTGATGGACAGAGTTTCTGAATGATGCAGAATACTCTTACCAAGTCAATAGATCATGGTTTTAATCCATCACTGTTTTTTAGCTCACTGCACCATCCCAGCTCAGAACCTGGCTATATGCAAATTAGTCTGTTCCTGTCCCAGTGCATGATGGGAACAGGGCAAACCAAACTACCAAGCCAATTCTTATACTGGGAAGGAAACAAGCTTCCGGGGACCGGTTTCTGGCATCACAGCCTTTTTCGGCCCGGCTTGCTTGAATCCTGATGGTGCAATGAGCAAGGGACTCACGTCCGAGTATACCCTCCCACACATAGTGTGGATAAAACCGATTTTGGAAAAGGGGGGTGGTGATGGACAGAGTTTCTGAATGATGCAGAATACTCTTACCAAGTCAATAGATCATGGTTTTAATCCATCACCGTTTTTTAGCTCACTGCACCATCCCAGCTCAGAACCTGGCTATATGCAAATTAGTCTGTTCCTGTCCCAGTGCACGATGGGAACAGGGCAAACCAAACTACCAAGCCAATTCTTATACTGGGAAGGAAACAAGCTTCCGGGGACCGGTTTCTGGCATCACAGCCTTCTTCGGCCCGGCTTGCTTGAATCCTCATGGTGCAATGAGGAAGGGACTCACGTCTGAGTATACCCTCCCACACATAGCGTGGATAAAACCGATTTTGGAAAAGGGGGGTGGTGATGGACAGAGTTTCTGAATGATGGAGAATACTCTTACCAAGTCAATAGATCATGGTTTTAATCCATCACCGTTTTTTAGCTCACTGCACCATCCCAGCTCAGAACCTGGCTATATGCAAATTAGTCTGTTCCTGTCCCAGTGCATGATGGGAACAGGGCAAACCAAACTACCAAGCCAATTCTTATACTGGGGACCGGTTTCTGGCATCACAGCCTTCTTCGGCCCGGCTTGCTTGAATCCTGATGGTGCAATGGCTCGGGGCTAAGGGAAGAGGCAGGGCTTCAGCTTCTTGGGGAATTCAAGAGCTGACGTACAAGGGCAGATCGTCCCAGGCTTTATCAGCGAGATGGGATGAGGCACAAACTCTGGATCCGGTCCTGTGTCTGAAGGAGGAGGAGGGCAAGTAGGAGTCTGGCTGAACAGAGATGTCTGGCAGGTTTGTGCAAGTAGATGCTGTTGTTGAGGTACATAAGGCTGATGCTTATTTTCAGATCGGGAGTCAGTAGAGCTCTTTGAGGTGTAACGTGCTACGCATGCAGGCTGGTGGATTGAGGATGAGACTGCTGGC
Source organism: Lissotriton helveticus (assembly GCF_964261635.1). Classification (NCBI taxonomy): domain Eukaryota; kingdom Metazoa; phylum Chordata; class Amphibia; order Caudata; family Salamandridae; genus Lissotriton; species Lissotriton helveticus. Next base: position 36,806,917 of record NC_136061.1, on the reverse strand, counting down.
TGAGTTTTAAAGGTCTGTGAGGACTAACGTGTTATGCATGAGGCTGGTGGGTTGAGGACGAGGCTGGTGGCTGAGTTTTGTAAGGTCTATGAGGTGTAACGTGCTATGCATACAGGCTGGCGGAATGAGGATGAGACTGGAGGCTGAGTTTTGCAAGTCCTGTGAGGTGTAACGTGCTATGCATGCAGGCTGGTGGGTTGAGGACGAGGCTGGTGGCTGAGTTTTGTACGGTCTGTGAGGTGTATCGTGCTATGCATGCAGGCTGAAGATTAAACTGATGGCTACGTTTTGTAAGGTGTAACGTGCTGTGCATGGAGGCTGGTAGGTTTACGACGAGACTGGTAGCTGAGTTTTGTAAGGTCTGTGAGATGTAATGTGCTATGCATGCAGGCTGGTAGGGTGAGGACGAGACTGGTGGCTGGATTTTGTAAGGACTTTGTGGTGTAATGTGCTATGCATTCAGGCTGGTGTGTTGAGGATGAAGCTGGTGGCTGAGTTTTGTAAGGTCTGTGAGGTGTAACCTCCTATGCATGCAGGCTGGTGGGTTGAAGATGATGGCTGAGTTTTGTAAGGTCTGTGAGGTGTAACGTGCTATGCATGCAGGCTGGTACGTTAAGGACGAGGCTGGTGGCTGAGTTTTGTAAGGTCTGTGAGCTGTAACGTGCTATGCAGACAGGCTTGTAGGTTGAGAATGAGACTGGTGGCTGAGTTTTGTATGGTCTGCAAGGCGTAACGTGCTATGCATACAGGCTGGTAGGTTGAGGGCGAGGCTGGTGGCTGAGTTTTGTACGGTCTGTGAGGTGTAACGTGCTATTCATGGAGGCTGGTAGGTTGAGGACGAGACGGGTGGCTGAGTTTTGTAAGGTCTGTGAGATGTAATGGTCTATGCATGCAGGCTGGTAGGTTGAGGACGAGGCTGGTTGCTGAGTTTTGTACGGTCTGTGAGGTGTAACGTGCTATGCATGCAGGCTGGTGGGTTGAGGATGAGGCTGATGGCTGAGTTTTGTACGGTCTGTGAGGTGTAACGTGCTATGCATGCAGGCTGGTACGTTAAGGACGAGGCTGGTGGCTGAGTTTTGTAACGTCCTTGAGGTGTAACGTTCTAAGCATGCAGGTTGGTGGGTTGAGGATGAGACTGGTGGCTGAGTTTTGTATGGTCTGCAAGGTGTATAGTGCTAAGCATGCAGGCTGGTAGGTTGAGGATGAGACTGGTGGCTGAGTTTTGTACGGTCTATGAGGTGTAACTTGCTATGCATGCAGGCTGGTAGGTTCAGGAGGAGGCTGGTGGCTGAGATTTGAGGTGTAACGTGCTATGCATGCAGGCTGGTGGGTTGAGGATGAGGCTAGTGGCTGAGTTTTGTAAGGTCTGTGAGGTATAACTTGTTATGCATGCAGGCTGGTAGGTTGAGGATAAGACTGGTGGCTGGGATTTTTAAGGTCTGTGAGGTGTAACATGCTATGCATGTAGGCTGGTAAGTTGAGGATGAGGCTGGTGGCCGAGATTTGTAAGGTCTGTGAGGTGTAACGTGATATGCATGCTGGCTGGAATGTTGAGTACGAGGCGTGCCGCTGACTTTTGTAAGGTCTGTGAGTTGCAACGTGCTATGAGGATAAGGCTGGTGGCTGAGTTTTGTAAGGTCTGTGGGGTGTAACCTGCTATGCATGCAGGCTGGTAGGTGGAGAACGAGGCGTGCCGCTGAGTTTTCTAAGGTCTGTGAGGTGTACCGTGCTATGCATGCAGGCTCGTAGGTGGAGAACGAGGCGTGCTGCTGAGTTTTGTACGGTCTGTGAGGTATAACATGCTATACATGCAGGCTGGTAGGTTGAGGATGAGGCTGGTGGCTGAGTTTTGTAAGGTCACTGAGGTGTAACGTGCTATGCATGCAGGCTGGTGGTTTGAGGATGAGACTGGTGGCTGAGTTTTGTAAGGTATGTGAGGTGTAACGTGCTATGCATGCAGGCTGGTGGGTTGAGGATGAGACTGGTGGCTGGTCTTTGTAAGGTCTGTGAGGTGTAACGTGCTATGCATGCAGGCTGGTAGGTTGAGGATGAGACTGGTGGCTGGTCTTTGTACGGTCTGTGAGGTGTAACGTGCTATGCAAGCAGGCTGGTGGGTTGAGGATGAGGCTGGTGGCTGAGTTTTGTAAGGTCTGCGAGGTGTTACGTGCTATGCATGCAGGCTGGTAGGTTGAGGATGAGGCTGCTGGCAGAGATTTGTGAGGTCTGTGAGGTGTAACGTGCAATGCATGCAGGCTCGTAGGTGGAGAACGAGGCATGCCGCTGAGTTTTGTAAGGTCTGTGAGGTGTAACGTGCTATGCATGCAGGCTGGTCGGTTGAGGATGAGGCTGGTGGTTGAGTTTTGTAAGGTCTGTGAGGTGTAACGTGATATGAATGTAGGCTGGTGGGTTGAGGATGAGGCTGATGGCTGGTCTTTTTAAGGTCTGTGAGGTGTAACGTGCTATGTATGGAGGCTTGTAGGTTGACGATGAGGCTGGTGGCTGAGTTTTGTAAGGTCTGTGATGCGTAATGTTCTATGCATGCAGGCTGGTAGGTTGAGGATGAGACTGGTGGCAGAGTTTTGTAAGGTTTGTGAGGTGTAATGTGCAATGCATGCAGGCTGGTGGGTTGAGGACGAGGCTGGTGGCTGGTCTTTGTAAGGTCTCTGAGGTGTAAAGTGTATGCATGCAGGCTGGTAGGTTGAGGACAAGGCGGGTGGCTGAGTTTTGTAAAGTCTGGAGGTGTAAAGTGCTATGCCTGCAGTCTGATGGGTTGAGGATGAGGCTGATGGCTGAGTTTTGTACGGTCTGTGAGGTGTAACGTGCTAAGCATGCAGGCTGGTACGTTAAGGACGAAGCTGGTGGCTGAGTTTTGTAAGGTCCTGGAGGTGTAACGTGCTATGCATGCAGGTTGGTGGGTTGAGGATGAGGCTGATGGCTGAGTTTTGAAAGGTCTGTGAGGTGTATCGTGCTATCAATTCAGGCTGGTACATTGAGGAAGTGGCTGGTGAATGAATTTTGTAAGGTCTGTGAGGTGTAACGTGCTATGCATGCATGCTGGTGGGTTGAGCATGAGGCTGGTGGCTGAGTTTTGTGAGGTCTGTGAGGCGTAACGTGCTATGCATGCAGGCAGGTAGGTTGAGGATGAGGCTGGTGGCAGAGATTTGTGAGGTCTGTGAGGTGTAACGTGCAATGCATGCAGGCTCATAGGTGGAGAACGAGGCATGCTGCTGAGTTTTGTAAGGTCTGTGAGGTGTAACGTGATATGAATGTAGGCTGGTGGGTTGAGGATGAGGCTGGTGGCTGGTCTTTTTAAGGTCTGAGGTGTAACGTGCTATGTATGGAGGCTGGTGGTTTGAGGATGAGACTGGTGGCAGAGTTTTGTAAGGTTTGTGAGGTGTAATGTGCAATGCATGCAGGCTGGTGGGTTGAGGACGAGGCTGGTGGCTGAGTTTTGTAAGGTCTGTGAGATGTAACGTGCTATGCATGCAGGCTGGTAGGTTGAGGATGAGGCTGGTGGCAGAGTTTTGTTAGGTTTGTGAGGTGTAACGTGCTATGCATGCAGGCTGGTGGTTTGAGGATGAGACTGGTGGCAGAGTTTTGTAAGGTTTGTGAGGTGTAATGTGCAATGCATGCAGGCTGGTGGGTTGAGGATGAGACTGGTGGCTGGTCTTTGTAAGGTCTCTGAGGTGTAAAGTGTATGCATGCAGGCTGGTAGGTTGAGGACAAGGCGGGTGGCTGAGTTTTGTAAAGTCTGGAGGTGTAACGTGCTATGCCTGCAGTCTGATGGGTTGAGGATGAGGCTGATGGCTGAGTTTTGTACGGTCTGTGAGGTGTAACGTGCTAAGCATGCAGGCTGGTACGTTAAGGACGAAGCTGGTGGCTGAGTTTTGTAAGGTCCTTGAGGTGTAACGTGCTAAGTATGCAGGCTGGTGGGTTGAGGATGAGGCTGGTGGCTGAGTTTTGTAAGGTCTGCGAGGTGTAACGTGCTATGCATGCAGGCTGGTAGGTTGAGGATGAGGCTGATGGCTGAGTTTTGAAAGGTCTGTGAGGTGTAACGTGCTATGCATGCATGTTTTTACCAAGAAGGGGTAACCCTGTGTCCCTCAGAACCTGGGTATGTATGTTTAAAGACAAAAATGGTTCTGTCGGGTGAGTAAATTGCTTTTGCGTGAAGGCTAGGTTAGCTCATAACAAAGTATAATCAATAAAATGAAAAGACCTCTCTGACAACAAATATAGTTCAAAACTTTTATATGAAAAAGCAAAGTCACATTAAAACACCGGAATTACTTCATTCCATTTCAGTTTCAAATATAAGTGAAAGGTGACTATTAGTGAGCAAAGTGAATAGTGCAACAAATTTAGTGACACATATTTACAATTATATACAAAATTTATACAAGGAAAAATGGACGGGGGGAAAGACTTTTAGCGGTCAGAGTTCTAAGTTAGTACTCCAAGGAAGCAGATGATGACTATGCCCGTTCCCGGAGGGTTCTTGACCAATATTGTGCGTCGACGTTTCGATCCTGATGTGCCCCGATTGGTGGTCACGCGGATCTTTATCAAGACAGGGGGGGAGAGGGGTCTGGAAAGAGAGGTAAGTTTGTGTCAGAGAGGAGGAACAATTGTTTGTACTGGAGCAGTCTGGTAAGTGCATTATACTCACATGAGGGGAGGGGGGGGGTTTTGTAGATTTTCGGATACACAGGAGGCAAAAGTCACACACTGTGGGAAGGCCAATAGGTCAATCTGGGGAAAGAATGGAATCAGTCCATTTGCAATAACTGCCAAGTCAGGTGAGGTTCCGTGACGATTTTACTCGTGTTTGTAACATTGTCGTAAATACATAATTTTGGTATCAGTGAACCGCAAATGATCCATTTAGTATATCCTGGTGTTTTCGCTATGCTACGAGCAAGAGCACTCCTGTTACAAACACATTTCTGTTCTACCCGTGGCATCCATCTTAGAACACGGAAGCCATTTTGTATTTCTTGCCCTCACATAGTCAATGGACACGCAATGACCTCTTTTCATTAAAGGACACGTAGGCTTTAACCGGCGATTCACCTTGCTAGTGACACGTGCACCTTAGGCCAGCAACGCTGTGGCAGCATGACTCGGCAAGAGCTGACTCCCCAGCCTGAGGCCAGTCCTGCTATACTGGTTCTTGTGTTCGTTGTCCTGATCATGATTAGGCGGCCGAAGCTGGTAACCGTGCCCATTTACGACCCACAAACATCTCTTATCCTGTCTTTCTATCTTCTGCACCTGGCTCTGCTCCTTTCCTTCTGGGCCTTTATTAGGGGGAGGTAACGAAATTTACGATGAGGCGGTCCGGGTCTTGAATGAGAAATTGACATGGGATTATGATGGAAAAGTGGGAACCCCTCATTCGTAATGTTTTGACACCAGATACTGTTGACGATTCCTGTGCAACGCCAAATATTTATTGTTTAAGACACGAATGTTTAGAACTGTGGTAACATGTAAAGAATTTGCCCCGAGCAGAATATTTAGTATTTAAGGAGTAACCCTCTTTGTACAAATTGAACAGGCTCCTAGACACTGCCCGTGTGCAGTTTCTGTGACTTCTGTGTCCCTGCAGTAATAAATCTTTGGTCTTTGACGCCACCATCGAGAAGCCCGTGTTTCTGTTTGTTTGTGCACCGAGACAGGTTGAACTCCGGGGTCTTCGGGTGTTTTCCCTGACACCTCTGGACGGAACCAAAAAGTCCAGAACTCCAATTGGCGCCCAACGTGGGGCGACGTCATTCGGTACCGGTCCAAAAGCCTGAAGAGTTCGAGGAGCTTCGTGTGAAGATTTCAGAGGGAGGCACCCCACTTCATCGATCCCGGCATATCGCAAAAGTGGCCCCGACGTTCTCTTCCGCGAGGGTTCCCGTTCAGACGGCTGCAGTGGTCCGTTGCCTTGACCGTCGCCCTGTCTTGGACCCGAGGTGCAGTCCTTAGTACGGCGAGACGTGACGGGTTTCTCCTTGGTGCCGTCTTCAGTGCCTCAGTTAAGTATTTTGTGAGGGTTGCTCCTGTTGGGATAATCCTTTTAGTTCTCAGTTCAGTTCAGTTCTGTAAGATTATCACTGGTTATTCTGGTTACGATAATCATTCTGTTCAGTTCAGGTATCGATACATTTATCAGTTCTGGTAGGCCTAAGTTTTCGGTTCGAGTGCGCATTATTTTTTCTGTTTGTGTCTCGTTTGTTTTGTGTTCCGGATTATAAAATGGTAAGTCGGAAAAATTGTATGTTGTCTTGTTTCAGTTGCAACAGTGATTCCCAGTTGGAGGACTCGTGTTTGGTTCCTCCGATTGGAACTCCCCTTTATGATCTATATTGCAAATTTGGTGTGGGCCCTATCTCTTATAACGAGGTATGGATCCGCTTCACAGAGAAAGATGGTGTCCTTAGTTGGCCACTGCATGGTAGTTTTGAACCTCAAGTTCTTGATAATTTAGAAATGAAATTATTCAAGAAGAAAGCCCGGCCGGCAATGTTTGATTCTTTCCGTTATTGGCGAAAAGAATCTAAACAGAGAGAAATTAAAAAGTTGAAGAAAGAACAGAAAGAGCAAGAGTTGACTTTAGAACAGTCTGCTAAGCAGCTGCAACTCAACGAGTCTGAGAAAGCGATGGAGGTGGCCAATAGAGAGCGTAATTTAGCGATAGACAAGTGCTATCCTGCTTTGCCATCGAGTACAGCTAAGATAGTAGAGGACCCTGAAAAGGATCCCCTGTTGTCTTACTTGTTACGATCACCCCCACCGTATGCACAGGGTGCTACGGCTCCACCTATACCGAATGTTCAATTACCGGTTGCTGGACAACCTGGTGTCCCTGTTCCCGCTCCCCAGAATCAAGTTCCTGTACCTCCTGTGGTCAATATTAATGTTCCTTCGACAACCCCTCTTCCAGGGTTGCCGGCTTCTTTACCTATGCCTATGTCGCTCACACCTGCTAGTCCACAGGCTATTTTGCCTGCTACTCCTACTGTTCCTGATCTATCTGTTCCAACTGCTACTCTATTTACTGCTTCTGCTAATATTATGACTCCACTTTCTGTTCGTCGGAGAATCACTGATTCTGTCTCTAATATTCTATCTCCCTTCTATAAAACTCTGATTAAGACTCCTACCTCTGACTCTGTGCAGAGACGTAGTCAGCTTCCCAGTACTGAAGAAAGAGGAATATTAGATTCCACTGCTCTTAGATGGGTTTCAAAAGTTGGAAGATATAATGTACAAGATGTATTAGATACGTTTATGCAATGGAATGAACCGACACAACGATATGTGTTCGATGAAATGTGTTTCCTTCTACGTGAGGACTTGGAAGAGGATGACCCTGAATCAAATCTAGAAGAATTAATTAATGTTCAGAAAGAGTTTGCTGCAGGTATGATAGTTGGACACAATATAAAAGAAGCGATGGAACTGGTTCTAAGTTATAGGACCGACTCATCCCTTCGTTCCCCGAGAGAGTTAGAGAAACGTAGTACGAAACAAAATCGTCAATACCCAATGAGAGAGGTTCCACCAATTTGGCGTGAAGCTGTGCAAGCTAATGCAAACCTTGGTATTGCAGCCGCTCCGGCCCAATTCCAGAGAGTATGGATACATATTCCATGGAAGCGAGCTGAAGTATTAGCAGTAAAACAGGCCTTGCCAGATCCGCGTAAAAATCCTGCAGGGTACTACAAAGAGTTGGCTCAAACAGTTGACGCTTGTGTATTGAATCTGGCTGACATAGATCTGCTATTTGGTAATGTAGTACCACAACCAATTTGGGCTAAAATTCGTAAAGAGAATCATCCAGTTGCCCTAGGTGGTGATTGGGCAGCTATAATTGCAGCGGATGGTCAACAAGTCGGTGGTTCTAAACCTGAACCCTTAATTGCTAATTTGCCTGGTAGGATAATCGATTTAATGAAAACCTTGATGCCAGCATTGCGTGTTAACTGGGACAAATTGTCCGCGTGCAAACAAAAGAAAGACGAAAGCGTCTCCGACTTTTTCACAAGATTCGAGGAAACTTTCGTGGATCATAGTGGTCAGGATATGAGCACAGAAGGAGGCCAGAGATTATTTGTTGATAAATTTGTGCACAATCTGTTGCCAGAACTTAGTGGTAAATTAAAGAATTCTGAAAGTGCGTGGGCTGTCTCTACGACTGCGCAAATACTTGCGACTGCCCAGTACTATGAAAATAGGGATAAAGAAGAGAAGGAAAAATCAGATAAAAAGACGAAAGATTTAAAAACTAAAGTACTTTTACAGCAAGCTTATCCGCCTCGCACGAATCAGACTAGTATGCAGCAAGGGTCATATCAAAGAACGGATTATAATTTTCAAAGGCCACAATACCAATGGAATCAATGTGCTTATTGCAAAGTGGAAGGTCATTACAAAAATGAGTGTCCAGTTCGGGCACAAAATAATGCTGCGGCAGCTCAGAGAGGTCGTGGTAGTTCTATGCAAAATTCTAGAGGTCGAGGAAGAGGTGCTATGCTTCCGCAGACGAGTGATCGCCCTTCTAATTATTTCGACCAGCGAAATGGACAATCTGCCCAACAGAATAGGTCTCCACAGTATCATGTTGAAGACTATTATGAAGCTAGTGAGGAAGTTCAGCAAAGTGAGTACTAGGACAGCCATGGACAAAGAGAGGGAGTAGTATCAGTTCCAGTAGATCAGAGTGGGCCTTATGTCGCAGTAGCAACATCAGGTATAGTCGAACCGTTTCTGTTGGATACTGGTGCAGCAAAAAGTTCTATCATACATGCGAAACTCCCTGGCGCACCTTTGTCTGGCTCAACAAACGTTTCAGTAGGTTTTTCTGGCGCCCCTGTTCATAACCCTGTTTCTGGTCCTTTGTCTATTTCTGTTGGACACTGTCAATTGAAAGCACCCCTGATTTTGACGACAGGTTGTAACGAAAATCTGCTCGGTTTAGACTTGTTAAAACGCCTGTACGCGACATTGTACTGTTCTCCAGCAGGAGTACAGCTTACGTTGGGTAAAAGAATAATCTCTCCGATGTACTTGTCGATGGATGCGCTCCCACCAGAGCTGCGTTCACTCCCTGATACTCTTTGGGCGACTGGTCCTAATGATGTAGGTCTATTGGAAATTCCACCCTATGTAGTAACTTTGAAAGCAAATGTCAAACTTCCACGAATTCCACAATACAGAATCTCTAGTGAAGGTGAGCGTGCGCTCCTACTGATAGTGCATGATCTGATTGAGAAAGACGTTATAGAAGAAACTAGAGGTAATGTCTGTAATAGTCCTGTACTGCCTATTTTGAAACGAACTGACCCAACAAAACCTCCAGTATATAGGTTTGTAATTGATCTCAGAGAGGTTAATAAAATTGTGATTCCACAGTTTCCTGTGGTTCCAGATATTACTGCGTTGTTAACGTTGATTCCTGCTACAGCAGCATGGTTTTCGGTTGTCGACTTGAAAAATGCCTTTTTCAGCATTCCGATAGCCGAAGAAAGCAGAGATATCTTCGGTTTCTCTCTAGGAGGACGAAGCTTCAGGTTTAAACGCGCTCCACAAGGCTATTGTGAAAGCCCATCCATTTACAGTCAAGCATTAAAAAGCCAGTTAGATTCCTTCGTACTTCCTCTTGGTTCTGCTTTAGTACAATATGTCGATGATCTTCTAGTGGCTGCTGATGACAAGGAAACTTGCAAAACAGCTACGATTTCTTTATTGCATCACTTGTCAGATTTGAATCACAAGGTGTCACCTTCAAAAATGCAATACTGCTGCCAAGAAGTGACCTACCTAGGTCATCTCTTGTCAAAGGAGGGAAGGAAGTTGACCCCAGAGAGAATAAAGGCGATTACACAGATGAATGTTCCTAGCACGCAGAGAGAAGTACGTGCCTTTTTAGGTATTACCTCATATTGTAGGCAATGGATCCCAAATGTTTCTCTTTTAGCAAAACCATTGGTAGCCTTGACTGGGAAAAATGTTCCGAGTCCAGTACCATGGTCTGCAGAATGTCAGCAGAGTTTTTCTGAATTGCGAAATGCACTGTGTTCAGCACCTGTATTGGGTACACCCGACTACAGTAAGCCATTCACGCTCTATGTCCACGAGAGAGAAGGTTGTGCATTGAGTGTTTTGACGCAGAAATTTGGTGATAAACAACGCCCTTGTGCGTATTTTTCATCAACGTTAGATCCGGTAGCCAGAGCATTGCCTAGTTGCTTGAGAGCTACAGCCGCAGCTGCAGCTTCCATTCGACAATCTGCTGGTTTAGTAATGAACAACATGCTAGTAGTTATGGTTCCTCATGCTGTGGATACACTCATGAACCGAACCAAGACGCAGCACCTTACCAGTGCTAGATTATCAGGTTATGAACTAACACTGTTAGCTAGTCATATTCAGATCAAGAGATGCAATGTATTGAATCCAGCAACATTGTTGCCGACTAGCCAAGAGTCGAGTGATTCCGAACCACACGACTGTTGTTTCAAAACTGAGGAAGAAACCAAAGGACGAATTGATCTAAAAGACACTCCGTTATCAGATCCAGATGGCACGCTGTATGTTGATGGGTCTTGCTTCAAATTGGAGAATGGTGATGTGACTGCTGCTTATGCAGTAACGACCTTGAGTACGATTGTGGAGACTGCAAGAGTGAGTCAGAATTCTGCCCAGGCTGCAGAATTGATCGCGCTAACAAGAGCGTGCGTTTTAGCTAAGGGAAAGAGAGTGAATGTGTTCACAGATAGTCAATACGCGTTCGGCGTGGCCCATAGTTTTGGCCGTTTGTGGAAAGAGAGAGGTTTCATTACGTCCCATGGGACTAAGATTCAACATGGTCAGCTAGTTAATGACTTGTTGGAATCTCTAACCTTGCCGACTGAAGTTGCGATTGTGAAATGCAGTGCTCATAAAGCAATCACGGATGATGTTGGTCGTGGGAATGCTTTTGCCGATGAGACTGCAAAACAGACAGCTAGAAATATGATGAGTAGAATGTATGTTGCAACGTCTGCAAGATGGATTTCTGAGTCTGGAATGTGTGAAGACACAGTGGAAAGCGTGAAAGAAATTCAGAAAGAGGCGACTGAGGAGGAAAAACTTGCATGGAGAGAGAGCACGGGTAAATTGGACTCGAGTGGGTGTTGGATTGACTTGTCGGAACAACAGCGTTGGATGTTGCCTGATGCGTATGTGCTTGCAGTAGTAACGATGGCACATGGAACAGCACACATCAGTTCAAAAGGGATTTGTAAGATGTTGGCTCCGGTCTGGAAGAATGATGGGATTAGTAAGTGTGCAGAGAGAGTGGTGAGAAATTGTATGGTATGTTTGATGCATAATCCTGGCAAGGGAATCCCCACACCTGCAGGTCATTTCGCTCCTCCCTCCTGCCCCTTCGAAGTGATCCAGCTAGACTTCATTCACATGGATCGTTGTAATAATCTGAAATACGTCCTAGTGGTAGTTTGTGCTTTCTCCAGATGGATCGAAGCATACCCGCTAAAGGACAATACTGCCTTATCCACTGCCAAAATTCTTCTTAAAGAATACTTCCCCAGATACGGAATGCCACGGATTGTATGGTCAGATAACGGAAGTGAGTTCGTAGGGAAAGTTATGCAGAGTGTGTGTGCCGGTCTAGGGATTAGACAGAAGTTTCATAGTGCGAATCATCCCCAGTCCGCGGGTTTAGTCGAGGGTTACAATGGCACCCTTAAACTGAAACTTGCTAAGATACAAGCGTCCACGGGTTTGTCTTGGCCAGACGCATTGCCTTTGGCTTTGCTATCAACAAGAGCAACTGTACATTCTAGAGTAGGGCTTAGTCCATATGAAATAGTTTTTGGTCGTCCTGCAAATGTTTGGGGGGTACCTAGACCAAAAGAATTCAAGCAGCTGGAATACCCAATGTTAATTGATTACCTTTTCGACTTGACTGCTAAATTGAGTCTTATTCACCAACAGGTTTTCGATGCATTGCCAAAGCCACCGGAGAGTCCAGGCCATCAGCTGAAACCAGGTGACCAGGTGGTCATTAGAAATTTTGCAAGAACGAAAAATCTTCAACCCAGATTCATTGGCCCTTTCCAAGTCCTACTAGCAACGAGAACTGCTATTCGTGTGGCCGGAAGGAAGAACTGCTCTTTTGAACCCTGAACATTTGCCATCTGCGAACGTGAACATTGCAACATCGGCTGAAAATACATTGTTTCCAGACCAGACAGCTCCTGCAAAACTGAGATACAACTTGCGACCTCGCAATATGGACAAATAAAGCAGGAAACTGCCTATTTTCAGATTTGAATTTTCTATACATTGCCTCCAGCCAGGAAGTTTGCTAATACTTTGTATTGTTTCTTTTTGTTTTAAAATTGCCTTGCCGTCTGGGTAGCCGTAGGGTCGTGGCTGTGTGCCTAGTTGAATCTGCGGGGGTCAGACACAAGGTCGATCTTTCTGTTAGTTCTGGGAACTCCCAGGGCTGATAGAGGCATTTTCATCTACGTACACATCATCAGTGGTCACGAGCGGATTGTAGAAGATGGAGCTTCCTGAGCTGCAACGAGAGAATGTAATTTATGTTCGCAGAAATAGACTGTACAGAATACTTCACAGCAAATGCTTTCTAATGCAATGTGCAGTTACATTTTTAATTGTTTTGATAACGTTGGTGGGTGGAATCGTCTTTGGTGTACATTTGATTTTTATGCCAGTAACTACAGTACCTCCCCTTGATCCTACTACTTCTACGGTTTCTTCTATGCATTCTTTTCACTCATTTCCTGAACACGAACAAGCTCGACGCTCAGAATTTATTAACAATACATTTGTACAGCTCTTGCATCAACACCAACTGGTAGTTAATACTACAGACTGCTGGGTGTGTGGCTTGATACCTCACACTATGGATAAAGGCATTCCCTATCTAGTCTTGCCTTTTAGCTACAATGGATCATTTCAGGCCTTTCAGACCATTTTTTCATATGCCCTTGAGACCTATCCTCCGCGTCCACCACGGTCCACTAAATACAACTCAGCCAACAAAGCTTTAGTCCAGGGAATTATTGACATGATTAAAGACGTCAATAATACTCCATCTTACCCTAGAGATGAATTACGGGTGTATTTGAGTTGGAACTCTACCGAGTATCGCCTTAGTTTGGGAGAAAGCAAGCGTAAAAGCTCCACTTCAGTTTGGGTCGTGCCTCACCGAGGTCAGGTCTGTTTACAAGGAAATGGGAGAAATCTGAGAGCTCAGCTAGGGAGGAGTGAGTGCGTTGAGACTTACGTATTTCCGTCTAACTCCTCCCCTGCCTTCCTGACTGCTAGGGGTACCTACTTCATCTGTCAGGACAGAGCATATACATGGCTGCCTGCTGACTTTTCAGGTTCATGTTATATTGCTCGATTGTTACCTCCGACATACACTGCTTCTTCAGATTATCACAAGAACAGAGTAGCAAGAGGTGTCTTCAGCAAGGAAGATACCGCTGGTCAGGAAGCTGGAGACTTCTTCAAAGGTTTCCTTCCGTTTTGGGGGCCTATGGCCAATAGTAGAAATCTACGTCAACTAACACGGGTAGTTGAATCTACTATTACAGAAACTGCTGGTGCCCTTAGTAACTTAACAGCTGAGCTTCAGGCGGATCGTCTCATGACGTTGCAGAACCGAATGGTTCTAGACGTAATACTTGCAGATCGAGGTGGGGTATGCAGAATGATCCAATCGAGCTGCTGTGTCTTTATTCCAAATAATGCTCCAACAGTCTATGAAGCGATCTCTAAGCTACACAAGATTTCCGACTCTATACACGTAGATAAGGGAAACTGGTCCTTCATGGAGTGGTTTTGGACTCTGGTATCAGCGTGGGGATGGAAGGTTCTGATGGTCATTGGTGTCATCCTAGTATTTCTGTTCTCGTGCTGCCTTATTATCCAATGTGGTCCCGCTTTGTGTAGTCTCTGTGCTGCAACCTGTTTCAGAAAACCACCTGCATTAGGAGAAAAGGCACGAGACAGGATGATGATGCAACAACATGTCACTGACCTAATGAGCATAGAATTAGACTCTGACTCTGACATAGACTGAGTAATTGCCTATGTAAGGGCAAAAGGAGGGTCTGAGGTTCCGTGACGATTTTACTCGTGTTTGTAACATTGTCGTAAATACATAATTTTGGTATCAGTGAACCGCAAATGATCCATTTAGTATATCCTGGTGTTTTCGCTATGCTACGAGCAAGAGCACTCCTGTTACAAACACATTTCTGTTCTACCCGTGGCATCCATCTTAGAACACGGAAGCCATTTTGTATTTCTTGCCCTCACATAGTCAATGGACACGCAATGACCTCTTTTCATTAAAGGACACGTAGGCTTTAACCGGCGATTCACCTTGCTAGTGACACTTAGGCCTTAGGCCAGCAACGCTGTGGCAGCATGACTCGGCAAGAGCTGACTCCCCAGCCTGAGGCCAGTCCTGCTATACTGGTTCTTGTGTTCGTTGGCCTGATCATGATTAGGCGGCCGAAGCTGGTAACCGTGCCCATTTACGACCCACAAACATCTCTTATCCTGTCTTTCTATCTTCTGCACCTGGCTCTGCTCCTTTCCTTCTGGGCCTTTATTAGGGGGAGGTAACGAAATTTACGATGAGGCGGTCCGGGTCTTGAATGAGAAATTGACATGGGATTATGATGGAAAAGTGGGAACCCCTCATTCGTAATGTTTTGACACCAGATACTGTTGACGATTCCTGTGCAACGCCAAATATTTATTGTTTAAGACACGAATGTTTAGAACTGTGGTAACATGTAAAGAATTTGCCCCGAGCAGAATATTTAGTATTTAAGGAGTAACCCTCTTTGTACAAATTGAACAGGCTCCTAGACACTGCCCGTGTGCAGTTTCTGTGACTTCTGTGTCCCTGCAGTAATAAATCTTTGGTCTTTGACGCCACCATCGAGAAGCCCGTGTTTCTGTTTGTTTGTGCACCGAGACAGGTTGAACTCCGGGGTCTTCGGGTGTTTTCCCTGACACCTCTGGACGGAACCAAAAAGTCCAGAACTCCAATGGCGCTAGGTAGAAACATGTAAAAAATATATATACATGCAGGGGGTGCTCACACCAGGGTTCCAGCAGCGCCCTGACCTTTAAAAAGTTGTGTTATCAATACCCGGGGCGGCACTAGAATTACCATTAAACAGAACCCAAGGCACGCTATACGTGTAGCAACGGATGCAGCGACCCGGCAAAGTCAGGCGCTATGTAGAAACATGCAAAAAATATATATATATATACATGCAGGGGGTGCTCACACCAGGATTCCAGCAGAGCCCTGACCCTTAAAAGGTTGTGTTATAAATACCAGGGGCGGCACTAGAATTACCATTAAACAGAACCAGCACTCAAGGCACGCTATAAGTGTAGCAACGGATACAGCGACCCGGCATGCGGGGTGAAACGTTTGACAGTGCTCAGGGTGTAAGTCACAGGTACTGGCGCGCAGTGGCACTTGGGCAGGATTAGTGAGCACTTGGGCAGGATTAGTGAGTACACCAGCGCCAGAGTACGAGTGCACCTCAAACTTGTGCCGTTTTGGTGGTTATGGTGGCTTACCTCACGTGGAGGAACGCTTTCCACAGGAGCAGGATACCGGCTTGAATCACTCGCGGTCGCTCAATCTAGCGAGATACTAAGCGCGAGGACGTTCAGCACGTCAGTCGCCTAGCAACGCCGTGACGTCGGCATGGCGCGTCATGGGGCCGGCGATGTGCTAAGCCCTGATTGGATATGGGTGGCGGGCCCCCTGGGTGACTGGGCAACGCGAGTGCTTTAAACTATCGCGTTATGCAGTATGTCAAGGGGCAGATTACGATCAGGAAATGATCGTATTGTAGGGTGCGGCAGAGTGTAATTAAGCAAACATTTAAAACATCGCGTTACGCAATGTGTCAAGGGACAGTTGATAATTCCATGATACAGCGTGTAAATAAGCCAACATTCAGTACTAATTCAATACTTCACTGTGTGATTGAGACCACATTATAAACACAATGCAAGTGATCAGAAAGTGATCATAAGGTCTGGGGAAGTTAATAATTACATAATTCAGCTCAATTACACGCTGAATTATGTAATTATTAACTTCCCCAGACCTTATGATCACTTTCTGATCACTTGCATTGTGTTTATAATGTGGTCTCAATCACACAGTGAAGCGATAGTTTAAAGCACTCGCGTTGCCCAGTCACCCAGGGGGCCCGCCACCCATATCCAATCAGGGCTTAGCACATCGCCGGCCCCATGACGCGCCATGCCGACGTCACGGCATTGCTAGGCGACTGACGTGCTGAACGTCCTCGCGCTTAGTATCTCGCTAGATTGAGCGACCGCGAGTGATTCAAGCCGGTATCCTGCTCCTGTGGAAAGCGTTCCTCCACGTGAGGTAAGCCACCATAACCACCAAAACGGCACAAGTTTGAGGTGCACTCGTACTCTGGCGCTGGTGTACTCACTAATCCTGCCCAAGTGCTCACTAATCCTGCCCAAGTGCCACTGCGCGCCAGTACCTGTGACTTACACCCTGAGCACTGTCAAACGTTTCACCCCGCATGCCGGGTCGCTGTATCCGTTGCTACACTTATAGCGTGCCTTGAGTGCTGGTTCTGTTTAATGGTAATTCTAGTGCCGCCCCTGGTATTTATAACACAACCTTTTAAGGGTCAGGGCTCTGCTGGAATCCTGGTGTGAGCACCCCCTGCATGTATATATATTTTTTACATGTTTCTACCTAGCGCCTGACTTGGCAGTTATTGCAAATGGACTGATTCCATTCTTTCCCCCGATTGACCTATTGGCCTTCCCACAGTGTGTGACTTTTGCCTCCTGTGTATCCGAAAATCTACAAACCCCCCCCCCCCCCCTCCCCTCATGTGAGTATAATGCACTTACCAGACTGCTCCAGTACAAACAATTGTTCCTCCTCTCTGACACAAACTTACCTCTCTTTCCAGACCCCTCTCCCCCCCTGTCTTGATAAAGATCCGCGTGACCACCAATCGGGGCACATCAGGATCGAAACGTCGACGCACAATATTGGTCAAGAACCCTCCGGGAACGGGCATAGTCATCATCTGCTTCCTTGGAGTACTAACTTAGAACTCTGACCGCTAAAAGTCTTTCCCCCCGTCCATTTTTCCTTGTATAAATTTTGTATATAATTGTAAATATGTGTCACTAAATTTGTTGCACTATTCACTTTGCTCACTAATAGTCACCTTTCACTTATATTTGAAACTGAAATGGAATGAAGTAATTCCGGTGTTTTAATGTGACTTTGCTTTTTCATATAAAAGTTTTGAACTATATTTGTTGTCAGAGAGGTCTTTTCATTTTATTGATTATACTTTGTTATGAGCTAACCTAGCCTTCACGCAAAAGCAATTTACTCACCCGACAGAACCATTTTTGTCTTTAAACGTGCTATGCATGCAGGCTGGTGGGTTGAGGATGAGGCTGGTGGCTGAGTTTTGAAAGGTCTGTGAGGTGTACCGTGCTATGCAGGCAGGCTGGTGGGTTGAGGATGAGGCTGGTGGCTGAGTTTTGCAAGGTCTGTGAGGTGTAACGTGCTATCAATTCAGGCTGGTACATTGAGGAAGAGGCTGGTGAATGAATTTTGTAAGGTCTGTGAGGTGTAACGTGCTATGCATGCATGCTGGTGGGTTGAGCATGAGGCAGGTGGCTGAGTTTTGTAAGGTCTGTGAGGTGTACCGTGCTGTGCATGCATGCTGGTAGGTTGAGGATGAGGCTGGCGGCTGAGTTTGTAAGGTCTGTGAGGTTTAATGTGCTGTACATTAACCCTGGGCTAAGCACTACGCTACTCTCGCGTAGTTGGTGAAGTTTCCGCTACTTCACACTATGCGAACTGCACGTAGCACAGTGCAAACACTCGTAGCGTAGTGCAGCTGTCATTTTTTTGCTTGCTCGCGGTCCTCAACGTCAAGTTGGCGACCGCGAGCAAGCAAAATGACATTCCAGCGAGACTTTTTCCTCCATCGCGATCAACAACATCAAGTTGCCGATCGCGAGCGTGGAAAATAAACCTCCCAGCGAGATTCTCAACGCGGGGAGGTCAGGTTTCTCAGTGCGAGTGAAACTATTAGTCCGCGTTGAGCGCTCGAGTAAAAATCTACTTGAGCGGCAGAAAACTACAGCTCGCACTGTGCAAGATGCCATTTTCAATGATTGCACGGTGCCGGATGCTTGTCCGCACTGTGCATTGAAAACGGCATCTTGCACAGTGCGAACAGGGTTCTACGCAGTTCACGTAGTGCTATGCGTAGCTCACGTAGTGCGAAGTGCACTTCGCATAGTTACGTATATCGCTACTTCGCGAACTACGCCCATGGTTACTATGCATGCAGGTTGGTAGGTTTAGGACGAGGGTGGTGGATGGGTTTTGTGAGGTCTGTGAGGTGTAACGTGCTATGCAAGTGGCTGGTGGGTTGAGAATGAGACTGGTGGCTGAGTTTTGTAAGGTCAGTGAGGTGTAACGTGCTATGCAAGCAGGCTGGTAGGTTTAGGACAAGGCGGGTGGATGAGTTTTGTAAGGTTTGTGAGGTGTAACGTGCTATGCATGCAGGCTGGTACGTTAAGGACGAGGCTGGTGGCTGAGTTTTGTAAGGTTTGTGAGGTGTAACGTGCAATGCATGCAGGCTGGTGGGTTGAGGATGAGGCTGATGGCTGAGTTTTGAAAGGTCTGTGAGGTGTACTGTGTTATGCAGGCTGGTGGGTTGAGGATGAGGCTGGTGGCTGAGTTTTGCAAGGTCTGTGAGGTGTAACGTGCTATCAATTCAGGCTGGTGGGTTGAGCATGAGGCTGGTGGCTGAGTTTTGTACGGTCTGTGAGGTGTACCGTGCTGTGCATGCAGGCTTGTAGGTTGAGGATGAGACTGGTGGCTGAGTTTTGTATGGTCTGCGAGACGTAACGTGCTATGCATGCAGGCTGGTAGGACGAGGCTGGCGGCTGAGTTTGTAAGGTCTGTGAGGTGTAATGTGCTATACATTAACCCTGGGCTAAGCACTACGCTACTCTCGCGTAGTTGGTGAAGAGTCCGCTACTTCGCACTATGCGAACTGCACGTAGCACAGTGTAAACACTCGTAGCGTAGTGCAGCTGTCATATTTTTGCTTGCTCGCGGTCCTCAACATCAAGTTGGCGACCGCGAGCAAGCAAAATGACATTCCAGCGAGACTTTTTCCTCCATCGCGATCAGCAACATCAAGTTGCCGATCGCCAGCGTGGAAAATAAACCTCCCAGCGAGATTCTCAACGCGGGGAGGTCAGGTTTCTCAGTGCGAGTGAAACTATCAGTCCGCGTTGAGAAAGCTGCCGCTTGAGTAAAAATCTACTTGAGCGGCAGAAAACTACAGCTCGCACTGTGCAAGATGCCATTTTCAATGATTGCACAGTGCCGGATGCTTGTCCGCACTGTGCAATCATTGAAAACGGCATCTTGCACAGTGCGAACAGGGTTCTACGCAGTTCACGTAGTGCTATGCGTAGCTCACGTAGTGCGAAGTGCACTTCGCATAGTTACGCATATCGCTACTTCGCGAACTACGCCCATGGTTACTATGCATGCAGGTTGGTAGGTTGAGGACGAGGATGGTGGATGGGTTTTGTGAGGTCTGTGAGGTGTAACGTGCTATGCATGCATGCTGGTAGGTTGAGGATGAGGCTGGTGGCTGAGTTTTGTAAGGTCAGTGAGGTGTAACGTGCTATGCATGCATGCTGGTAGGTTGAGGATGAGGCTGGTGGCTGAGTTTTGTAAGGTCTGTGAGGTGTAACGTGCTACGCATGCAGGCTGGTGGGCTGAGGATGAGGCCGATGGCTGAGTTTTGAAAGGTCTGTGAGGTGTAACGTGCTATGCAGGCAGACTTGAAGGTTGAGAATGAGACTGGTGGCTGAGTTTTGTGCGGTCTGCAAGGCCTAACCTGCTATGCATGTAGGCTGGTAGGTTTAGGACGAGGCTGGTGGCTGAGTTTTCTAAGGTCTGTGAGGTGTAACGTGCTATGATCATGCGAGGTCACCACCTCAGCCCTAAAGTCTCAGAAGCTGCAAGAGCAGGACCCTAGCACGCGGGCATCACACACCTGCCCAAACTGCAACATGCAAGTGTTATGTTATGTTAAAAAGATTTCTGAAGCGCATGGCTGCCCCCAGAATGGGGCTTCCTGGTGCCAGTCACAAGTAAGACGACAGCAGAAGAGGAAGGCAGGCTAGGCCAAGGAGGAGAACAACCTGGTCTTTAGTTGCTTCTGAAAACTTAAGTGGTTTTGAGTCTTTCTTAGCGAAGCCGGCAGAGAGTTCTATAGGGCTGGAACAAGGACAGGAAAAGAACTTCAGCCACTCCGGCTCTTCTCTGATGGGGAATGGAGGCCAGATTCAAGTCTGCTGAGCTTAAGACTCTCACAGAGGAATACAATTGCATCAGAACAGCAAGACTTGGCAAATGCAGGTAACCATGGGGCTTGAAAACTATGTGAGAACAAAGACTGAACAGCAGACCGAAGTTTAAGAATAAATCCACAAAGAGAAAAGGGAACTGAACTGTTGAGTGCATTTGATTTGGGATTGACCGAGTGAACAGAGCCTGTGCCTGATCAGTGCAGTCTCCAAGATTAGATGCCAGGGATTAATGACTCTGCCAACTCCATTAGTGGGGTTGGGAACAGAAAGGTTTAGTGTCCAAGATTGTAAACAAGATTTCCAACATGTATTGTATTCCTATAACTGTCCTGTGCATTATAAGTACCGCTTTGTGACTCCAGTCTGTAATGGCACAGACAAGCTGTAAAACAATGGATTGGAATGGCAGCTAGAGTAAATAACAGTGACTAAGATTAATTAAAGTATTCCCTTCCATCAGTATGCACGATTGTTTTGAGAACATCCTAATGTGTGACGAGATTACTTGAAATAAATGCTATTAAGTTTAGCAAATAAAATATGGCTTCAGAACAAAACTCTTGCATAAAATAACCATGTTTCACGTGTAGAGCTGCAGCATGGCTCTGCAGAATGCCAATGCTTCCATTCTATCGTCGTGTTAATCGCAGCTGCTGTTAACATTGAACGTTTATGGAATTAATATTCTATTCATGAGGCTTGCAAAATGTTCTTCTGTCACATACAACACTAAAAGCCTTTTCTCTAAAGCCAAATGTAAGTCTTGCATTGCTTGCCTTTTTGTATGTTGCTTTCTTCATCTCTTTTCCCACAGCAACCTCCTCAAACATATTGGTCTTCCAGCTGAACTGTCTCATGTCAAGGGTTACCATGACAACCAGTCCCTCCCTCACACACCCACAGTGTAAAATTAATCTTACTGGACTTATAAGACAGGACCAATGTTGCTACTTATTGGCCCTATTTCTGCTTCTATCCCAGCTCTTCCCTGGTACTCGTTCAGCCTTCTTGCAAACTTTGGATTCCCCTTTTATGTCAGGCAGTTTATCACTTTACCACAATTCGTTGCTCCACTCACTCCTCGACAGAGGAGATGGGGCACCATCAGTTGGATCTCAGAAGGGCTCTCACGCTGACCATACCAAGAACCACTGAGTCGACAATCAACTTTTTATTATTATTCTCTGGGGCCCAAAGATCAAGGCTGTGCAGATGTGGCCCTTGTTTAGGTGGACTGTCCTCTGCATTATGATCTTTAATACACTGTCTGAGAAGTAGCCCCCGGAAAACCGAAGTCCCCCTTGCCAGTGCTGAGGCCACTACCACTGCGCTAGTGCGAGGGGGTGCATGTCCTTGACATCAGCCAGGCTGCAGTGTGGGCACTGGTGCATACGTTCACAAAGCACTAATGCCTTCGACAGCCAGGTCCAGGATGAAGGACACTTGGCCTGCTCAGTTCTGCAAGACATTTTGGTCTGATCCCACTCCATGGCCCTCCACATTGGGGAGGTGCTGCTTCAGTAACTTCTAAGAGGATTAACCTTCAGTTAGAAATACCTATCAGAAGAACTAATTTCTTAGCCTTCAGTAAAGTTCTTTCTGATGGATTACTTATCCACAGATTCCTCATTGCCCTCATACCTCTCCGTTCTGTAGAATTACCTCTTTTACAGTCTGAAAAAAATTCCCACATTAGTGAGCAACACCTTCTCTGATGTAAGCACAGGGCATATCATTGTTGCTCTTAACACAGACAATAGACGAGACATAGAGACTTCAAGCTTCTTTGAAGTTTCTAACTCATAAAAGCCCTTATATATGTTTTGCACACGCTGTGTCTGCAGGTGTAACACAACTTTACTTTCTGAAGGGTCTACCCTTACGAAGTCTGATATTATGTTCACCTTCATGGCTTGCTCAACAAACCAACAGGCTGAGAACACATCAGCCCCTTCCAGCATCTTTGCATTCAGATTCTCCCACTTTGACAATAGAGAATCTCCAAAGTTCAATATTTCTGGATCTATTTAGGGAGTAAGTTTCTGCACACTGGCAACTTGAGCTAAGCTGGAACCAATTTAAAACTCACTCATCTTTTTTCACCCCGCAAGACTGATAAGATGGTTAGAACATTTGTAAATGTAGCACGCATAGTCCATCTTTCCTTTTTCACCAAAGATCTTCCAGATGAAGTATGCACTGCTGACGCTTCATCACCCCGGATGTCAATAGATCTTTACCGAACAAGAGGACTTTCCCATCTGCACCTTCAGGTTTTTCCTCGGTTTGTGGTCCTTTCTCAGCTATACCTCTTGATACAAAGGGTGCACCCTCAGTGTTTGAGGTTAGTTGCTTCCAGCCATGACTCCGCTTCTTAGTGGATGGTCCAAATGCAATGGAACCAGTGACCAAAACACAAGACGAGTTATTTTGTTACAGCTCTTTCCAATAAGAACGAGAATACAGAGCGCTGCTTGCACTTCAGCAATTTCTAGTGGATTGGAGCTTCCACTTTGATGCATACTTGCATCCAATGTACTCACAAACAGCGACTGCGTCAAGAGAACGCCTCTAAGGGTTTCAAATATTTCTTGAAATATGGTTCGTAAATAGGGGTAACGTGGGTCCAGTATTCCAACAGTCTATCTTCCCTCAAGTGACATAGCTATTTTCATCTTTGGTCCAATCATTCCATCTATAATCTCAGATCTTGTGAAGAGTATGATTTCTTGTTTGTAAGTTATGGAGCCTGCATTAGTCTTCTGAGCTTTAGGATGCTCTTTCCCTACATTTCCAGCTTCTTCCTAAGAGTTTTGGTTTAACTCCGTGTCATGATCAAGTAACACCGACAAACTTTCTTGTAATTTGCTGTGCCTGTACATAACTGGGCCACGGGTCCAACATCCCATTTATGACCCTTTGTTCTGACTGTTCTATTCTGTTTTTATAAATAAATAAAGGTGATTCTTTTGTTTCTTGAGCGATATGAGATCATCTTTCTCTAGCACTACTACCTAAAGTTTGTCCTTCAGCTGGTCATATCTTTGGCAATTATTCACTTCATTTGATCTACCTGTGCTCGTATGGACACGTTCTCACTAGAATTATCTATTGTTTTGAACCCAAATGGACAATAATTTGAATCTGATTTGACACTTCAAAATCATCTCCCATACACTCTTCTGAATCCAGTATGCATGTTTAGTGGCCTCAGCTGAAAGACTGATAAGCACTGACAAAACAGAGCATGCGTTAGGGGCAAAAAACACAGTGATATGTTAGAGGTTAGCATAATGCTTTGCCTTTTAGAAATAAAACAATTTTGAAAAGCTCTAACCTTCCCAATAAAATGACATTTTCGATTTCAGTATGTCTTTGGTATGTGAATTGAATTAAATATTTTATATTTTGTGTACTTGTTTGATATATAATTGTTTCTGTATTGTGTGTATTAGTGGGAGGTTCAAATCCTAGAAATTGCTTAGGCCTGGCTTTCAGAAACTAAATCATGTGCGTCCGCAGTACTCAACAGAAGAACCCCTGCTGTAGATTGTTTACTTGGTGTTGCCTAGAAGAAAGTTTAAAGCTTTAAAAACTGTCTGCAACTCACATAACACAACTATATCTCTATAATCACTACACCTCACTCATCAAATATGTTGAATAATACCTATAGAATGATTATTGAGAAAAAAGAATTGATTACTTTATCTACACTATGAGAGAATTATGCTGTACAATATATATATATATATATATATATATATATATATATATATATATATATATATACACGTTTTTATTTGAATGGAAGCTTGTATTGAATAAGAGTGACTGGGGATAGTGGTGTGTGAATGTTGAGTGTGGAGCAGTGATTTTAGGGAGATAGCTGTGTTATTATGGGAGTTGCAGAAGGTTATTTATTAGAGAATGTCATAGGGTATGCAATACACTGCAATGTTGTATTATGCTATGTAATTGACGTAAATGTGTATTGTATAGAAATGTTCATATTTTGTATGAAATTGAAAAAAGAATATGCAATGAAATGTATGAACAACATCTAAGTGTCTCTGGGCTCTAAAAGATTATTGACTTAATTTCTAGTGCTTATCATGGGAAGATGGGGTGTTTTATCTTAATATGTTTCTTTTCGCCTGCCCCAGTACCCTTTTAATGTATGGGATCCTTTATGTTTGTCAAATGTTGTGTCAAATGTTGTGTTCACCTTCTGTTTTTTTATATCTACAAGGAATTTAACTGCTCTGTTGATTTGCCTATTAAAGTCCCTTTTACTTTAAGATAAAGATCCAATTGTACATTACAGTCATTGAATGTTATTGTGTTATATGCTTACCATACATTGTTTCTAATCCTCAGCCCCTCCTGGAAGAAGCCTTGACTGCACACCCTGTTTATCAGGACAAAGCCAGCACCCAAAGGGCATTAAAATTGGGGCACTGGGATACGAATAGTAAATGATTACCACACAGGACATGGATAAATACCCTTCAATTACTCAGGACCCCAAGGGCTCAAAGGCCTACCCCACATTATGTGCAGATTCTTCTAAATTCCTAAAGTGAACTATTGCACTTGTTTGTAGTGTATATCACTCTCACAGAAAGTGGAAATCAACAAAGAGAAACATTGCAAATATATATAGTTTATTAAAGAAAATATACAAAAACTAGGAAGCAGAGTTACTAATGGTTTGCACGGACACTGGTGTGGTACAATACAACACACAATGTAGTGCCTATTATATTATTGAGGCATACAAATACAAAATTACACTGCACGAGTGCCCGTACAAGCATTAGTAAATCTACCCCTGGGTGTGATTTCAAAGGCATCAGAGCATGTAAACCACTGATCTGCCCACACCTTCCACCACCCATGAGCCAAACGCCTACCTCAGACATGACTTTCTCTTCCAAGGTCATCCATCTAGCAGAGCCTCCCATCCCTAGCATCACCCAGATGCCTGAGCTATAATTCAACTCATAGTCAACGGCCAGAACCTCATCTTCCTGTGAGTTACTCATCTACCATTTAGGTTTATCTCTTCCTGAGTCTCACAACTGCCACTTACAACCGCCTCTTCGTGCCCAGCCTATTATAGTTTCCTCTTCCTTTAAGCCACTCCTCTTCCACAGTCCGCACACTTTTCTATTGAGTCACAAGTTATTAGTCAGAGCCTTCTTTCTTGCTGGTCACATCCCTGACAGGTATAGCTTCTTTTGCTTTTGAGTCATGATTTTCAAGGCCTCGTCCTTTTTTCTCAGTTTATCTCTTCTGTTCACAGCCCTACTGTGCATCCCAAGGAACCCCTTACTACAGTTCCTGCATCAACCTCTTCTAGCTTGCTCTGTCTTCGAGCTCCCTACCTCTTATTGTTGGGATCCGCCCACCTCCCACAATAAGAACCACCTCATTAGCTGACCTGCCAGTCAGGCTTTCCTGTTCCTGCACATCACAGGCACATATTTCCTCTTCCTGTGAGTGACGCGTATACAATTTGCCACTGCCTCTAAATGTGAGTCACGTGCCCTTTCCTGTTACCTCTTCCTGTAAGTCACACATGCCTGGAAGTTACAGCTTCTCTTCCTGTGAATGGCAATTGCCTGCCACATTTTCCACAACTTTATCATTCCTCAGCTGAAAATCTCTTTCTATGAGCCACCTATGGTAAAGCATCATTTGCCAAAGTCACACCTTCAGATTGATTATAATTATCTCTATGTAACAGTGTTGCTTCTCTAAAAATCTCTTGTCCATCATAGCCATAATTGCCTCTGTGTAAGCCATGTGGCTAATACACTTAGTTCTTCATGTGATTCAAGAGCCTGCCACAGCAAATAAGTGGTCTTTTTTTATAATTTCCCCAAAAACAATGGAGAAGATCTTCAACTGCTGTGACTCACAGCCTGAGGGATTCAAATATTAATTTACAAATCCAATTCCTTTGAGCTTTCAGACTCCAGAAAGTCCTTACTATTCATACGCTAAAACTCACAAACGTAGTGGCTTGCACACACCCGTCTCATTCACACCCCACTGTCCCCTGCTCCCTCTCAATGTGTTGTGGTCGACACCCCAGGATCCGGAAGGCCCGATCACAGGATTATTTGATTTTTGAAGCTTCGGCCCAGGTCCTTGTGTGGGAGGACGATGGAGTTCAGAACCACAACCTCTGCCGGGATGGAAACATTGCAGCCTGGAAAGAGAAAACAACACTAGAATAGTAAAGAAGCCGAAATCTTCCTTCTTCAGGATATCGCAACTAACAACATAGAGTTAGTGTACACCTCAAAGATCAGAGTCCTACGCTACAATTTTCACCAAATTTCACCAAGAGAGGAGAGCGGACACTTTGGGACATATTTACTAGAAACTGGGGGAGGGACGTCTTATGGCAAAATTGGTAACGCCAAGCTCCATCAGTTTAAAAACAAAGGGGGGGCTGTATTTACAAAAATATGGCGCACCCCTGTGTTTCCCTAGCGCTGGCGCTAAAGAAGATGCCTACCACCAGTGCAGGCATCCTTGCGTCATGTTGCACGGGTGACTACGTTGGAGGGAATGATTGTTTATGCGCAGGAGGTATCCCTTCCTGCACATACACAATCTTTACAGGCGATTTGCTGTTTCTGTGTGCTGCAGAATGTAACACACATGGAAAGAGCAAAATACAAAGAGAAATGAGCAAAATACAAAGAGAAATGAGCAAAATACAAAGAGAAATTAAACATTTCTCCTTGTATCGCCTGCTTAAAAGTCCACATTTGTAAAGCGCACAATCACCCGTAAGGGTCTCTAGGCGCTGGGGGCCGTCGGGAAGATTAAGCGAGCTATTGCCCAGAGTCACATGGTGCTGGGCTAACCTGTCGCCGGAGCCGGGGATCGAACCGTGGTCCCCAGATTCCAGCGTCAGTCGCCCTGGCCGCGGCGCCACACCTCTTCCGTTGAAGACCAGGTATTCCCTGGCAATAGTTTCGGTGCTGCGCCATACCTTGTAAATATGGTGCAGTATCAAAAAGCAATGGGTGTTCAACTGGTCCTGGCCACCATCCCATAGATCCGCAAGACCTCAGCTGGAGGAAGATCCTTCTCCTACCTCACTGTGGGGAACTGGAACTCACTGCCTCCACATCTCAGGCAATCTCTGTCACTGCCTCAAGAACTGGCATTTCAACTGGACCGCAGAACCCTTCCCCCCACCACCCCACCACATAGCACCTTGAGACTCTAACAGGTGAGTAGTCGCTCTTTACAAGAAACCTGATTGATTGCAGCATAAAAAGAGGTCCAAGGAAGGAAGAAAAGAACATCGGAGTACAAGACAGTACAAGAATGCAAAAGCAGTCTCTTACCCAGGATCGTGATGGATGGTGTCAGTTTCCCATCTCTGAAGAGCGTCTCGCTATCCATTTTGGCATAGGGGTCGTTGGGGTTGGGATCGCTCGGTGTACCTTCCACTCTCGCCCATCGGCCAATAGTGCTGTCCCATCCCACAATACTGTTCAGCACACAGCAGTGATCCTGGAGAGAGAGGAGACTTGAGAGACGTGTAGGGAGAGAAGAACGAAAGACTTTTGTGTGTGGTGCATTTTCATATTGGCGACGATTTATGGGAGCACTTGCAGAATCTTGGATAGCATTATTACAGCGTTCAGGAACTACGCTGAAGCGAGAAGTCAACAGGACCAATTTGAGGAGTGAAACATCTCAACATTTCACTGAAATTGATGTTGCGACCAATCAGTGAAATTGGCGTGACTTTATTGGGAGACTTAAGGTACTGTGTTTGGAAGTGACAAAATTGTAAGCTCTGGGCCATTTTAGGGAACGTTTGGTGAGCAGTTGGGCCTACATGAAGGTCACCCCTTCCCTTGTGCAAGCGCCTTGCTTACGGAGGCATCACAAGTCTTCTGTGATGGGCGTGGTGGAATTCTATGTGCGCACGTTCCTGGTTGAGTCTGTAATTTTGTCTGAGCCTTGTGATGTCTCCTTGTTCACCGCTGCAACAGCACTGAGGTGAGGGATGGAACGTACGTAGAATGTGTGAGCAATGTCTTCTTGCGTGGCACAGCGTATACGTGGCTTCCTTGGAGGCATTGTCAAGACAACGGATTAGTTACAACGTTTGGTCTGCGGAGCTTCAAAGTAGCCACGTAACTGCATTTGGTGCGTATATCGGCCGCAGCACAACAACTGCACGGCTTGTAGCTGATTCACTCGTGTTTCGTTGTGCATTTACACATCGGCTATCGCAGAAAAGGGAACAAAACTTGAGGTAATTCACACTATAAGTGCAATTTGTTCAACTGGTGAGTGAAGGAGTCTAGATCCTTCCGTTGCAAGTGAAAGGCAGAAGCCTTTATCTGAAGAGATCTTTTTGGACAGTGACTTTGGGATTTTTTTTAAATAAAAACAAATACATTTTTTTCTTGCTTTTTTTATTTGAAAAAAAAGCGGGGAAGTGCTTGTTTTTTTGTGGTGCACACTTCGCTTATTCAGACGTCTTAACTTGCACGACTGCATGGGCACTGTCTCTATGTTTTGAAGTCTTAAATCGGTAACTACTGGACCAGTGATGAACAGGCTTTTAATACAGACCTGCTGTGCCAAAGGCACACAGCTCAGAGGGACCCTCCCTTTTCTCTCTTCCAAGTCGCCCCATTTTGGGGCTCCTTCAGTCTTACAGCAAACATAGGCATGCTATTTGTGATACTGCATGGTGTGGTATTTTGTAGATGCACCGTTACAACACCATTCAGAACTGTTGCTCTGAAGATGAGGGATAACGTTATAATTGTGTATGTTTTCACCCATTCTGAGGTGCACCAATCAGATTATACATGGCAAAATGTTTGTAGGCAAGCAACAAGGGTTGTTGTAAGTGCTGCAAAATCTCATTTGCGCCTCTTTTGAGATTTGCACAAGGGACAGAATGTCTTGCCAAGTCACACAACGGCTAGTAGAGGTAGTTACAACCACGGCCTCATCTTTGGAAGTGGGTCCAGGGTTCTTTCGACTTAGGGTTTGTTTTGAGCTGAACTAGACTCATGAGACGTACATCAAAATGGTATGTGATCGAGAGACCCACCTTGATCAGGCCTTCACTTCAAGAAGTGGACTGGCACCTGACTGCTGGGTTTCAAGACATATGTGCACATTCTAATTGGTCACTCATGCCAGCCGTGCTCCTGGCTCTTATCGAGGGTACATTTGGAAGTATTCACTTTGGCCACGGCTGACACTGGTATACAACCTTTACAACGAAACTTTTACAACGACCTACCATTACAACGCAACTTTTACAACGCAAACTATTACAACGCATTGCTCTGGGGGGCGCTCTAGGATAGGGAATAGGTTAATTTACTATCCAATAACCTTCCCTACTATCCACGGGGACTGGAGTTGGAATAGTAAATTAAACTATTCACTATCCAGCACCCCAAAGCGCTATGCGTTGTAATGGTATGCGTGGTAAAAACCGCATTGTAAAGGTAGGCGTTGTAATGGTATGCGTTGTAACGTCATACATCCCTGAGACTGGCATAATGTAAGAGTGTGCAAAGGGACATGCAGGTGAACGCGTGCTTTAGAAATTCACAATACCATAATATAACAAAGTTGCAAATGATTCCCTTCACACTTTGAAAGGCTTTTCAAAGCTTTACAAATACAAAAAAACCTTACTAAAATCAAGGAAAAAGTAGGTTTTGTGTCCTCCCTCACCTTCACCATGCCTTCATAAGCACACTTTGTAGGAGAATTCTTACCGGAAAGGATTTTTGTGGGCAAATTGTTCGCCAAAATATTGTCAACTTCGCTAAAACATGCAATCAAAATCTAAAATTCGCATACATGCCTTAAAATGATCTACCTCAATGTAATGTGTCTCATCTTTGCTTGCAGCTGGTCTGCAGCCTTCATTTAAGCCTCAATAGTTCCTTTAGAGCACACTGATTTTATACTTTATTGATTGGTAAAACTTTCTACTGTACAGAGAAGGCAGTTCCTTAAGAAAAAAGTGACTTGCCTCTAGAACTGAAGTAGATGTATTACAATTTATTTCAGTATATTAGATCTAAGGAGTCAATAGAAGGGAGTGGCAGATTAATGAGCATTTTAGGTGTCTGTTAATACTAATGTGCAGCTTAGACTACTGGCTAGCTTATCAGAATGTTGGGAACAGATTATTCAAAGATATTTATCGTGTGGTTTAAACACTGTCTTTCACAGTGATTGTGCTGTTAGACCTTCTTCTCTCCCAGGAATACAATATAATGTAAAAAAAAATCTAAGAGTTGAATATCCTTTACAGGTGATAACAACTCTTTGAGAAAAGCGCCACCTACCTGTAGCGTGGCACCGTGCAGAATGATGGATTCTCGTACCCTCACCCCGGCTCCGATAGTCACCCCTTTACCAATGGAAACATTGGGGCCAAGCTGGAAATGAAACAAAGCATAACACAGTAAGCAAGCAAAGGTAAAAAGAAGGGTTTAGAACACTCAATCACTTTAAAAAGTCAGCAAAATAAAATATATGATGTGTCAATGATTTGTCTGGATAGGCACAGGTTCACAAGGAAATTCTATACCGTATTTTTAGTTTTATAAAATGGATATCTTTGAAATATTCATAACTGAAAGGATATTCGCTTGGGTCCACTAGTGTCCCCGACGCTGTGCAGCATGGCCTAAAGATTTAAAAAAACAAAACAAAAAAACCTTTGATGCAGGTGCCCACAACGTGTGAGCACGCCTACAAAAAGATGCTGGAATCTCTTTTTCTGCTTAGTTAATGAACAGAGTACGATCAGTAACAGTAACAACAACAAAAATTAAAATGCTTTTGCACATTGGTTTCCTTTTTTTAAAGTGGATGGATGGAAGTACCATGGGAGGCAAGGGTGGGGGTAGGAGAAGCAATAGGCGAGAGAGCACTGTAGTGGAGTAGTGTGGCTCACTGGTTAGAGGTGGCAGGCCTGAGAGCAGAAGTCAGCCCGGGACCAGGGTTCAATTCCCGACGCGGCAGGGTCGTGGACCTTGGTCAGCGGACTCGGTAATTCTCGCTTCGGTGCTTACTCTAGTCAGGCGTTCCACTCGGCAACTCTGGGCATTAGCTTACCTAATCTCCACAACGGCCCCACCAATTCCGGGGATGCCTGGCTCCACCTTGGGGACTCCCAGCAAAGGACCATCACACAGGGAAAGCCAGGACGGGTTCCCCAGAGTTATACAGCGCCGGGACGCCCCGTTGCTGGGGCAGCTGTGCGCTTTACAAGTATACTACATTTACATTTTACTGTGCGGTGGGCGGTAAAGAAGCACACGAGTGAGCAGGCAATGGGGAGGGGAGTACAGGAGTGAGGATCAGAAGCAATGGGTGAAAGAAGAGGGCACAGGTGGGGGAAGCAACACAGAGGGTGATGAGGGGAAGCAAAAGGCCAGGCAGCAATGCAGAAAGGGTGGTGCAGAAACACACGGGCAAGAAACAAATGAAGGCGAGAGAAGCACACAACGGAAACCCAAAAGAAAGAGTAGTGTTTGGACAGGGAGCAGTGGAAGCATGGAAGCCAGTCAATCAAAAGTGATAGTAAAGAGGTAAAGCTAAATGGTGGAGACAAACACAAGATTGATCAGTTAGGACACAAATGAGAAGCAGGAAAACAACAGTAACAGGAAATCTAGCCAATGTAAGCAATGGGTGGGCTTCAAGTCCCTGTATGTTCTTGGTAAGACCACAATATATCTTGCAATAGTCTAGTAGGCCTGACCTAAAAATAGCTTTAGTCTAACTAGTGCTCGTTTAGAACAATACTAATAAGTTTACCTGAGGCAAATTTGTCCGTCATTTTCCTTTCTTCATATTCATACTGAACTAAGAAACACCGAGTAAGACTCGTG
This sequence comes from Lissotriton helveticus, assembly GCF_964261635.1. Classification (NCBI taxonomy): domain Eukaryota; kingdom Metazoa; phylum Chordata; class Amphibia; order Caudata; family Salamandridae; genus Lissotriton; species Lissotriton helveticus. Next base: position 36,774,494 of record NC_136061.1, on the reverse strand, counting down.
AGGTAAAGCTGGTGATGGAGTGAAGAATCAAGAATCCTACCAAAAAACCCCAGTCACCCAAGCCCAGACAACGATCTTGCCACAGTTTTTCATAGTTGTCCAAAAGACACCAATCCCTCATTTACAAACACCCCAGAAAGCCAAAAGAGGCATCACCTCTCACGACTCCAAGGCTGATCATAAATGTATCAACAGCAGCTGGGGGTGGGTGGCTGGACCCAGGGGCAGGGAAGCTAAATTAGGCTGGGCTCCAGTTACCTGGTGGAGGAAGGCAATCTAAGGTCCCCCACTGGTATGGTAAGTACCATGCAGCTACTTTTAGATAAGAGCACATGGAGGAGGCAGCTGCTGGAAATGATGGAACTGGACAAGGAAAGGAGTCCAAAGACCTCTTCTTCAAAGAAGTTCTGGATCCCGCTCGCTCAGCCCCCAAAGAACCTTCCACCCTTTTCGAGACCCCATATAACTCCCCAAAGAGCCACAGGTGCTCATGATAACATACAGCAGAATACTGAGTTCAGGAGTTGTAGGGTGCAGGAAGTGACTGCATGCACTAGGCTACCATTAGGGAAAAGCTTTTAGAAAACTGTAACAATAACAGAGGTTGTTTAGTATGCATTTGACAGAAAGAGTGGGGAAAGGCACTTCTATAGCCAGTGGTGCTTAGCCCAACCAGGGATGTCCCAAGACAGACTCAAACCACCACCCACGTGGAGGCCAACACAATGCCTTCATGAAGTTCTCAGTCCAGTCCTTGACTATGCGCCGCACAACTGTTCAATGCATAACTCTATATATATAAGATAGGAGGTAGATAGAGGGAAGTATTCAGCAGCTTCATCCACAAATGTTTTCCAAATCAGCTTGGGAGATGCAAACACCACATATATCAATGTATCCAGACTAAATTCTCCCTCATACATAACCACCTGTCTCTGGAGCTGCATCATCACCATCAGAAACATTTAACTAATCTAAGGACCAAACAGGCCCTAATCTACTCAGAAGATTTCTAAAAGGGCCCCTCTTCTACCCGAGAGTGCGGGTCTACTATGAAGGGCTGTAAGAATAACATAGCATAGTACGAAACCACAACACGTTGCAGACAAGGCACTGTTCTAAGTCATTTAGAGTACAGAATGATGTTACGCTGTCCATGCTGTGCTGCTGGGAATACTGCCCTCTACCAAGAAGAGTATGTCAGCAACGCAGAGAGGAGGAGCAGCAGGAAAGAGATGGGCAACTCTCCACACTGTGGTCCCGATTCACAAAGGGTTATCTGTGAACTGATGTGCGTATCCTGTATTTACAAGAAGTTAAACCTACTCATGAAAACGATTTGTGAAACAAGCCCACTGTGAAGGGTCTGCTTGGTGGGGTTCAAAGTCCCCGACTTGGCGACTCATGCTGCACCCATCCATCCATCCGATCACCATCTTACATGACATAACTTATAAAATGGGCGCCTTCCTCCCACCCGTAGAGGTCACACCTGTGAATGCTGCTGGTTGTACAATACTCACCACTGCAGATGGGTCCACGACAGCCGTAGGATGAATGTACACACTCCCTGTAAACAGACAAGTAAAAGTTACAGAAAAATACCAGTGTGAGGAGGTGGAATGGAGTGTGGCTGACAAGTATTTTTAGTTTAATTAGATGCAAAAATATTATTGAATATTCCAAAACTCCATGAACGCACACACATTTGGATTTTGTCAGAGTGGATTTCATTTCAATCAGGCGCATCAAAGTGTCCTGAAAGCCAGTAAATGCAAATATAAATATTATATATATATATATATATATATATATATATATATATATATATATATATATATATATATATATATATATATATACTCACTCAAGATTCAGTTTTTCTCGTTTTCTTTGCATAAACCAACGGACGCAGACCCAGATTGCGGTGCATATAATTGATGTTTTATTCCATAACGCCCTGCACCACCGCCATGACGCGTTTCGGGCAACTCCGTGCCCTTCCTCACATGACGCGCATGAGGAGTGCCTCCCATTTTTAAAGTGACATTGCAAATCACGCTAGGCATCAACATGGAAAAATATTATGTGCAGTTTGATAAATGCAAAGCCGAGTACATTGTTAATTTCACAGTTACTGCTAATAAATACTGAAAGTCAATAAATAAATATTATCAACACATTCATGATTTAAATACACATAAAATATATTTAAAAAGCATTTTTTTGTTAAAAAACCCTCTGTAAGAGTTTCTTAAAAAATATTCTTTTTTTTGTAGCAGCAACCATATACCTTAACTAATTTTGTTTAGGTATATTGTGTTTGCGCAAAACGGCAAACCAGACAATAGGAATGAGTTGTAAACAATAGACTCTCTAATAATAATGCCCCAGTGGGCCTTATCAATAATGTTTTCCATGCAGGTCAAATGGCCTAAAGTGCTATGTGCTAAATATCATAATATTGAGACGATCTCAGCCGTGACCTATCTAAGTGCAAAATGTGCAAAAGAATATAAATAAATAAATAAATAAATAAAGTTTACTTGGAAGGAAAAAGAAAGAAAGTTTCATTTTGGCATATGTCAATTGTAAAGTGCTACAGAATCTTCTCTTACTACAAACCCCTTTAAAAGTACATGATGTAATTTACAGACAAATATAAAAATCGTCAGTAAAATTCAGACCCTGGGGTATCTTACTATCCAGTTCCAGTATATAACGAGTTTCTAATCTACGCAATAGGGCTTCCCGGTGTCCGCCCCGTTTTTGAGGTAGGATAGTGTCAATAACATAATATTTTAAATCCTCCAAGTTATTCTCATGACACTCCTTAAAATGGTGAGCTACCGGGTATGTTGCATCACTATTCGTAATGGCTCTTAGATGTTGTAAAACTCGTTTGTGTACCTGTAATTTGGTACTCCCTATGTACCTCAATTTGCATGTACATTCCAATACATAAACCGCAAACTCTATTTTGCAGTTTAAGCTTTTAGTTATTGGAACTGGATTGGGCCTGAATGGAGTATTATAACTTGTCATATTCACCCCGTATTTGCACGCCCTGCATGTTTTACAGCGTGTAAATCCATTTTTGGGGCTTAACCAATTTTTTGTCACCAGCACCTCTGGGCTGCTCTTCACTAAGGCATTGCTCATTGATTGAGCTTTCCTGAATGTTATGATTGGTGACCGGGTGGATTGAATATTTAAAACTGGATCACTCCTCACAAGTTGCCAATTTTTGGTCAGAATTTTACATATGGCCTTATGCTGCAAGCTGTAAGTTAAGATCAATCTAGTAGGTGAGTCTTCATGACTAATTACAGTTTTATCGTGCTCCTTAAGGGCTTCTAGTTGATTAAGACACATAGTTTTCTGGATAGCTGTGTCCAGCACAACTTCAGAATAACCCCTGTCCAGGAATCTTTTCTTGCTGGCTGACTGTGCCATCCTACATTCACGGTCATTGCTACATATTCCACGAATCCGAAGCATCTCCCCATATGGGATGCTTCGGATTAGATGTAGTGGGTGGTGGCTGGTAGCGTGAAGAATTGTGTTGCCAGCTGTGGCCTTTCGATGTAACTTAGTGTTCCCCCTGTTGTCTGAGATGTAAACTTCCACATCTAAGAAATTGATTACATTCCTGCTCATTTGTGCAGTAAAACCTAAATTAAAAGCATTACAGTTGATTTCTTCCACAAACTTTTGAGCACTTTCCTCAGATCCCTGCCAGATAAAAAAAATGTCATCTATAAATCTGTACCAACATAAAACCTGACGGGGGCGTGGCCAAGCACTATGGCCGACAGGACGTGAGCTCCTCCAGCTCCGTCCCGAAGACCCACTGAATCCTGTTTAATCTCCTGCCCGGGCTGTTCACCTGCCCGATTTCGGGGTCCGAAGTCTTACTGACCCAGCCGGTACCTCCGGTTTTGTAGGAGCGGTCCCTCGCACGTCCGTGTGAGGGGGAGACGACACTGCCGGTGGCGGCGAGGACGCGCTGATTCACGCGACACCGCGGCCTGGGCCTAGGTCGCGGGACTGTGCTGCTGGCGGATCGCCTGAGACTGCGGTGCTGCGTGCTCTGGCCGGAGTGAATCATTGGTGGACCCTGGCGTTTGATCTGCGGCTGCCGCTGTGGCCGTGTGGTGGCGTGAGGGGCGGCTGAGGGGCCCCGAGGCTCCGAGGGGATCGTGGAGACGAGCTCTGAGGGCCTCTTGTCTCGCGCTCTGATTTGACGGCGGTGCACCGCCCCAGCTACTGGCGCTACCGGGGGTGGCTTGCTGGATCTCCGGAGGCTCTTTCCTCACCGGCGGAGTGCGTGAGTACCATTGCCCCGGGCCCCCCGGGGCGCGCTGACTGTGGAGCGGCTCCCGAACTGCTGGGCGGCCGACCGCCCCGGTCCCGCCGTTACCCCCCGTGAGAGCTGCGGCTTTGCCTCCCCCCCCCCTCCCCCCAGACGGTGGACGGCATCTCCTGATTGATAATTTGAGCGCTGGGGGGTCCTGCAGAGAGGCGCTTCGGGGCTCCATTGCGCCCCTCCCCCGGCCGCCATTTTGACTCTCGCCAGGCGGGTTGCACTGAGGATAGAGGAGACGCGTGGTGGAGCGCGCCGCTGCCGCTACCCACGCAGCGGCCCTGCGACCTCCTGAGAGGGGGGGCCCGCTGAGGCCCCTGCATTGAGTTACTGTTGTCTGGGACTGGAATGGCCTAGGTGGGACACGGGTGAGCGTGCCTCCTGATCCAGCTGTCCTGCTACTTGGCCCTGGACATTGCCCCTCTCTGCGCTTTGGGATTTGAGGGGGTGACGCCTGTACGTGGCCTCCATTCGGTTATGGCTACTGGATCGCCTGGTCTGCCCTGAATGCTGACTACACTGGGTTGACCGTGGACATTGCTTTGGCTTCGCTGCGCCTGCTGACCTTGGCCTGGGCCTGACGGTCTAACTCCTGCGTGACCAGTGGCGACCGGTGAGGCTGCAGTAGAACGCGCTTGGTGGGAGCGGAACATATAATCATGACGACACGTAAAGACCGTTCCTCGAAGGCCACCCAGCCCAATACAATTGTGCAGTATACTACTCCACGCCTGCAGCCGCAGAGGATTACACGGCAGACAGGGCCTGACGACGGTGGGGAGAATCCTGCGGAACCTTCTAGAGCGGACATCCTTAAGGCCATTCATGGCTCCCACTCTGCCCTGGAGCATCAGATAGAGACGGTCTCCATTGATGTTAACTTATTGCGGACCGACCTCCGCAAGGTGGCAGATAAGGTATCGGACGCGGAGGGCAATATCACACAATTGCAGGGAGAAGTCGCTTCCTTACAGAAGTCAGTCGCCCAGCTCACATCTACCACCCGCGCTTTGGAGAGACGTGCAGAAGATGCGGAGGGGAGGGCCCGTAGGAGCAACATACGGGTCCTTTGAGTGCCGGAACGATTGGAGGGGAGGAATCCTGAACGTTTCCTGGAAACTTGGATCCGTACGCAGCTGTGCCCAACTGGCCTGTCCAGCGTCTTCATCGTGGAGCGGGCGCATGGAGCCCTGGTGCCCCCTCCGCGTCCTGGCGAGGCTCCTAGGGCCCTCATAGCAAAGATCCTGAACTATAAGGATCGTGACTGTATCCTGAGGGCTGCGAGGGAGGCGGAATCCCTTATGATCGAGAACAGTCGCGTATCAATCTACCCGGACTACACTCAGCAAGTACAGGAACTGAGAAAATCCTACTTGGGAGTTAAACAAAAACTCCGGGAAATGAAGCTCCAATATATGCTTTTGTATCCGGCCAAGCTCAAGGTACTCTCCCAAGGCCGTGCACACTTCTTTGAGACGCCAGCGGAGGTCTGGGAATGGCTTGAGATCAGGGGGGATGACTTGCCACCGGGTGAGCGAGGTGGCCCACGTGAGACTTGGGGGACCAGACCACGGAAGAGACTACGGGGGAGAAGAGGTTGCCAGTCTGGCTCCCGCGGATCCCCTGAGCCGCGGCCTGTGGTGGGGGCCGATGGAGCTATTTGTATGGAAGCCTCACTGCTGGGAGCGGGTTTAAGCTCGACTGGGGATCCTGCCCCTGGTGATACTTTAGAGCCGGACACCTTGCAGGAAACGCTACCGGATATAAACTCCGCGGCCCCGGAGGTCCCGGAGACGGCCCTCTCTGAAACAAGATTGGAATAACTGTTTGGTATTCGCTGAATATGCTTCTCTGGGCCGATCTCCTCAGATTGGGCGTCCTCGTCCTGCCACCTTGGTGGGCAGCCACGCTTTCTCCTTGTTGGTGGGGCTCCTGGTTATTGGACCGAGCCGGAAGGCTTGTGCACATGTGGCCTGTGTTGTGGGGGGAGGGGGGGGCCGCCTATTGATACGAGCACCTTTGCGGCCACTCTGCTAACGGAGGTGGGAAGACATGCCCGGGTAATGTGTTGGAAGTATTGGGTCTCTTGGGGAGCTGGGAGGGAGGGTGGGAGGGGGTGGACTTGTTGGGAGTGAGTGGTGGCTGTGTGTGTTGTATGGGGTGGCTGTGTACGTCCTGGCACTGGCAGGGGAAGGGCAGGGTGGCGTTTTTCTTTGTTGCTGTCCTTTTGCTCGTGGGTGGGGGTGGGGAAGTTGTTTTTGAACAAGTTCCATGTCTTGGGGAGTTTTTGGAGGGTGGGATGGGGTTCTTGGGGAGGGTTTTGCTGACATCATGTGCGAATGTTCCGGATGTTGGGATTCCTGAGGGATGGGTTCTGTTTTACGCAGACATTGTTGCTGGCATCAGGTGTATATTGAGTTCGAGTTGTGGAGGGTCACCTCGTGGTGCTCCTCCTTTCCGCTTACCTATTGTGGGGACCGAGTGGGAGCGGGGCGTGTTGTATTTTCACTGTGCCCCGATTGGGCGTAATAGCTGGACATGGGATTTAAATTTTTAACGTGGAATGTACGTGGGTTGGGTACTTGCACCAAGAGACACAGAGTGCTCACCTTTCTGAAGAGACATGGAGTCTCGGTGGCTTGCCTGCAAGAGACCCACTTGGATGACGATGGTGCGCAGCGCCTGTCCAAGAAATGGAGGGGCCAGATGTTTCATTCCTCCTTCTCTACATATGCTAGGGGTGTCCTTATTTGGGTGGCTCCGGGGATCCCCTGCGCTGTCCAGTATGTCGATGCGGATGTGGAGGGTAGATACTTGTTGGTGCGAGTCAGATTAGATGATAAGGAACTCTTGCTGCTTAACACCTATGCCCCAAACACTGATGACCCGGCTTTCTTCTCTCGGATCCAGGACCTGGTGGCCTCTGGTATGGATGCACCCCTCCTTTGGTTTGGAGACTTTAACTGTATCTTGCACCCAGAGTTGGACCGCCATCCGCCCCGGTCGGGCACTAAGCCCCGTATGACGGCACGGTTGCGGGACGTGATGCACAACCTTGGGGCGTTGGACGTGTGGAGGGCCTGTCACCCTACGCAGAAGCTCTATACCTGTTACACCCCGACGCACGGTACCCATAGCAGATTGGACCGCGTATTGGCGGCTAACCTTGCCCCGTCTCTTACCTTGACGGTTACCCATCAGGCCCGGTATTTGTCGGACCATGCCCCTGTGACGTGTGTGGCGCAGTGGCCTGATCGGGTTACACGGCCCCGCACATGGCGAATGCCCGCTGACCTCCTTCAGGATCCAGTGGCTAAGGATCATGTAGAGACTTCACTGTTGGACTATGTGAACCTTAATTGGGGAGGGGACGAGCTGCCCTATTCTGCTAAATGGGATGCGTTGAAAGCGGTAGTGCGGGGGTGTGTATGGGCCTCACGTATGGGGTCAGAAAACAACTGCTATCTGAGTTGCAAGATGCGGAGGCTGCGCTTCGGCGCGCCCAGTCCCGCCCTGACCCGGATGCCCTAGATCGGCAGGCTGAGGAGGACGCTCTGGTCTCGATCCACGATATCCTTTCTCGGCTTGATAAATTTACTCTGGGCCAGTACAGGCAGAGACTCCACCGTGAGGGCGATAAATCTGGCCGCCTGTTGGCCTGGATACTTCGCCGTGAGTTCGCACCTGAAAGGATGGTTGCCTTGCGCCACCCGCATTGGGTTATGGTCCACTCTGAATCCGATATCCTCGAGGTACTTCGAAGCCACCTGCAGTCTGTATATGAGGCGGACCCAACGGTTACGGAAGGTACCTATCAATCGTATCTTGAGGAACTGGACCTTCAAGCCTTGCCGGAAGCAACGGCGAAGGAACTAGATGCGAAACTGACACTGAGTGAGATAACTGCGGCAATGGCCGTCCTCCCTCGGGCCAAGGCCCCTGGTGGCGACGGCTATCCAGCAGAGTTCTATCACTCCTTCGGTCACGTCCTGGCCCCCCTCCCGTTGCAAGTCTATACTGAGGCTTTACAGACGGGCGCCCTTCCGACCACTATGAACCAAGGAGAAGTGTGCATGATTTTAAAGCCGGGCGGAGACAGTGCTGACCCCGCGGCATACCGTCCTATCACCTTGATTAATACGGACGCAAAAATTCTCACCAAGCTGTTGGCCACTCGACTCGCCCCACTTATGACTCGGCTGATACATCCCGACCAGTGCGGATTCATTCCGGGTCGTAATACGGCGATGAACTTGCGCCGTCTGAACCATATCCTGCATGAGGTGAGGGGTCGAGAGGGCCCTCATGTCTTGGTGTCAATCGACCTGGCCAAGGCCTTTGACACGGTGCACTGGGGATATCTGATGCAGGTGCTCCGGAAGACGGGGTTCGGACCTGAATTTCGCGCTTGGATCCGGGTGCTCTACGGAGCGCCCCGGGCCAGGGTGCGGCTGGGGTCGGCCCGTTCGGAGGAGTGGTTGTTGGGGAGGGGCACCCGACAGGGCTGTCGTCTGTCCCCCCTCCTTTTCGCACTTGCGATTGAGCCCCTCGCCGTATCCGCCCGCGCCGCACTACAGCGCTGGGCAATAGCCGTGGGTGGCACTGCTAATGTGATATCCCTATACGCGGATGATGCACTCTTTTATCTTGCCTCCCCCTCTGAGGCCCTTCCAGCCTTGATGAGGGTCCTGGACCGCTTTGGTGCGGCTTCTGGGTTGCGTATTAATCTTAATAAGTCCCTAGTGTTCCCGCTGTCGGGATGCGCCCCGGACCCCGACGTGGATAGACCCTACCAGGGCCTCCGTTGGGAATGGGAGGCGTTTCGCTACCTTGGCATTCAGGTGGCCGCGTCCGATGATGCCCTGCTGACTCGCAATGTGGACAGGGTGCTTATAGCCCCCCGCAAGTCTATCACCTTTTGGAATACGCTTCCTCTCTCTCTCATGGGACGGTTGGCGGTGGCCAAAATGGTGATGCTCCCTAGAATCCTATACATCCTGCAGAATACCTTATGTCCGTTGCCTTCCCGAGTGTTTCGCACCTTGGACTCGCTCCTCACTTCCCTGCTTTGGGCAGGGGGGCGCAGCAGAGTAGCTTTGCGCACGGTGGTGCGATCATGGGAGGAGGGTGGCCTCGGAGCCCCGCGATTCGAATTATATTACTTTGCGGCGCAGCTCCTCCCGGCGGCGAGGTGGTTTGCGGAAGAACAGAACTGGGAATTGGCTCTACTAGCAGGCACGGCTAATGACAGAGTCCTGAGAGAGGCGTTGATGCAGGGCCGAGGCACAGACGACACCTTGCCGTATGTGGTACGCCACACAGCCGAAATCTGGCAGCGGTTTGTTGAGAAGGTGTTGAGGCGAGCTCCTTTTCATAGGGAGCTCCCGTTATGGATTTTAGCCCTGGTACTCCGGTTGGAAGAGACTATGTCCTACCGAGAGTGGCGCTCTGGTGGATGTGAGGCACTGGCGGACCTCTATCCAGACGACTCTTTCCTATCCTTTGAACGAGCCAGGGAGTCCTTTGATCTGGGTAGGGGGCAATACCTTCACTATCGAAGCCTCCAAGATGTGGCCAAGACGACATGGCCCCAGTACCCGGAGGCTCCGCCAGTTACGCATACCCTGGACGTCATCTTGTCCTGTGGGCGAGGCAGACGGTTGATCTCCCTTCTCTACTCGGCCATGTGCCGGGATTCCACCCCCCGCCCCCGACGGCACCGCCCTGGGCGGCCTGGGAGGTGGACTTAGGGGTGTCGCTGGAACCAGATCAGCGGAAGCGAATAGGGCTTTTAACCCGCAAGGTCTCCTGCAATGCGCGTTTTAAACTGATACACTTTAACTTCCTCCACCAAACCTATATGACCCCTGTGTCCTTGCATCGTATCTCGGCTGATAGACCTCACACCTGCCCGCGATGTGGAGCGCAGAGAGCGGGCTTTCTGCACTTAGCATGGGCCTGTCCTCCAGTACAGGACTTTTGGAGGAAAGTGGTGCCACACATTACCCGGGCCACGCATATCGAGCTCCTCTTTGACCCGCTCCATTGTCTCCTGGCACTGCTACCCAGGCCCAGGAAGAAAAAGTTGTCCTATAAGTTCCTGCAACTTCTATTGGTCCTAGCGAGGAGACGAGTGGCCATTACATGGATGGGTCGGAGGGCACCCGACCTTTCTGTTTGGCTGAGAGATGCGAAAGAATGGGCTCTAGCTGAGGAGACGCACATGCAGCGTACTCGCAGAGACGAGAAATTGCAAGAGGACCTACTTGCCTGGAGGGTGCTATGCATGGAGGGGCTAACGGAGGATGAATCAGATGCCGCCAGTGATGAACTGTTTTCTCCTGCTGATCCAGAGTCCGACAGTCCTGGGGAGGGGTCAGAGTTAGGGGGGCTTGATCGGGTGTAGAAGCCCATAGTACCCACGCCGAGTTCCCTTGTAACGTCTGCTTGAACACAGCAGGGATCCCCATAGGTCCAGCCGCTTCATATGATCCATGCCTTAGCTTGTCCTCACACTAGTGATTTACCTCCTTAGAAGTTGTACTACTGATGCCTATGTTTGTTTTTGGGGGTTTTCTGATTATTGTTGTAATATTATATGTACTCAGAATTTGTAGCGTAAAAAACAGCGAATGTATTGATGGTTTGGTATCCTTAGCACACGAAGGCACTTCTTCTATCCTCGCTACATGCCTAGTCCCTGCGCCGCCCAGCCTCCGGGATGTGGGCCGTGATTGGCTGTGTATTACTTTGGAGTTGGCATGCTGTTATTCCTCCTGCGTATATGCTTGAGGTGTCATTGTAAGATGTGCATATTCTATATTTTCGCAATAAAAACATATTTTCAAAAAAAACATAAAACCTGACTCTTTAAAATTTCTGAGTATTCTCTACTGAGGACCTGTTTCTCCCAGTAGCCCATATGTAGGCACGCATAACTGGGTGAGAAACAGGCACCCATTGCTACTTCCCTGACCTGATTAAAAATCTGGTTATTAAATAAAAAGAAATTGTTTTCGAGGCAGGTTAAAATCATGGCAGACAACATTTTGTTATGCAAGTTCATATCATTAGATCTAGTGTCTAGATAAAACTCCACAGCGCGAATACCATCTCGGTGGTTAATACTTGTATATAATGTGGTCACATCTAGTGTTACTAGGAGATAATCTTCTTTCCACTCTATACCACCTAATTTCCTTAGAAAGTCACTGGTGTCTTTTATGTAAGATGGAAGTTCTTTAACATGAGTTTGTAGAAAATAATCCACATATCGCGATGTGTTCTCCAGTAAACCACCACAAGCCAATATAATTGGCCTGCCTGGGGGACTTAAAATATCTTTATGAACCTTCGGGATAAAATAAATTGCAGGGAGTTTGGGGTGATCATTTTTTAAAAACTTGATATTCATTGTTTTATTGGTTACATTTTCTTGCGGAATGCGTTGTTTGATAGTACAAAGTTTTTAGATCCTTAGTAACTTTCTCACTGAACTGATCCAGATTGTCCCTCAGCATTATGGGGCAGAAGGTTGACTTAGGTTTAAAGGGAGTCCGGGCCATTACCCTTTCTTCCGTTCCCCTTTGGTATAGCTCTTGAGATATTACAATGCCTTCACCATGTAAATCCTCCAAATCATTCAATAAGATTACCTCTTCAGTAGACGTCACATCTAGATTGGTGAATGATGGTGCATCAACAGGCCTTTGAGTTACTGCATTATTTCCTCGCATTGCATGGTACTTGCGAAGTTTTAGCTTGTGAACATATTTATAAACGTCCACCCTGGTGTTAGCATAATCAAAGTTTATTTGTGGGCTATACGATAAACCAAGAGATAATGTGTTTGTTTCATTTTCGCTAAGTTTGGTGCTTGACAGGTTAATTATAGTACTCACATTCACATCTTCTGATGTTATTTGCGTTGCCACCTCCTGTTTACCTTTTTCTTGGTTTTTGATTTTGTGGTATCTGCGTCTGGCCCTTCGTTTGGAGTTCCTGTTTGTTGTGCCCCTGCATTTCTCACATTGGACCTTAGGATCTGTCTTCGATCCTGGCGCAAGCAGTCCACCTCTTGGGCCAGGGAGCGTGTTGGAAACCCCAGCTCTTTTGATGTGCCTGGTTGGTCCACCTCTGATCCACTATCCACAAGTGAGCTCAGATCCGAAGCAGAGGATTGTAAGGCAATACTTGTTTGTTGCCCTTGTATTCCTGTCGCAGTGCTGGAAGTTTTTACGCTGTCATATTTTTTTGCGAATGTGAATACCCGCCCCTGCTCATAATCGCACTTATCTCGGTGAAATTTGAAGGTTTTCCTTTTCTTGACAACCTCCTCCTCCTTTTGCAACCTTATGAGCATTTCATTCCTATATTTCTGGATTGTATCGGTCTGCTCCAAATTAGCGATCTCATTATTAACATCATCTATGGCATTTTGTAATTTTATATATATATGTGTGTTTTTTACAGGGGTGTTATAGTTAGTTGGACATTTCATGTGTACAAAACCATAGAAATTCCCCCGTTATAGTTAGTTCAGCTAACTATAACTGGCGCGCCCGCAATGCACTGCTGATGACGTCACATATTACATCACTCATGACATGCTCAGTAACATCACTCATGACATCACTGATGACAGCTCCCCGTGTGGAAAAGCAATCTGCTTTGTTTTTTGAAAGAGAGCAGGTTTCCCTGCTCTCTCTTCCAAAAACCAAACCAGAGTTTGCCTTGACAGTGCGGGAGCCGTGCTCCCACCCTGTTAAAGCAAACAGCAGGGTCCCGGGGGTGGGCACCCCGGGACACTGTAGGAGCCGGCCCTGGTGGGTGGTGGTCCCCAGGGCCATCACAGGCTCCAGGAGGGGGGCCGCGCGGCCCCCCTCCCATCATTGACAAAACCCTGGAGGGTGGTGGTCCCCGGGGCAGCAGGGGGCCGTGTGGCCCCGCTAATTACTAAAAGCCCCCGGGGGTGGCGGTCCCTGGGGCAGTAGGGGGCCGTGTGGCCCCAGCTAATTAATAAAAGCCTCTGGGGGTGGCGGTCCCCGGGGCTTGGGGGGGCCTCCAAGGCCCACCCACACATTTAGAAAAAAAAGCCCTGGGGTGGTGGTCCCCTGGGTTGCAGGGGGGCCGTGTGTCCCCCACAAATATTGTTGCAAAGCCCCGGGACTTCGCCCACCCGGGGGCTAATTAATAGCGAATCGCGGTAGACCGCGCTTCGTTTTTTTTATTTTCGCGGCTGAATCCGCGGGTTCCTCAGCGCATCTTACCAATTAAAAAAAAATTTTGGGGGCCCAGGGGGTCCTTGTGGGGTCCCCTGAGCAGGCCTAGGGGGCCAGGGTGTTCTACCCTGCCCCCTATTCTTGTTTTGCGTGTTTATTTTTCTCTTTTCTTGTGCCTGGGTTCTACTGAGGCAGAAGATGGCTGCCAACACTTCCTGGTTTGAAGTGTTGACAGCCAATTAGAATATAGCTTGTGACTGGCAGGGTGCGCGGATCCTCCGTGCCTCTATGTATCAATATTTTTTTCGTTTTTTTTCTCAGCAAGTACTGAACGGATTTACACCATTTAACAATAAGAGTTCTTTCTGAACCAAGGGCTACCTTTTTGCCAAATTTGGTGTAATTACGTTCAGCAGTTCGGGCTGTAGCCGTGTCTAAAGTTTCCTATGGAAATTAACATGGAGAAAACACGTTTTGGGACCCACCTTTTTTCTCGGCCCCCGCTTTGCTGAATCACCCCGAAACTTTCAAGACAGGAGCTGACCGGAGCTGACCTTATGTTTTTGTGAAGATTCGTCAACCGGCACCAAAGTTATTGGGAAAACTATGGAAACTAGGTCCTAACTATATAAAAAAGATATATATATATATATATATATATATATATATATATATATATATATATATATATATACACATACATACATACACCATTTCTACTGAGCGGTAGTACAGCGCTTCACTGAATTTACTTCCACATCTTAGGTTACATTCGCTTGTATCAAATTATATTTGATATAAAAAGGCATGCGAGCACTTTTAGCACGGTTACTAACTCTCATTACCTTCCTATCCTGCTTCATTATCCAGCAAACAATAATTGCCAATCCTACTCCCCCACTGACCCCTCCATGAGAAGCTGACATCTTTGGTTGGAAGCTGTGCCCAGCGCTGGGGCAACTGAGAAATACAATATAACGAACATGAATGGATTTTGGCACTACATCAACACTGTACTATTGTTCGTGTTTTATAGCGCCAATTACAATCATCTAAACTAAAATATATCAAAACAAATTAATGGTTGACAATGTACGGGTTAATTATACATGTAATTGTCAATGAGGGGAATGTGATCATGTAATAGAAATGAGCTATGAGAAGGAGCATCAGTGAAAGGGGCAGGGTAACACCTCATCAGAAGGCAGAGCCGGCAGAGTATCAAAAGAGGGGGGCAGCCTGACCCAATACAGGAACTGAACACTGGCAGAGCACTGACAGAAGGGGAGCAGGAACACACCTCACCAGAAGGACACAGAGGCAAAGCACCAACAGAGGGAGGCAGAGCGACACCTCACCAGAAGGACACAGAGGCAAAGCACCGACAGAGGGAGGCAGAGCGACACCTTGCCAGACGGACACAGAGGCAAAGCACTGACAGAGGGAGGCAGAGCGACACCTCGCCAGACGGACACAGAGGCAAAGCACCGACAGAGGGCGGCTGTGCGACACCTCGCCAGAAGGACACAGAGGTAAAGCACCAACAGTGGGGAGCCAGAGCGACACCTCGCCAAACGGACACAGAGGCAAAGCAACGACAGAGTGGGGCAGTGCGATACCTCAACAGAAGGACACAGAGGCAAAGCACCGACAGAGGGAGGCAGTACGACATCTTACCAGAAGGACAGAGAGGCAAAACAGCGAAAGAGGGAGGCTGAGTGACACCTTGCCAGAAGGACACAGAGGCAAAGCACCGACAGAGGGAGGCAGAGCGACACCTCGCCAGAAGGACACAGAGGCAAAGCACTGACAGAGGGAGGCAGAGCGACACCTCCCCAGAAGGACACAGAGGCAAAGCACCGACAGAGGGAAGCAGAGCGACACCTCGCCAGAAGGACAGAGGAAAAGCACCGACAGAGGGAGGCAGAGCGACACCTCGCCAGAAGGACACAGAGGCAAAGCACCGACAGAGGGAGGCAGTACGACATCTTACCAGAAGGACACAGAGGCAAAGCACCGACAGAGGGAGGCAGAGCAACACCTCGCCAGAAGGACACAGAGGCAAAGCACTGACAGAGGGAGGCAGAGCGACACCTCGCCAGAAGGACACAGAGGCAAAGCACCGACAGAGGGAGGCAGAGCGACACCTCGCCAGAAGGACACAGAGGCAAAGCACCGACAGAGGGAGGCAGTGCGACACCTCACTAGAAGGACACAGAGGCAAAGCACCAACAGAGTGAGGCAGAGCAACACCTCGCCAGAAGGACACAGAGGCAAAGCACCGACAGAGGGAGACAGTACGACATCTCACCAGAAGGACACAGAGGCAAAGCACCGACAGAGGGGGGCAGAGCGACACCTTGCCAGACGGACAGAGAGGCAAAGCACCGACAGAGGGAGGCAGAGCGACACCTTGCGAGACGGACACAGAGGCAAAGCACCGACAGAGGGAGGCAGAGCGACACCTCGCTAGACGGACACAGAGGCAAAGCACTGACAGAGGGAGGCAGAGCGACACCTCGCCAGACGGACACAGAGGCAAAGCACCGACAGAGGGCGGCTGTGCGACACCTCGCCAGAAGGACACAGAGGTAAAGCACCAACAGTGGGGAGCCAGAGCGACACCTCGCCAAACGGACACAGAGGCAAAGCAACGACAGAGTGGGGCAGTGCGATACCTCAACAGAAGGACACAGAGGCAAAGCACCGACAGAGGGAGGCAGTACGACATCTTACCAGAAGGACAGAGAGGCAAAACACCGAAAGAGGGAGGCTGAGTGACACCTTGCCAGAAGGACACAGAGGCAAAGCACCGACAGAGGGAGGCAGAGCGACACCTCGCCAGAAGGACACAGAGGCAAAGCACTGACAGAGGGAGGCAGAGCGACACCTCCCCAGAAGGACACAGAGGCAAAGCACCGACAGAGGGAAGCAGAGCGACACCTCGCCAGAAGAACAGAGGAAAAGCACCGACAAAGGGAGGCAGAGGGACCCCTCGTCAGAAGGACACAGAGATAAAGCACCAACAGAGGGAGGCAGAGCGACACCTCGCCAGAGAGACACAGAGGCAAAGCACCGACAGAGGGAGGCAGTGCAACACCTCACCAGAAGGACATCGAGGCAAAGCTCTGACAGAGGGAGGCAGAGGGACCCCTCGTCAAAAGTACACAGAGCCAAAGCACCGACAGAGGGAGGCTGAGTGACACCTCACCAGAAGGACACCAAGGGAAGGCACTGACAGAGGGAGGCAGAGCGACACCTCGCTAGACGGACACAGAGGCAAAGCACCGACAGAGGGAGGCAGAGCGACACCTCCCCGGAAGGACACAGAGGCAAAGCACCAACAGAGGGAAGCAGAGCGACACCTCGCCAGAAGGACAGAGGAAAAGCACCGACAGAGGGAGGCAGAGCGACACCTCGCCAGAAGGACACAGAGGCAAAGCACCGACAGAGGGAGGCAGTACGACATCTTACCAGAAGGACACAGAGGCAAAGCACCAACAGAGGGAGGCAGAGCAACACCTCGCCAGAAGGACACAGAGGCAAAGCACTGACAGAGGGAGGCAGAGCGACACCTCGCCAGAAGGACACAGAGGCAAAGCACCGACAGAGGGAGGCAGAGCGACACCTCGCCAGAAGGACACAGAGGCAAAGCACCGACAGAGAGGAGGCAGTGCGACACCTCACTAGAAGGACACAGAGGCAAAGCACCAACAGAGGGAGGCAGAGCAACACCTCGCCAGAAGGACACAGAGGCAAAGCACCAACAGAGGGAGGCAGTGCAACACCTCACCAGAAGGACATCGAGGCAAAGCACTGACAGAGGGAGGCAGAGCGACACCTCGCCTGAAGGACACAGAGGCAAAGCACCAACAGAGGGAGGCAGAGCAACACCTAGCCAAAAGGACACAGAGGCAAAGCACCGACAAAGGGAGGCAGAGGGACCCCTCGTCAAAAGTACACAGAGCCAAAGCACCGACAGAGGGAGGCTGAGTGACACCTCACCAGAAGGACACCAAGGGAAAGCACTGACAGAGGGAGGCAGAGCGACACCTCGCTAGACGGACACAGAGGCAAAGCACCGACAGAGGGAGACAGTACGACATCTCACCAGAAGGACACAGAGGCAAAGCACTGACAGAGGGAGACAGTACGACATCTCACCAGAAGGACACAGGGGCAAAGCACAGACAGAGGGAGGCTGAGTGACACCTCACCAGAAGGACACTGAGGAAAAGCACTGACAGAGGGAGGCCGAGCGACACCTCGCCAGACGGACACAGAGGCAAAGCACTGACAGAGGGAGGCTGAGGGACACCTCACCAGAAGGACACTGAGGAAAAGCACTGACAGAGGGAGACAGTGCGACACCTCGCCAGAAGGACACCGAGGCAAAGCAACGACAAATGGAGACAGTACGACATCTCACCAGAAGGACACAGAAGCAAAGCACCGACAATGTGGACGTGGGAATCACAGTGACATTTCACCAGGAGAACTCACTGGAAAATCAGTAATAGAAGGGGGCAGGATGACACTTCATCAGAAGGACAAATAGTCCAAATAGGCAGACCCCATACCATGCAGAAGAGGGGTGTCAGAGTGGCACCTCACCAGAAGAGCACACTGGCAAAGCAACGACAGCGGCGGACAGCGTGACACCTCACCAGAAGAGCACACTGGCAAAGCAACAACAGAAAGTGGCAGCATGAACATAAACAGAAGGACTTACTCGCAGAGAGGGGAAGCCAGTTAACACTCCACAAGGTAAACATACTGGAGACAAAGGCAAGCAAGGTGGTACCTCTCCAGAAGGACACACTGGTAGAGCCCAGACAGGCAAGGGGGAACAGGGTGACACTGCAACAGCAGGATTCACTGGCACAGCAACAACAGGGGTGACATCTTATTCATAGGTGTTGGGTTGGAAACATGCCCTGCATGATGGACCATGATGATGAACCACAGAAATGCAGACAGGCCTTCCAGTCAGTTTTGCCTGTACAATGTCTGGCCTTCTCTAATGGTGAAGTAAGGCTCTGGGTAGTTTGATCTGGGAGGGGCATCTGTTGGGATGGGAGTGTTCCCTTCATGGTGGACAGTCTTGACCCTCTGCTCTTTGCACTCGAGTGAGAGTATCTGGTATCCCGGGTTTTGAATTTGTTCACAGCCTCAGGCTAATCCAGTGTACACATGAAGGCTTGGACCTTACCCCTGACATGAGTAAGGTCCTGTGACCTGGAGGGCCGCACTGATATTCCCTTTCTTGACTGACAGTGGCCTACCGTCCCTGTCAGCGGTTTATCATGCGGAACGGTGGTGGTGGCGTACTGTGATTTGTGAATCAGTAGTTGTGACCAGACCTTTATATATGTGCTACTGGAGTGGAGGCCTACTAGCCCAAACAGCTAAAGTTGGGCTTCTATGCACTAACCCAGATCCTTGCGCTAACATACTAGGTACATTTTATGCATATGTGCTTATGTGATCTGTGTGTTGCACATACTGTTACTTGTACTTAATATAGCGCACGACTCACTCCAGAAGGAGTATCTCGGCGCGGTGCTGCTCAAGTGAAGAGGGCACGGTGTAAAGCCATGTTTTTAGCATCTTCTTAAAATTCATGACGGTGGAGCAGGTGCGGATGTGAGATTATTCCAGTGTTGCAGGGTCAAATATGAAAACAATCTGCCACCAAATCCGGCAGTGCAAATGGGTGGGTTCTGCAGGAGAGTTTTGTTTGAGGACCTTAACTGTCTAGGAGACAGATAATAACTCGGTTACGAGCACATGAGAGCAGGTTGGGTCTGGTATAAAGCCGTGTGCGTCAAGCAGCAGAGAGGGAGGGGGCAGGAGCAGCGGCTCCGCTGAGGCAAGCATCATGAGACAGAATGCTGGATCTTCAGTTCGGACAGATAATGGCACGAATAATAATGGCACCATCAATGCTAACATAGGAAAGTACATGGTTTACATGTGCAAAGGTGGAGCATTTCAGGCCTAAGCAACACAGCAATGACATTTCAAATCTAACACCTCTTTGAATAGGCAGCCAATGCAATTTATTCAGTTTGGTTAGCCGAGCAACCTATTTTGCATGACTTGTAATTTAGCCAGCAAGGTGTCATTTGCTGATACCAGCAGTGCATTTCCGTAAACCATGCAACTGGTTACAAGAGCCTGGACAAGGGTGTTCCTAGAGGTGGAAGAGAGCCAGGGAAACCTTTTTTTAACAGCCTCATTGTGGAAAAATAAAAGCTGCATGTAGCATTAACTTGATCTCTCATAGATAATGTCTGATCTATTTGTACTCTCCAAATTTCTCACCAGTTGCTTGGGAGAAGGGGCTGGACCAAGGTCCGAGGGCCACCAGTCAGCCGACCAGAGCTTTGTGAGCATCTCCGCCTGATTCACCGTGTCTACTTCATCATTTGCCTGGGGTTAAACTATGCTACCCACTCAAGTCTTACTCTCAATTCCACCAAGAATTCCTGCATAGCTCTCGAGATGAAGTGCACCCCATTATCGGGCACCAACACTCTGGGTATTCCTTCTTCCATTAACGTTTTCATTAAAAACTTTACTACATCGCTTGTATTCACCTGATCCATAATTGTCACAAAAAAAAACACTTACTTTGGTGGTCCATGTAAATCAATAGGAACCGGTCCCTTACTCCCAATTTATCAACCAACCCTCTAAAATGTATGGCTAACCTCTCACACGGTCTTTGTGGCAAGTCTATGCTTTTGAGTGGTGGCTGTCTAACTATTTTTGTTTCATCACGGTTTCCCACACGCATAACAATCTTGCTCAATATCTTTGACCTCACGCTGCATGTTTGGCCGCTAGAAGTGCCTCCCCCCTCCTTGCTATGACTCCTTCATGCGCAATCATAACCAGCCTACTCACATTGTCCGGTAGAACACTGCTGTCACGCCGCCGTATCTTGCTTTCACAAATAAAATACAACTTCAACTCTCCCCTTAAATATCCTGAACCATTCCAACGAATCTTTCCAGGAACTTCATGTTTTTCTCCAGCTCTCACCCATTTCCCCTCAGGGGCAGCAACTTCTACTCCACTGAAAATCCATTTCTTTCTATTTCTGTATATAACCTCTTCAATTCGCAGCTGTGGTAAACAATCACCTGCAACATTCTTCGCCCCTTCACACATTCTACTACAAAATTATAATCCATCAAAGTTTGCTTCCATCGTGGTATGCCTGGTGTTACACTCCCTTCCAGACCTCGCCCACACGTGAAGATACGGAATAGAGGTTTGCGATCCATTCTGACTGTAGATGGAAAACCCCCATAGATAGTACCTAAAATGATTGATTCCCCAACAGTAGACCTTGCCCTCGTTTGCTATTGCAGAATAAGAGACTTTACTCTTTGCCATCATCTCGAGGCAAAGCCTATGATTCTTTCATGGCCATCCACTTTTCTGAGGGAGCAGCTTCCACCCCCACATTACTGGCACCTGCAGTGACAAAGGCTCCCTTACAGGCATTGGAATGGCCTAAAGTTGATGTATTAGCAGGAGCCCTTTCATGTCTTCAAATGCACTTTCACACTTCCTAGTAGATATACACTTCATTAGCACTCTCATTGGTTCAGCCACTTCCACAAAGTTACATACAAATTACGGAAACAATTCAGCAGATTCAAAATCGTTCCTTGTTCTCCGGTCGACAAGTGGCCTCACTGGCTTCATAATATTCTTTTTAAGCTTGTACCTTTTCATTCTACTACCTCACATTCTCAGTCTCATATCGCACTCCTGCAAATTCTTTTTTTTTTATCCATGCTTTCTCCCATTATCACTGTTTTGGCATCTTTCGCTTCCTACTGCTTTCTCGTTCTTGCTTTTGGTCAAAGTGTGATGGTAAAAAATAAGTAATGCTCCTAAAAAATTAATTCCAGTGTCTAGAAACAGCAGTCATCAGCACACATAGGTCAGAGAAGGCAACAGAGTATCATATCACATTACCAACACCCAGTCGCAGAGCACAGGAGCCTGGCAACACCCTGCAGAGAGGACAGACTGACTGAGAGGGCACTAGGGCGACAACTGACTGTAAAGATACACTGGCTCCAAGCACACTATCAAGGAGGAGTTGGCCTAACGGCTAGGGCGGTCAACTTCGAATCTGGGGAACTGGGTTCATGTCTTGGCAATGACGCTGAACATCCTCTGATTCTTGGCAAATCACTTAATCTCCCTCTGCCTAACAACAACAACAAAAAAATACTAAAAATTAATGTGTCCTCATGTAACGCAACTGGTGCTATGTAAAGCGCTGTGATACCCGATTCGGGTAAAGTTTACGCTATATAAAAATCTGTAAAATAAATAAAATAAAAAAGGAGTAAAGTGCTAACAAACATAAGGTGCACTAATAGAGAGACCACAGACAGAGAAAGTGAGAGCTCAGAGGAGAGAGGGAGGGAGCGGCCTTCCCCGTAGCCGGGACAGGGGTACCTCGAATGGTGGGTCCTCCAGCCTTGTCCTGCATTAGTCTCTCTGGGTGCGACTTGCTGTAGCAGTTCAGATACAGACGACTTGCGTAGATTGCAGACCTATAGAAACAAACAGGAGTCAGGAATGAGGACAAGTATCTCCTTTAGCATAACTTGCCTAATGCAAACTTAGGTCGACCTTACACCAAGCAGAGCAAACTCAGAGTTTGCTTCCTTGTACAGCACTCAGTGAGAGTACCATCCGCAACCAGGGAACGTTCAGGTCACCATTCCCCATCCATACTCTCTATAGCTAACAGTTTTTCTCTTGTACAAAAGAATCACACCCAATTATTCTCCTTGGTATTAGATCTTTCTAATCTAATATTCAGCACTGTACATATTTATTTTGAGATTGCCAAAATGCCAGTGTATCTATCTTATTGGGTATCTTCCTTTTCTTTTAAAGCTTTCACGCACTCATCGTGTTTTTCATTATACCACATCACCGCAGCTCAGCTGCTCCATCCTACTCACAAGAGTACCTGATGAGTTGTTGCTCCTGGTGTGTAACTCAAATTGTTATTGTCTTTCATTCTACTCTCAAAATTACTTTTTTCATCTTGCAGATTCTTAAATGGTGGGAAATCTGAAAGAACCTTCTCCTGTTTTCTTTTGTCCAACCTGGACTTCACCTTTGATTTTCCAAAAGCCTCTGCATCGGCCGAGTCCATCACTCCTGCCCCACATCTGTAGCCAGATGTTGTCTCTTCACAGATGGGCCTAGTTTCACCCAGATACTGGTCCTGGTGCTTTATCTTCAATCCCTTAGACTGCCAGAGCCGTAACTGACAGCTGGAGACACCAGATACCTTGTTTGCTATCATGAGACACTTCTAGAGTCATTTAAACTCTGGCGGGTGACAGGCCAGTTTAGTGGCTGCAATGGATTCCGCTCCCCTGGCTGAAATCCAATGTCAATCAGGTGGAGCGCTCTGTGCCTCTCTTGCGATAAAAAAGTTCACTATACAACAAATGCACCCTCATTGTGTGTGTCTCATGGAATCAGATAATATCTCATTTTGGGGTCTGATGTGAGTAATTTCTGCACTCCCCTTCACCCATGCAAAATCGTCAGAATTTGTGTATGGTAAAAAGGTTGATAATGGGGAACTGTGAAAATTCTGGTTTCAGTACAACCGGACCTACCTGTTGTTCTCCAATCTTACCGGTCAAACTCTGAATCCAGTGTTAAAATCAGTTGATGCCAAGTGGGTCTATTTGCGCTCATCCTTTAGAATGAGGATATTCAAAAATGTACAACTCAGAAGTGAGAAAACACCAAGCTGAGCAGCACTCGTTCCCATGAGAACGCTCTGTGCTATGACTGATTTCACCAATAGGATGGAGCTCTCGTCTCTCCAGAGCCGGTCCTTCGAAAGGATTCGGACACTCCACCACTCTAGTCCATGTCCCAACCTCCTCTTACTAACCACAACCCCCAGCATTACTGCCCTCCTTCCTACTCACCCTGCTGATTTGATCTGACTCCAGAAGCCATCAGTTTTGTACACGTAGAGGCTGCCATGCCCAGCCAGGGCGGTGAAGATGTCCTGCTCCAGACGGATGACCTCCGCTCGGTGCCAGCCATTGGAAGTTTCCTCGCTGTGTGACAGGAAAGGAGACATGAGCAAAGGAAAGGCCGACTCCGAAGGGAATGTAGGAAAAATACCTCCTGGCACTGAAAACTGTCGCTCCCCACACAACACTGCACCACTCCAGTCACTGGCTCAACACCACGACACCCCGGGCCTGCACATCAATCCCTGCCACTGTGTCTTCACGTGATGTGCATTTCCCCCCCACAATGCAGATTACAGACATATTCCGGAGCCTCTTCTCCTTCTCACACTAATGCACACCTTTGCAGCCTTCCACATTTCCAATCCTACATACTAAGCATGCTGTCCGTACACAAACACAGCTCTCTGTGTCCGACCACCCAACCACATTACGCAACTTGCTGTCGTCTCACAGTCCTTCATCCTCCCATGCATCTCCGTCAGGTGGCCCTTTCTGAACTGAAACATACCAAAGGTGATGGGAGGCTGCTTGCAATAAGTCTAACCGCTGGCGATGACTCGGGCAGCAATCTCACGTCTTCTGAACTTCACACAGCTCCATGCCAGGTGATTTAAATACATATCCAACCCTCCTGTTCGAAGACCCGACCCATGAAGTATGTGGGTGCTTCATAGACCACCAGCTACGTGGAGATCCTGCCTCAAGGTACATTCTTCAAATACGACTCGGACTCTGGAACAAATGAGACACACAAACACACACACACCTCTCCTCGAGGACCAAGCATCCTGCAGATCCGCACTCCTTCACCCACAGGCAAGTACTTGGGTCACACAGTCTGTGCACAACCTACCCTGTGAGTTATCAATTTCACCAGCTTCCTTCACCATGTGACAAGTGTGAGCTACTTTATTGCACCGGTGAGATACACGCGTGAATCCAAGCCCCATGTAACCATTTCAACATGAGATCATACAGAGGGGTGACGCAGCTCTCCAGAGACTGCTGTCCTTGAACCATAATACAGCAAAACTGGAGCCCCTGGTGTAGGGCCGCACAATGAGACGGCACCAATGGTCTATGCATGAGCTCCCTACTGACTGGCATCGCATTATACCTCAAATTCAATGCCCAGTGTCTGTCCTGCTAAAATCTAGGACCAAGTGTAAAGTCCGTGACAGTGGAATTTCACCTACAGAATGCCCAGTTTCTCCATGTGCCCGTCTCCTAGGAAACCAGCATACAGCGTCTAGTAAGGCTCTGCATCATCCAGTGAGAAACCCCTAGCTGGGCACCCTAAGTCTCTCTAGCGTGTCCTCCCAGGTGATGGCAGACATCCTATACTGACCTCCATACCCCACAATGCCTCCGAGGTGTATGTCACTGCGAGCCGTTTCGCAGCGCACTTCAGTGGTGAGTCTATACATTAGGCCTGCAGCCTGCACCCTTTCCAAGCATTTTACTCGGGACAGTTAGTTATCATTTAATGCAGGTTGGGTCCAGGTGCCAAACCTGCTTTAGAAACCTACATGCGGAGTAATCCTGGCCACGTAATATCTGGTACGGCAAGGAATCAGTGAAGCCAAACTGCTATCTCTCTGTCAGACATGTCCGTGCTTCAACACTGTGACAGCCGAATAAAATTGAGTCATAAAAAAATATAGAATCTATCTAGGTATCCATTTGTTGTCTTTTGGTTCCCCTGAAGATTTTTTTATGCACCTCTCAACCCCATCACTGCACAGGAGCTAGAGGACAGAAACCCAAACAGGAAATCTAGGGATACCGACCGAGAAATACCTGCTAGAGTTTACATCCAAAGCGAACATGCTAGCTGCTGCATACGACACCATTAAAATAACTTCTTTCTACAGCTGAGGCTAAGGGAGAGGAATAAAGTGACAGATGCTTGCAATGTACAAATCCTGACCAAAACCCTACCCACTATGTTGCACTCTTCAGCAGCACTGAGCAGCTACTGAGGAGGTCAGGTCTTCAGCGGATTACTTTACCACTGCCTCTCCCCATAAGAGGGAGCATTATCAATACGATGATTAAGTCCAACGAGAAATGTCTCCTCTGGACTTAAGTCCTACATCTAACTAGCCAGGTCCCACACCAGGGCAGCCTGCTCATGCTTCGATGGCTATTCAGCAGTTCTCGTGACAAAAGGCATGTGAAGCTTAATACTGTAGCAGCAGGAAACCATGGTGGACCCCAAGAATACAAATATAGTCTACCCATTTTTACGTGACTAACCATGTCGGACTAAAATGTTTTTGAATTTTGTTGGAAGGTAAAATGAATTTATTTCTTTAATAACAATCTTTTTTGTTGGATATTTTTTCCAAACTGTGATTGTTCTATTACATTAAAAAATCGTCAAAATGGCGGCACCTCCATCGTACACTTGCCTGCTGTATGTTGGGAACTCTGCAGAATGAGCCGCCCTTTACCGTGAAGAAAGGGCATGCATATTTGGTGCAAAAAGCAGGATCTCCTATTGGAGCCCATTGTGTGACCTCACAACTGGTCTCCAGCTCGGACGCTTGACTGCGAGTGCTGATGGACTGTGAGGCAGGACTAAGAGACACTCACCTGATACAGGAACACCTAAATGAGGCAGGCAGGAAACAGGAGCATTGAAGGAGTGGGGGATGGAGGAGAAAAAGAGACAGCATGAATGGATATGACTGATGGGGACAAAACCAGCCAAGGACAAGGGCAATGAGACAAGCGGGTGGGGAGGGTGAAGGCCATGAGTCAGAAGGGAGTGAAAGAAGAAGACACGAGACAAGAGGGAAAGATGAAATGAGTCAAGAGGGTGAGGAGAATGAAGGCCATGAGACAGATGGGAGTGAAAGATGAAGAAGTGAAACAGGAGGGAACGATGGAAATGAGACAAGAGGGATGTAATGATGGGCCACAAGACAAGAGGGTTGATAAACAAGACCCAAAAGACAGGACGTGTGGTGTTTTAAGGGCATTAGACACAGGGCATGGAGGACAAAGATAACCGGTAAAATGAGTGAGTGATGACGACCAAAAGACAGAAGGGTATGAAGGCCAACAGATGAGAGGCAGAGGAGGCTGAGACCAGCCAGAAACAGGCCTTGGGTTGCTTGTGTTTATGGAGCGCTTAGCCGAGCAATGTTCCTACTGGAGCAGGACCAAGGATGGCTCACATGTGGCTGTTCCTTCCAGAAGGGACAAAGGGGACAAAAAACTATAGACCAACGCGTCGTTGAGTAATTGCCAGTAGCTGGCACTGGCATGCAAGCTTTCCAGCAATCATCTTTCCATTTCCCTCTGGAGGAAGATGAGACCCAGAGGGAAAAAGGGTTCTGAAACAGAAAGGGAGTGAATGATAAGGGGTACTGGAGGGGAGAAGGGTCATCAGACAAGATTACCAAGTCAAACACCACATTAGATGAGGGCAGACAAGTGGACAAGTACCATGAGGCGGGGGTTGCTAGGAGGCAGAAGGGGGTGCAGGATGACGAAGAGTAAGACAGAAGTGGAAGATTTCAGGACATATGAGGAGGTGGAAGACAAAAGGACAAGACACGAGGTTTGAGGAGGCGACAAACCCAGAGAAGGCGACAAACCAGGAAAAGGTGGTGCGTTAATACATGATACAGAAGTGGTGAAAGTAATACGGGATACACTGATGACAAAGGCAAGGAGACAAGTGACGGTGAAGGCCTGATAGAGAGTGTGGCAGATGGGACACTACGTTACACACGATTGATAACATTAAAAGTGCATTACATCCTATGGCACATTTAATGCGGCGGCTAGAATAACCATCACTTTTGTGAGTATCACATCTTCCAAACTCTGGATCAGGCCTTTAAAATGAGTTGTTTTCATATAATGCTCCACACAGCACTTCTGCTGTTTCTAAGTGCTGCAAGTAACAGATATTACTACCCATACTACTCAGTTTGCCTAGATGTGCAGGGATGGAAAGCTTTATCTGCCTTGCTGGATCTGAACTTGTGCCAGCATTTACCAGCTGCGAGCGTTCAGCTCACTATGCCATCCTCCGATCATCATGAGACAGTAGGGATGGAGGACAAGGCCACAAGACAGGAAGGACAAAGGAAGTGGGCCAAGAAAAGGAGGATACTAAAGAAGACAGACATAAAACAGAAGAGTGCGGTGGCCCTGAGACAGCAGAAGATAAACAAAGGGAGACAAAACAGGAGACAAAGAAGGCTATAAGGCAGGGGACAATGAAGCAAATGGGACACAAGTGGTTCAGGATGAGCGACATGGGATATCACGGGCCTGGACACACCATGCGTGTTATGTTCACGCCAGGCACAACATAGACACACTGTACATGCTGGATTAATGAATACATTGGGGTGTACCACAAGAGATGCAAATTTAATTCAGCAACTGCAATATCAGGGCTACTGGTGGGGAGGAGGGTCTGTCAGCAGCACCATGGGGAAGGGTTAGAGGCAGCGGGGGGATAAGTTGAGGAATTGACAAATACCGGGTGAGCAAAGAAAGGCAGGCTCAAGAAATCAGAAGAGAAAGGGAACAGCTGCATGAGAGTAGATTGTTTAAGGACATTTGTTACTTTGAATAAAAGTTTACCGAGTTACTCCTTTTTAGGGCAGGGTCCTCTTACGCTGTAGAGCACGGGGATAAAGAACGGTGACTGCTAAAGAAGTACCACAATTCCATGAAATCAACACTTGTTCTTGTGATGTGGACAAAACTACAACAGCAGGTCAGAGTACAAAACAATGCACTAAAACATTACCAGTTTGAGCTTCAGAAGATGAATGGGATGCCTACAAACAGAATGCAAGTTTATTGTAGAAGGCATGACAGCAAGACGTGAACCAGCAACCGAAGAATGGATGGATGGATGGATAGGTTTTTATATAGCGCAATATCACCGCCAGGTCTCAAAGCGCTTTGCATTGGGAACCCGTCCTGGTTTTTCCCTGTGAGATAGCCTCTACTGGGTATCCCCAAGGTGAAAGCCAGGCATCCCGCCGCGGGGGGCCGTAGTGGAGATTAAGCAAGCTATTGCCCAGAGTTGCAGAGTGTGAACCTGTGATTCGAGTAGGCACCGAAGCAAGAATTACCGAGTCCGTGGACATTTTGGGCTCAAGACCCTGCCGCGTCGGGAATTGAACCCTGGTCCCGGGTCTGATCTCAGCATCCGGGTCTGCCTCCTCTAACCAGTGAGCCACACTTCTCCACTAGACATAACAGTAACTTGCCAGCCAGAATCTGAAGGCCTGGCAGCAAAACACAAGACTGAAATCTCCCAAATAACGTGACTTGACAACATGATGTGAGGCTGCAGCAGAAGGTGGTCCGACAGCAAGACCGAAGACTTAATCAAGTAGTACAAAAAGGCCAGACAGCAAAATACAAAACTGCAGCAAAAGGCCTGACACCAAAAGACAAGTCAGCAATAGAAGACGGGGTGACAGCTAGATTCAAGCCTGCAGTGGATGGCCAGGGGGTAAGCCACCAGCTTGCAGCTGAAGGCCTGGTATCAACACATGAGCCTGCAGGATCTGACATTAAGACAAGAGTCTACAGAAGGCAGCCTAATTTCAAGACACAAGCTTATGGTGTGCGGCCTGATATCAAGACATTCGTCTAGAGGACACAGCTTTGCATGAAGACGAAAGCCTACAGCAAAAGGCCTAATACCAAGACATGAGGTGCAGAAGGTCTGTTACGGAGGCGTGAGTCTGCAGGAGAATGCTCGACAGACAGACTTAAGTCTGCAGTAGAGATGACTCCACATCAGAATGCAATCTAAAGCTCAGTAAACCAAACGTCAAAACAACCAGACCAGAGCCTAGGGAGTAAAGGTCCTGGATCCGTCATATGGGGTTCTAGGAACTGAAAGGCAATACAAGCTTTGCTAAAACCATGTGAAGAGTATGAACTTTCTGTGCACCTTCCATCTGTTCATCTTGTCTTTCCAGGTTATCTTATCATCTCTTACAAGCAAGAGAAAGATGATTTTTGCAGCTCTGTATCAAAGATGAGCTAACAAATATATAAGATGAATGCAATGTGTCTTGTTTGGGAAGGGTTAAACTTCACACTCAGATAAACATTGCAGATCAGAACCCCACATCTAAGTTCAGCTCAGACACCGTTTTTAAACTTGTGGTTAAAAGTGTAGTCAGGGCGTAGCATGAAGGGATGTGTTCCTGATGTTTGATGCAACTGACACCAAAGCCTGGGCCACCGTTGTCCTTCGTGGCTCCGTCTGCTTTGAGACATCTCCATCTTGTTATGGCGGTCGTGCAGCTTCTGTATTTGACTTGGTCTCCCGTTCTAAGAGAAAATTTATTTTCATTAAGTGTTTCAGCAGTCCGATTAAAGTGAAATAAAAATACTCAGGCTAGTAGTCAAGAGAGAATTTCAAAATTATATCTGCAATTCCTCTAGGTTGTCAACAAGTGGATTAAATTTACATCTCTTCTAAGGACAGTTCCTTGGATAAGAAAGTAAAACACGGTGTATCACTGGGAAAAAGGACGTGCCGGCACAAATGAAGCATCTATCACAGCAATAGGACTAGGCTGTTTGAATGAACTCTCAATGGCATGATGCGTTTTCAGCTCACTCCAGGTGATCAAAGCAGGCCCTGGGGAAATCTTACCATTCTCATTAAGAATAAACACTTGATTGGAACAAATGGAACGAATATCGGGGCGACAATTGTGTTCCACCTGCTATCACCTCCCAAGAGGAACATGCAACGCCTGAGTCCTGAATTTGTCAGGACCACCTGTGTGGCTCAATGTAAAGATGTAATTGTAATTTAACGCGGCTTTATTCCTCCAATCTGTACGCATAATGGCGATGCTCTGTGTCTAATAAAAAGAGTAAAAAAAAAAAAAGAACAAACACTTGAGAAACCCTTTGGTCAAGGTCTCTTCATAATCAAGACTGCACAGGGTTCAGTCACCTACAGATTGTGCTTGAAAACACAGAAAGAGCCACTGCCCAAAACAAACCTTCGAACCCTCTTTCTTGAGAGTTTGCCCATCGGCCCTTCCTCTGCTATGTTCAAGGAGATGCCAGCACACTTTTAACAAATGCTATCAGAATGAAATTTGTTAACGAAAATTAGGGGTCAGCTGCATCCACTGGCTATTAACGAAATGAACAAACCTCCTGAAGAAGGCCACAATATATGTCACGGTGCTGTGACATTCCAAGCACACCCTTTAAAAAGCAGCGATTCGAATGGTGCAGAGATGTACATTGTTGGACAGGCCCCATGAAGGGCTCGCTCCCTCCCCGCATGACAGGACCCCGACACCGGCCCTCCGGGGGC
Source organism: Lissotriton helveticus (assembly GCF_964261635.1). NCBI lineage: Eukaryota > Metazoa > Chordata > Amphibia > Caudata > Salamandridae > Lissotriton > Lissotriton helveticus. Next base: position 36,743,516 of record NC_136061.1, on the reverse strand, counting down.
TACCCACAGAAGCAACCCGCAACCCGTCCCCTACGGGACGCCTACTCCCGGATATCTCTGTGTCACTGGCTCGGGCCACCGTCAGCACCATCGCCCGGCCCAGCCGCCATCTTGGACACTGCACCACGAGGCCGCGTGGCCTCAGCTCGACCCCAACCCCGGGCCTGGCCAGGCCCCGACATCCCGGCACCACCATCCACCCAGGAGATGAACAGACCACTTGGCAGGTCAATGGGAGAAAGGAGTGTCGATGGCTCTCCCCCGCCAGGTGCCGATCACCCCCAGCCTCCCCGGGCGCTGGCTCCACCCCCCTGCTGGGTGTCTGGACTCCCTCATCTCGGACCTCCCGACCTCCAAGTGCGAGGGTCCGGACATCAAAGGGCGCCAGACCTATAACTGAGGCAGCTCCAGAGCAAGAAGGGGTGGTATCCTGGAGTCGAGAGACACCGAGAGTAACTCATCCTTGCCGGACTGCTGGCGCTGCCGCAGCCCTGCCTTGTGAACTATCGTCTTGCCTGCTGGCGCTGCCGCCACCTTCTACAACCTTCATCCTCGTGGGACCTGCTGGCGCTGCCGCGGCCCGTTGTAACCATCACCTTCGTGGGACCTGCTGGCGCTGCCGCGGCCCGTTGTAACCATCACCTTCGTGGGGCCTGCTGGCGCTGCCGCGGCCCGTTGTAACCATCACCGTCGTTGGGACCTGCCAGCGCTGCCGCGGCTCGTTGCTTCCTACGACCTCTTCGGGACCTGCTGGCGCTGCCGCGGTCTGACCTGCCGAACACCGAGCTCGAGGATTGTGAGCTACCACCGTCTCATCTCCGTGCCAGTGGGTACCAAGACTGTCCCGCTACCCCTTTCCCTACTAGAGACTAGAATTGAGAGGATCATCGTGTCCTGATCTCCTTGTATCGTTCTCCCTTACTTCAAGAACTGCCTATAAAGTGTGTTAATCTGATCTTCGTGTGGTGTCCATCTGTGGGGGGGAAGTTACTTGTCTGTACGAACGCTGGAGACGGCCCTCACCGGAGGCCTCTCCCCTTGTGCTCGGCCGACCCTCCAGGTCCCCGTCTAACATTGGTGGCCAGCGGCGCGATCCGAACCAACGCGTAACCGTACAGAGAGTAACTCACCCTACGACTAATCCACAATGACGACCAGAGAGAGCGGATCTGCAGAGAAATTCCAGATGGAAAAACTGGAAGAGTACAACCACCGAGAGCTAAAACAATTTTGCATAGAACTAGGCATTGCTACCACCGGTCTGAGCACGAAAGAGGACTTCAAACACGCCCTGGAATCCTGGGCAGAGACGAATACCGCCGGACCCCGGGACCCCGAAGCCCCGGAGACAAATACCACTCTGGCGGAAGAAAGGAGAACGGATCTCTCCCGGGAAGAGATCCGAGAACGGGAGAAAAATAGACTACACGAGTTAGAGTTGGCACGGCTAAAATTAGACGGAGAGTTGAAACTGGCAGAACAAAAGATGAACTTAGAACACTTACGGCTCCAAGAAGAGCGAGAGGAAAAGCAGAGACAGAGAGAACTCGAAGAAAAAAGACTGGCACACGAACACGAGTGCAAGCTAGCGGAGATAGAAATGCGCAAACAGAACAAAGACCTAGGGGTGCCCGAGCAACCGCGCCCCCCAGGTACTACCGAACAGAAGGTCCACATCCCCAAAGATGTGGTCCGTGAATATTATCCGAACGACGACAAACAGCAGTGGTTCAAGGCCTACGAGATCGCCATGACTGCCCACCGGATCGCTCGAAGTGACTGGGGAGCCGGTCTATGGGGGAGATTCGTCAATGAAGGCCGTGATGCCCTGCTGCAGCTTCCGGACCATCAAATGACGTCCTATGACCACATGAAGGCCGCCCTCCTCAGTCGATATGGGCTTACGCCCGAGATGTACCGCCAGAGGTTCCGCAACTGCACCCGGATCCCGGGTACAACCTGGGTAGAATATGTGAACTATTTCAGCCGAGCCCTCGAGGGATGGATCAAGGGTAGCAACGTAACAACCTACGAGCAGCTCTTCAACCTCATTGTGTGGGAGCACCTCTCCAACAACTGCTTCGTCGAGCTCAGGCAGCACCTCCTCGACAGTAAATTGACGGACCCACGACAGCTCGCCGCCGAGGCTGACCGATGGGAAAGCACCCGAGTGACCCGGAGTGGGCCAAACGAGCAGAACAGAACCAACCAAGGTCATCATCGTCCCCGAGGAGGAGGAGGGGGACAGGGCCGGGGCAGAGACGCCGCTCCCGCGAACAGCACCCCGGCCGGCCGGGGCAACCCCCCGATGCGCCCGAGGTTCCGAGCCAACGTTACGTGTCACCAATGCCAGCGAGTCGGCCACTATGCCAGTGACCCGACCTGCCCAAAGAACCAGACCCCCGGGCCCCGCCAGGTGGCTGCCGCCGCCCTAGGAGAAGAGCAAGTCTCCGAAGAGCCGGAAGAGTACGAGCAGGAGCAGCCCGAGTGGGAACCTGCCGCCATGACCCTGGCTTGCCTAGGGGGAAGAGACCTGATTCCGCGGGCTCCCCTACCAGCCAACACCAGGAAATACAGCCAGTGGGTGAACATAAATGGACGCAAGGCCGAAGCCCTGCGTGACACGGGGGCCAGTGTGACGGCCGTCCGCTGTCACCTGGTGACCCCAGAACAAATCCTGCCAAACGTTCTTTGCCCCGTCCGATCGGCCGACAATTCGGAGAGCCTGTGTCAGATGGCCTGCGTCCCCTTCGAATGGGGAGGAGTGTCCGGTATGCTAAAAGTGACTGTCCGCGACGATGCCCCCGTGGATTGCCTCCTGGGAAACGATCTCGAGAGTTCCCCGTGGGCGGCCGTTGAAAGAAGAGAGCACCTGGGGATGTTGGGCCTCCCGGGCTGGGCGTGCGTAACGACCCGGTCCATGGCCGCCCGCACCGTCCCTAGATCTGAAGAACCCGAATGGCCAGCACCTCCTCCCCCGATCGCTCCAGAGAAAGACACCAGCCCTACCGACCCCCCGGAGCAAACCCAAGAAGGGCCCGCTCAGCTCCAAGACCTTCCAGACTGGGCTCAGTGGCGTCAAGAAAGGGGGCCCACTCAAGAACAATTCCGGCAAGAGCAAAAGACCTGTCCCTCCCTCGAGGGACTGCGACAGCAAGCGCTCGCCCAGAGCGCGGGAGACACCGCAGGGACCCACTGGATCTATTGGGACAATGACCTACTGTACAGCGAACAAAGAATCGGGGAACTGGGGGCCAGTCGAGTGCTGGTGGTGCCCCTCCGCTTCAGAGACTTCCTTTTGAACTTGGCCCATGATGTCCCCCTGGCTGGACACTTGGGACAAGACAAAACATACAACCGCCTGGTGACTCACTTTTACTGGCCAAAAATGAGAAATGACGTCTCCAACCACTGCCGGTCCTGCCCGACATGCCAGGCCAGCGGGAAGAGCGGCCGCAACCTCAAGGCACCCCTGCAACCATTCCCCGTTGTGACCACTCTGTTCGAACGGGTGGGAATAGACATTGTGGGGCCCCTGGACCCCCGAACAGCACAAGGGCATCGATTCATCCAGGTCCTGGTGGACCACGCCACCCGCTATCCCGAGGCGGTTCCCCTTCGAACTGTAACAGCACCAGTGGTAGGCCGAGCCTTAATGGGGATCTTCTCTCGAGTGGGCTTCCCCCGGGAAGTCGTCAGCGACAGGGGCACAAACTTTATTTCAAAATATATGAAATCCCTATGGCAGCAGTGCGGAGTCACTTACCGATTCACAACCCCCTATCACCCGCAAGGAAACGGACTGGTCGAGCGGTTCAACCGCACTCTCAAGGGGATGATCATGGGGCTGGAAGAACCCCTACGCCGCCAGTGGGACGTGCTACTACCGTGCCTCCTCTTTGCCTACCGAGAAGTCCCCCAGAAGTCCCTCGGCTTCAGCCCCTTCGAACTCCTGTACGGACACCCCGTTCGTGGGCCCCTCAGCCTAGTTAAAGAAGAATGGGAAATGGCCCCCCTGAAGACCCCTCCAGACGTCTACAAGTACCTCCTGACCCTCCGCAACCAGACCAGGCGATTCAGAGAGACCGCCAAAGCCAATCTGGAGGCCAGTCAGGAGGACATGAAGAAGTGGTACGATCAACATGCCTCCTCCATCGAGTTTGAGCCTGGTCAGCAGGTATGGGTGATGTCCCCCATCGAACCTTGTGCCTTGCAGGACAAATGGACGGGGCCCTTCAAGGTGATCGAGCGCAAGAGCCCCGTCACCTATCTCATCGACATGGAATCCCCCCGGAACCCCCTCCGGGTCCTCCACGCCAACAGGCTCAAACCACACTTCGTGCGCTCGGAGCTCAGCCTGCTGATGGCTACAGACAGTGGAGCAGAAGAGGACTCCGAGCCCCTCCCTGACCTACTGAGGACCCGTGAAAAAGATGGTTCGGTGGACGGGGTCCGACTCTCCGAGGCCCTAACCCCGGAGCAGCGCCAAGACTGTCGGGCCCTCCTGCTGCAATTTACAAGCCTATTTTCCCTCATACCCGGGGTCACCCCCTGGTGCCTGCACGACGTGGACACTGGGGACAGTCCTCCTATCCGACACCGGGCGTACCGAGTACCAAATCGGGTACGCACCTGCATCCAAGAAGAAGTCTCCAAGATGCTCGCCCTCGGAGTCATCGAACCCTCGGACAGCCCCTGGGCCAGCCCGGTCGTACTGGTCCCCAAAGCTGCGGCCCCGGGCACCACTCCCGAGCTCCGATTCTGCATCGACTATCGGGGTCTGAACGCGGTCACCCGAACTGACGCTCACCCCATCCCCCGAGCCGATGAACTAGTCGACCGCATGGGGGCCGCCCGCTACCTAAGCATCTTCGACCTGACAGCGGGCTACTGGCAGATCGGCCTCACCCCCAGGGCCCAAGAACGATCCGCTTTCTCCACCCCGGATGGACACTACCATTTCAGAGTGATGCCATTCGGCATGAAGAACGCTCCAGCCACTTTTCAAAGACTTGTGAACCAGGTATTGGCGGGCCTCGAAGAATTCAGCGCCGCATACCTGGACGATATCGCGGTATACAGCCGCCACTGGTCAGACCACCTCCGCCACCTCCGAGAGGTCCTGCAGGCCCTCCAACGGGCCGGCCTCACAATCAAGGCCAGCAAGTGCCAAATCGGCCAGGGGTCCGTGACCTACCTCGGACACCAAGTGGGAAGCGGTCTGGTGGCCCCCCTCCAACTCAAGATCGCTGCCATCCAGTCCTGGCAACCCCCCGTAACCCAAACCGAGGTCCGAGCCTTCCTGGGGCTCACCGGATACTACCGGCGGTTCGTGAAGGACTATGGCAGCATTGTGGTGCCCCTCACGGAACTCACATCCAAGAACCACCCAAAAACGGTCAACTGGACTCCCGACTGTCAAGCGGCCTTCGAAAGGCTGAAGGTCGCCATGTGCACCGCTCCTGTGCTCCAGGCCCCCGACTACAGCCGCGAGTTCATCGTCCAGACTGATGCCTCAGACCATGGCATCGGGGCCGTCCTCTCCCAACTGAACCCCGAGGGAGTCGACCAACCAGTGGCCTTCATCAGCCGACGCCTGCTGCCCCGAGAACAGCGCTGGAGCACCATTGAGCGGGAGGCCTTCGCAGTAGTGTGGGCCCTCAAGAAGCTCCGGCCTTACCTCTTCGGTACCCACTTCCGGGTACAAACAGATCATCGGCCACTGCAATGGCTAATGCAAATGCGGGGAGAGAATCCCAAACTATTGCGCTGGTCCATCTCCCTGCAGGGGATGGACTTCACTGTGTAGCATCGCCCTGGCCAAGACCACGCCAACGCGGATGGCCTGTCCCGCTTTTTCCGCCTCGACGAGGAGAGTCCCCAAGAGGATGGGTGACTCTCCCCGCCTTCAGCTGGGGGGGACGCGTGTTGGACAGGCCCCATGAAGGGCTCGCTCCCTCCCCGCATGACAGGACCCCGACACCGGCCCTCCGGGGGCTACCCACAGAAGCAACCCGCAACCCGTCCCCTACGGGACGCCTACTCCCAGATATCTCTGTGTCACTGGCTCGGGCCACCGTCAGCACCATCGCCCGGCCCAGCCGCCATCTTGGACACTGCACCACGAGGCCGCGTGGCCTCAGCTCGACCCCAACCCCGGGCCTGGCCAGGCCCCGACATCCCGGCACCACCATCCACCCAGGAGGTGAACGGACCACTTGGCAGGTCAATGGGAGAAAGGAGTGTCGATGGCTCTCCCCCGCCAGGTGCCGATCACCCCCAGCCTCCCCGGGCGCTGGCTCCACCCCCCTGCTGGGTGTCTGGACTCCCTCATCTCAGACCTCCCGACCTCCAAGTGCGAGGGTCCGGACATCAAAGGGCGCCAGACCTATAACTGAGGCAGCTCCAGAGCAAGAAGGGGTGGTATCCTGGAGTCGAGAGACACCGAGAGTAACTCATCCTTGCGGGACTGCTGGCGCTGCCGCAGCCCTGCCTTGTGAACTATCGTCTTGCCTGCTGGCGCTGCCGCGGCCTTCTACAACCTTCATCCTCGTGGGACCTGCTGGCGCTGCCGCGGCCCGTTGTAACCATCACCTTCGTAGGACCTGCTGGCGCTGCCGCGGCCCGTTGTAACCATCACCTTCGTGGGGCCTGCTGGCGCTGCCGCGGCCCGTTGTAACCATCACCGTCGTTGGGACCTGCCGGCGCTGCCGCGGCTCATTGCTTCCTACGACCTCTTCGGGACCTGCTGGCGCTGCCGCGGTCTGCCTTCCGAACACCGAGCTCGAGGATTGTGAGCTACCACCGTCTCATCTCCGTGCCAGTGGGTACCAAGACTGTCCCGCTACCCCTTTCCCTACTAGAGACTAGAATTGAGAGGATCATCGTGTCCTGATCTCCTTGTATCGTTCTCCCTTACTTCAAGAACTGCCTATAAAGTGTGTTAATCTGATCTTTGTGTGGTGTCCATCTGTGGGGGGGAAGTTACTTGTCTGTACGAACGCTGGAGACAGCCCTCACCGGAGGCCTCTCCCCTTGTGCTCGGCCGACCCTCCAGGTCCCCGTCTAACATACATGATCACTGGAAGAGACTCAATGGCCTAAGAAAATGGTGAAAGACAATATTCTAAGTCGCCTGAGCAGGTGCTATAAGAAAACGTATCTTAAGACAAAGCTATATATGTTGGCTTTAGGTTGGGTGCTGGCTTTCAGATTATTACATGAATATACTTGTATTTTGCAGCAGAAGGATGTGTCTGTAGAGGTATTAAGGACAAGAATGTGATCCTACTGTTTCACAAGTGAATCGTTTGAGATGTGTAGCCTTTAGACAACAGATGTGCAGGACTGCAATCACTTTATACAGCAAGAAGACTAGAGGGAACAACAAAGGCTTGGGGCAATGAGCGAGAATCAGGAGGCAGGGAGCATATAGTCTGGGGCAACTAATGGCCCGCTGCAAAGAGCAAACGGACTGAGGCAAAGAGCAAACAGCCCGGGCAAAGAGCAAACGGCCCGGGGCAAAGAGCAAACGGCCCGGGGCAAAGAGCAAACGGCCCGGGGCAAAGAGCAAACGGCCCGGGGCAAAGAGCAAACGGCCCGGGGCAAAGAGCAAATGGCCCGGGGCAAAGAGCAAAGGCCCGGGGCAAAGAGCAAACGGCCCGGGGCAAAGAGCAAACGGCCCGGGGCAAAGAGCAAACGGCCCAGGGCAAAGAGCAAACGGCCCAGGGCAAAGAGCAAACGGCCCAGGGCAAAGAGCAAACGGCCCAGGGCAAAGAGCAAACGGCCCAGGGCAAAGAGCAAACGGCCCAGGGCAAAGAGCAAACGGCCCAGGGCAAAGAGCAAACGGCCAGGGGCAAAGATCAAACGGGCCAGGGCAAAGAGCAATAGATAACAGGCAATGAACAAGAAGTAGAAGGCTTGATGTGATGTCACAGAGACTACAAGAAAAGAGCGAGAAGCAGAAAAAAATGGGTGACGGGCTACGGGTAAGAGGCTACAGTGAATGATCAAAACCAGCAATAGGTTGTTACACGTAAGGGGTGACAGTACAGGAGGAAAGTAGTCAGTGAGTGCCAGCATAGAGGCAGTGAGTGACAGCATGGAAGCAGTGAGTGACAGCATGGAGGCAGTGAGTGACAGCATCTAGCCTAGGTCAAAGGTAAGATGAGCTGTGTGCAGTACTGGAAGCAAAGGTGCAGAGCAAGTGAGTAGTCAATGCACAGTAAGGGAGGTTTAAACAGGCACTGTACAGTGTGAACACCATGCAGTGCACAGGGTGCAGTATGAAGATTACAGGCAGATTGGCATATGATGGTGGAGAGAAAGAGGGAGTAAGATTTAACTTGTGCTGGTGCCTTCATAGTTGTTGAGAGCGAGACTGCAGCTTATTGGATGGGAACAGAGGAAAGCAAAAGTAGCCTAACATTTAGGTCCCCAGTAGCATTATGGACACCGAGAAAGGGGTTACCGCCAGCAGTGCACATTAGTCAGAGGAGAGGGAGAGCTGTTAAGAGAGGCAGAGGTCTTGATGCAAATCCAAAGGGAGGGATCGAGAGCCCGCGTGCACTGGGCTGGAAGAATTGAGAATGGCCATGTGCAGTGTACAGGAAGGAGCAGTGGATTCAGTGGAGGTTGAAGGAGGGAGCTGGGCCAACAATATGCAAGCAGCCGAGGGTGCCGGTGTGTGCATTCCCTGTTACAAGTCCTGCTAACTGAAAAGGGAGTGTCAAGAAGGCGGTAAGAGGAAGCAGGGAACGGTGAAAGCGCTGTGGCTCGCATCTGGAGCTGCGCTTAAAGCTGCATTATTTTATTTAAGAGAGGGTGACACCGTGATACAGAGCAGAAGAAAGCCCTGAAAGACTCATCTGCTGGCGTATAGAGGGGTTAGAGGTGAAGGTGGGTGAGGGAAGACGAGAAACTAATGTGCTGCGTCACCCAGTGCTTGCAATTCTGAGGCTTTTCTGGAGGGCGTAGCGACAGAGACTAAGGTAAGATACTGGCTCATGCCCACAGCGGCACCTTGTGCTTGTAGTGTGGTTGCTTGAAAGCTCAGAAAGGCGTGCTTGTGGTCTCCCTCACTCACAGATGCACAGCCTGCTCCATAGCAGGGTTAGGAGCAGTGGTGCCTTCACTCACAGCTGCACTTCCTACTGGTCGTTAGTGGAAGAGAGGGTAGTGGAGCAGGAGGATGCCATGGTTGGTAGTTAGTGGGGGTGGATGGATGCTCTTCTGGTTGACCTCGCTCACAGCTGCACCTGCTGCTGGTAGCCAAGGCTACGCGAGGGGCACGTGACGGTTGTTTGTTTCAATCCCTCTTCCTGGTAGGTACGGAGAAGTGAATGATCAGCAGGCTAGGAGTAAGCTCTGGTGGTCGCAGTGACAAATGCACCTCCTGTTGGTAGCTGATGATCAGTGACGGGTAGGCAGGGGGTAGAGGGACCCGCTGGTGATCACCGCCACTCTCAGTTACACCAGCTGCTCGTAGCGAAGTAAGCTTGAGGGGTTAAACGGGGGAGGAGGATACTATAGTTGCAGCGCTTGCTGGTAGCGAAGGAGGAGTGAGAGGTCAAGATGGCGGCAACAGGGGGTAAGAGCGTGATCTGGTGGTTGGCATCTCTCATACATGCACCTCCTGTTGTCAGCTAAGGAGAGGGGAAGGGTTAGTAGAGGGTAGGAGGACACTCAAGGTCGCACTCACATCTGCACCTCCTGCTGATTGCGCTGGAAGACGTCTCCAATGTGCTGGAAGATAGCCGGCGTGAAGAGGTAAATGCCGCAGTTGATGATGTCACTGACAAATGTTTCAGGTTTCTCCACATAATGCAGCACCTGAAACAAAGGGGCGAAATCGAAGATGTGATTGCAGAGTCAATGAACAGCGGAGCGTTGTCAAGTGACAATGTGCCTAACAGAGACATGAAATATCAAAGAACTGCTCAACTCAAAAGAGAAAGACATCAACAACATGCTGAAACAAGTACCGGCAAAGTCAACGGTTCTGGCCTACTTTATGGGAAAACCGTTCTTTGTTCTAATGGCTATACGTTGTGTGGGACACGTAGATGGCATACAATGAGTAACGGGTGGATATAACTGTACCAACTCTGCTTTGACAGTGTGAGTCCTTGGTCAGCAGGTTGTTTTCAAGTGAGACAGAACAGGAGGTGTTGGACCTAGAGTGCAGAACTTTCCTTATGGGATAGCAGAACTCGATTATTGGCTCATTCCTTGCATAGCAGAACAATCTTCACCTTATGACAATCACAGGCGTCAAGTCCTGTACAGTAAAGTTACCTCCTAGGTCCTGCAAACCCCACAAATCAATGGAACCAGCACAGATAACCATCAAGCAGCACTGGGAATCCTAGCCCAACCCAGTCTAAGTGGTAGCCCTGGCTTGATTCATATCATTGGCAGATCTGTGACACTGGGACTGAACTACGATGGACATGGTAGAGAAGGTTAATGTGTAGGGAGGTAAATTTGTGAGTTATACTGTGAGATATGATCGTAGGGTTGAAAGTGAGGAGTGTGTTAAAAGAATGATAGTATGTAAATGGATTGAACCATTTGTTTGGTTATGGGTGGGTCATGATATGAGTATGTAGCACTAATAAGTAAAATATGTTGCCAGTCTTTCCCTGGGACTGGGTATGGCAGCCGTTCACGGGTACCAGAGTCTGCGAAGATCAGACCGGTGACCAATGACGGGCGGAAATTTGAGACACACTCACTCACGGCACGCACTCAAATATACATATACATTTATACATACACACATGAACCAAACTTAAAAAATTACTTACCAGCTGCAGCAGTGATCTCGGCCTCCGAGGTTCCTGGAGGATTATAACTGCTGCCTCCTGTCATGAGAGGAGGCGGCAGTCCCTCCCTCGTCATAGAGTGGGATTGGGGTCAGTGAGAGTTGCTGACCTCACCCCACTCTGTGATGAAGTGTTACTGATTGACACTCGGCCATGGGCACATCAGACCTTAAAACTGAAGAGCACAGATCTGAGGCAATCAGTGACGCTCCCCCTGGTCATGAAGGAGAGGTCCTCCAAGCACTTTGCCAGGCTGGGGAGGTCATGCCCACAGGGCTGTAACATCTTCAGCCTGGCAATCTTCAGCTCAGGCAGCTAGCTGGCAGCGTACTTAGCACATGGGTGTCTGAACATGTAGAGTGTCTATCAGGCTGACCTTTGCTCATCCTGAGAGACACTATTTATGTATCCAAAAAGGTGGAATACAGGTCCCATACACCTCTTAATGTCGGGAAACTGCTGCTGCTGCTGGGGATAGCACTTTAGGAACCCTCTGGTGCATTCTAATGTTAGGCTCACTCTGATGGCAGGCAGGACTTACATTGATTCCACTGGCAACATTTCACAACCCCCATGCTTGAGACCGTTGCCCGGCGCTTCTGTGTAACTACATGCTGCAAGGGAAGGTTATTAAAATAAATAACAATCAACAGAACAAATAGGTTTTTCGGGCTCTCCGGAAACAACAGCTTGTCAACTTGTACAAGAGCATGCTAATCTAAATATTCTACAGCATCAGGACAGCCGCATCCAGCTCATACCATTGACTGCCCGTCTCAACTATTTCATGTCAAGGACCAAGTTCCATTGAAGGCCTTAAGACAACCATTAGCTTGACTCTGTCTTTGCCATTTCTTCACATCATCAAAATTGGCCACAACATTAAGGGAATGACGCACAGTCAAATGCATCAAGTCTTTTTTTCTTTTTTTACAAACTTGCCTCATCTGTCATTCCAAATCCAACAATAACAGCCTCTGTAAGATACTACTAATCACCACTAACACTAGGAAATTGGACATAAGTGATTTACAAGATAGTGAGGAAAGACATAGACTGCAGGAAACACCAATGTATAGCCAGCAACACTGCCAATCCCACCAGCATAACAACAGCATAAAAGCTAGGAAGTAAGTAGCCATTGGTGTGACACAGAATGTTTAACCAGACTGAACTCTACATGGACAAAAGCACTGTAATTTGCAGGACACCCGTATGGCACCTCGACGTGGCCATATAACTAAAATTCTAGATCCTGCAATATGGCTTTCTGTAACCGGGACCCACCGACGGTCTTTACGTAGTGTCCCTAGGGAATGTTAACTCATTATTCACTAGATGTAACAAATGCAGACTCAACTTAGAATGTAATCAATTAAAGAATGTATGTGGAATCACTCCGGAGCAGGTGATAATATTGCTTCTTAATTTTCTGGAATAATCTGCACTCTATTATGCACTGCGGGGACATGGTTGGTTTCAGCATATTGACTTCGGAGTTATCAGAAAAGAACATATAAAATGTCTGTGATTGTTCATATGAAGCCTCAAGATCAGTGCTCCATCCAACATGTGGCTCTCCTCCCATCCGACGATAAACTTTGACTCCGCCTCTACAAACTTTCAAGACGCGATGACGAGGTGGACGTTGCACTGGCACTAAACTGATTTGCAGGCTAATTGACCCGCTGCTGTCTGTAACCCAGACATCACTCAGACAAGCTAACAGCATAACCTCGCTTGGCATTTTACACCAAGATGCTGTGGCTCTGCACATTATTGCAGCTGTAGAGTCTCTAGAGGTGGATTCCTTTCCCTGTTGTCCCCCGTTTATTTGTGTCTCTTCTGGATGTGAATTGCTACAGTAAGGAGGGTAATTGCTGTCACTCACGGTGTGACAGCACAAACACCGAATGGTTGTAATACGAGCTGCCCAAAGATGTGACTGGCATTGGCAACAAAGTCAATGGTTGAAGTGGGTTGATTGACCCGTTGTCCACACTAGGTAGAACACTATGTCGACTGATCCAGTATGAAAGTGACATTGGAACACAGCATTGACTGAAGGCAGCTGCCCCAAAGTACCTACCTTATATCTTAGTTTTTTATTGATTACATTAGACTGGAAGATTAAGGAAACTCTGTCCATAGCCCAGACCTAAAAACAGCAGGAGGTAATTTCACAGCTGAACACAGACTGCTGCAAAGTTACTATCCTGTGTTCTTCTTGCAGGTAGTACAGTAATGGGAGCTTGTGGTTGTCACCCAAGAAGGCATAAGCGGGCACCAACACAAAGTTTCTTGGGGATGAAATTCACTCCTTTTTAGGTCTCGCCTAGGCAGCGCTTGCGCTGTCTCTTCGAGACATGCTGTATTCAGGAAACCCTCTAAGGTTTGAGTATTCGGGATATGGGCATAAAGCTCTGCTCTCTTTCCGCCCATCTTTATAATTGGCTCCTGTTCTTTGTAAATGGTGGCTTTTCATTGGTCAATATGCTTAGTAGGCCCTCCTTAGTACTACCTTGTCTCTTCTTGTAACCTCCCATGAAGACACTCCCTGTTACATGTGTTGTTACTCCCTGGGTTTTAATTACAGCCTCTGATAACTATTTTCTTAAAAGGTTTCTGTCAGGAAACACACTTGGTCCTAAGCTAGGTTGGCAGTGGTTACTTCACTCACTAAAACATCTCATATTTACATGAGATCGTCTAAAAATGTCCCTTCATCAGCTCCCCAACGTAATCCAAAATTAATGAAATAATTCTTTTGTCACTTTTCAAAGCTAATAATTGTATATACGGACATAGCTTTTTGAATGTACTCATAGTACTGTTTTGCATGCAATGCATTATGGGTAGGGTGGATTACCATATATTCTGCAGGGTGCAGCACCATATGTGACCAAAATAGGTCCCCTTCTGGCAACATAGGGCTAGTTAAAAAAAACACTGCCATTTATAATGCCAATAACTCCAACTTTGTAGACATGCAGTGCTGGTACCTTGCTCACTAAGGACCTCTAGGAGCAGCTCCAGGTACTGCACCTTGACAGGCAGTGCTGGTGCCTTGCTCACCAGGGACCTCTTAGTGCAGTACCGCAAGCTACTCTGAGACATACAATGCCGGTTCCTGGCTCACTACACAAGAATTTGCAATGCACTAGGTCATGCATTACTGAAAGTATGAGATATTCTATTAGCGTTGCATTATTATTTGAATGAGGAATGATACATCTTATAAAGCGCAGAGGCGTCTTGGCGCTGAAGAGGTCAAGAAGGAGCGGCACGAGGGCCATGGTCTACCGGATCACTGGTTAAATAACCACGTTTTCAGGTTCCTTCTGAATGCCAGGAGCGTGGGTGCTAATTTCAGTTCCAGAGGCAAGCGGTTCCAGAGTAGAGGTGTAATTCTAACGACGCTTCTACCTCCCCAAGTTACACATTTGAAGGGAGCAACCCTCATCAGGTTTGCGGAGCTAGACCGAAGATTTCTGCTGGGGAAGTAGCGCACCAGATGTGCCTTCAAACAGGCAGGTGCTCTTTTCCCTGGACTATCTTGTAAGCTAGACAGAGAGCCTTAAAAGAAATGCAGTGGCGGACTGGAAGCCAGTGCAATTGCCTGATAAAGGCCCTCGCAGACTGATGTTTGGGGACTCTAAGGAGAAACCATGCCGCTGCATTTTGAATGGTCTGCAGTTTTTTAAGTGAACGTTTGGAGAGGCTGATGTAGAGACTATTACAATAGTACAGACGTGAAAGAACTAAGGCTATGACCACCATTTTCAGTAAATCAGCCGGCAGGAATTTTTCAATCCTAGAAGGAGGAAGAAGTGAATAGGTTGATTTGTTCTTTACATTTTAGTTCACTTTCAAGTTTAAAACCCAGGTTTTTTTTAACTTGGATGTAGGTGTGGGTGCTGTACCAAAGTCTGATGTCAACCACTAAGAGGACCAAAGGGCTGGAATATTGCCGAATTGAATAATCCAGCTATTGACTGCACTCATACATTCATTGAATGTTTCGCCAACCCTTATTTCATTTTTGGCTTTTGAGACTATAATCGGAGTATCATTGGCATATGAAGCCAATGATTAACCAAATGATCTGATCAAAGCAGCAAGCGGAGAAATGAACAGATTAAATAAAGTTGGGGAGAGAGAAGATCCTTGAGGAACTCCACAAGTCAAACAGAAAGTTCCCAAATTAAAAGTCCCCAGTGACATCATTTGTTGGTGTCTTGGAAGAAAGGATTTGAGCAGCCCTAGCACTGAGTTGCCAATTCCAAGGTCCTGCAGACGGTCAACCAGTATATCATGGTTGACCGTGTCAAAGGCTTCCGAGAGATCAGGCAGGATCAGCACTGCATTGCCTCCTTTATCGAGCAATGATCTGATTTCCTCAGTGGCTGTGAGCAATGCAGATTCAGTGTCATCTAAGAGACGATTGTGCTCCAAAAAGAGGAGAGTTGCATATTCATGATTTTCTCCGCTAATTTGGCCAGAAGGGGAAGTCGTGCAATTGGACGATAATTAAGAGGATCTAGGGTGGGTTTCTTTAGAAAAGGAAGCACTGGTGCAGTTTCCAGCTAATAGGGAAAATGCAAGGTTTGAATATGGTGGAAAGGATAACTGCAAGGTGACGAGCTATAACTTCCGGTACCAGATCAACCACCCTAGGGGGGCATGGGTCACTAGGGGATCCTGCCTTGATCTTGGGAATGGGTTCAGCAATCTGAGGTGCTGGAGGAGAAAATAATTGCCTAAAGCTGATTGGCTTAGGGCTTGCATTTGAAAGAATGGTTAGTGAGCCATTAATGTTAAAGTTATTAAAAATATTTAGGACTTTCACCTGAAAGGTCCTGGAAGGAGAATTACAGAGCTCTGAAGAGGCAGTGGTTGTTTCAGCAACCCTTGGGATATTTTTATGGTTTTATGGTTTGAAAAAGGGTTTTAGCATTGTTAGCGGCAAGACTGACTTGAGCTGTATAGAATTTGGTTTTGGCCAGCAGGATGGACTCTTTATAGCTACTTAGACAAGCTTTATATTTCACTTGTTCCTCACTGCAATACTTGTAACGCAATTTGCGTTCTTATCTCGGCACTCTTGTTTTAGTGCTTTGAGCGAGTCTGTGAACCATGGCTCAGAGATCTTTCTGTACTTAGTTTTTGAATTCCTAGCAGGAGCCCCCACATTTAAGGATGAGAGAAGCCAGTTATGATAATCATTAGCCATCTGGTTGAGACTGGTCTCCATAGTGATCATTGATTGAGAGAGTAAGGCGTCGAAATCGGAGGCTTGGACTTTATTCCATGCCTGAGTCGTTTGACATTGTTTCTGAATTCTAAAGGGAGGGGGAGGTGTGGTGAGGTTTTAGGTCCCACATTACCGAAAAATGATCCGTCCAAATACATGGTAAAGTGGGAGTTAATATTAGAGTTATTAGTAAAAATTCCGTCCATTAAATGAACGACAGAATGCATAGGACCTCCCACAATCTGAACCAGCCCTAAGCCTGATTAAGTGTCTATTTGGTGTTCTGTATCGGTGTGGGATGGATTTTCCAAGTGGAAATTGAAGTTGCCCGAAATCGTAAGAACCGTAAGATCATTCTTACTAGGCCAATAACTCAAACTATCAATAACGGAAGACCTATTGCATTGCAAATGCTTATTCTATAACACCCATGGAGACATTTTTGTTTTTCCTAAATCCCAATTTCACTCTGCAGCCAAAATAGGTAGATTTTACCTAATTCGCATCGTAGCAAATGTTGTTGTCCAAACTTAATCCTGAGCTCGAACACATCTTTTATTCAACCATTTTTGGCAGCGGGTGCTCGCCCCATCAATACCTCGCCACACTGCCCTCACAACTAGATTATATCAGCCCAGCCCGGTGTATGTATTTCACTGTGTAGTAGCCAGCAGGAGCGCATGATGATGCGATGTAAAACACTGAAACAAATCCTTCTCCTTAGAAAAGGTGCAACTCGTTCAAAGGTTTGAGAACCACTCGGAGCAGGCTCACCCAGTCTTAGATGGAAGCAATTTATTTCTTCGTTTAATGAAAGTATCATTCAGATCACATTTTTTAAGTTGTACAAAATATTTGGCCAAATTTAGTGTTCTTCTGGTCTATTTACTGACCTAGAGCTAATTGGATAGGTGTCAGTACATAATGCCCCTTATGGCAAATTAGTTAAGAGGTTAACATTAAACATTAAAATAGTTACAGGTCATGCTAGTTACACCGTAACGAAAAAGAAGGGGGGACCAGGAGCCTATGGTTTAAACAGGTCCTACACTCGTGGTTCCA
This sequence comes from Lissotriton helveticus, assembly GCF_964261635.1. NCBI lineage: Eukaryota > Metazoa > Chordata > Amphibia > Caudata > Salamandridae > Lissotriton > Lissotriton helveticus. The sequence continues at coordinate 36,726,374 of NC_136061.1, read as the reverse complement.
CTAGAGCATATCACACAGGGAAGAGGAGCCAGGGGAGGTCGTAGCAAGTTGCCGCCACCGACTCGAGTGGAGCAACATCGTGCTCCACTGCACCCACGTCGGCCAGCTAGTCGCTGATACTCGGGTTACTATGAGCCCAGTACACGACTACTAGGGCCCCACGACAGGCTACCTTCAACCAATTAGGAACCTGTCCTTAGCTGTGCACCACACACCATTAGGTCCTGAAGAAGTGCCACCTGATTCCATTAGGAACACACAGGCACGAAACATGTCGACCTTTAACAAATGTTTGTCCACCGGGTGTATTACAACCCAATAGGACATCCACCACCTTTTTAACTAGACAGGTACTACCTAGATCATTAAATTTCTTGTTATAGGACCGTCCCTGACCTATTTTAAATCACCACCTCGTGCACACACCTTTCCCTGTCTCCATATACCCACGCACCCATACGGCTTCCCTTCAAAAGATCTCCGATAAAGAGCCCCGGAAACGGTGAGCCCGTCGAGCATTGCAGCGCCGGCCCGACGAGGCGCAAGGTCCAATGATGAAGCATGACACCTCTCGGGGTGTGTGAGGGCAACAAGACAAAAGTATTGTCTTTCCCAACCCTTGCCTTTCTCCCCTCCTCCCCCCTAGGAACTACACTCTTTTCGTGTGATAAGTTACACCGTAACGCCTTCAATAATTATATTGAAAGAAAAATACAAAATCTGAAATCACTAAAACAGGATTACAGTATTTTTGACTCCAATCCTGAAAGCTGTCAAACGCAAACAAAATGTAACAAGCCAGTGATGAATCTAAGCCAAATACTAATCATAACATACAAACTCATGCTTAGTTCTAACCCTAAGCCTAACCCCATGTTAACACAAATTCTACACTTAATGCTTACTTTAAAACTTTAGCCTAAGGCTAAACTTAAGTCTTAACGTAAGCTTGAGTTGGCCCCTAAAGCCGACCCCATGCTTAGCCATGAACATCTTTATAAGCTTGAGGCAAATCCGGGAACCAGCTTAGTCCTAAGGCTAATGCAAAACCTAAGCTTTATGCTCTCCCTAACAAGTAAGACTACACTTATACCTTATCCTAACCTTGAGCTGAGCTTAATACTAATCCAACGTCTACGTAAACTGAACTAATTAAACCTAAAAATACATCTAGCAGCTGCTCAAACTCTAACTCAAATATTCTCTCTAAACTCCATACCAAAGACTAATACTAGCCATTTATTTAAGCAATTTCGACAAAAGATTAAGATGTAACAAGGCCTCAACATAAAATACTACATTACTGTATTTCAACTTTACATTTTCGGTGACTTCGTTTTGTTTTCTTTTTGATGGCTGAAAATTGCATTAACTACAAAGGAAATATGTTTTCTCACCTTCTCACCTTAGGAGGAGAATAAAGTTTTCTCTATACACTTTAGGAAACAAAACCCACAATCCCATCCTAACTATTCATGTATCAGTCTTTCTTTTCTGTGGGAACTGAACAGGATAGTTACCTCTTGGGTGTCTGAATTTGCCACGATGCAGCCATAATTGAGGGATTGTTTCCGGTTGGCCTATGAGAAGGAAAACAAAATCAATAATATCTCAGTAAGAAATACATGATCTGTAGTGCAGAACTACTGATGCAGAATGATAAAGAAAGGTATAGGGCGAGAAGTGAAAGTTAAAGAAAAACAAGGGAAAGAAGGACATACAGGGAAACAGAAAGAGCATGAGATATCAGGAACACGTAATTAATAAATACATTATACTGCAGAAGAGATGTAAATAATAATGGAAGCAGTATATGGAAATATTTTAACACATATACAGGGCATGAGGAGAAGCATGAAAAAAAATAGGAAACAGAAGAAACGGGAATAATGAATAGAGTAATAAACAAATGAAAAAGGAAGGTTAAAACAGAAACAACAAGAGGGAAAACAGAAGTTAAGTGACAGACAAAAACAGACGTAGCAACAGCAGATTAAGGGGTGAGTGGGTGAATGTGTGCCTGTCTCTGGAGGTTTTGTCTCTATCGAGGTTACAGAAGAACAGCTTCAGCAACCTCCGCATGTCAGCTTGCATCCTCCACTGATGGATAGCCAACTGCGCAGACACCCTGGCTCCCCTGACGAAAGCCTCAGGTAAGCGACACCCCTAAGAAGCCAGCTGGTTCTCTCCCGCCCTTCATGAGTCCAGATACACCTTTAGATGGCTCAAGAAGAGACGGAGGAGCAGCAAGACCCCAGAAGACAACTCAGCCTTCAAAACAGCCGTCCCTCCACACCACCACCTCATTAGAGCAACAAAGAAAGCGGCCCTACAAGAAAGGATCAACACCAACAGACTCAATAGACCCAGCACATAGACAGCAGACATCCCACTCTCCCAAGACCTCTGCCTTGGCACCTTCTTCCACCGCAACATTAAGTATATAAACAACAGCTTTGACAGCCTCAATACACAGGACCCTTCCACCCCACCCGCAACCACAGCACCCAACGACAGCAGACCCTCCTCAGCTGGACTCCCCTCACCGCTGACGACACCATCAAGATCATGAAGAGCGTCCAATCCAGAGCACCCTATGACCCCTGCCCACACCACATTATCAACAGAGCCGATACCACCATCACCCCCAAACTCTGCCGCACCATCAACTGCTCTAGCAACTCTGCCGCCTTCCTGGAAAACTGGAAACACGCAGAGATCAACCCCCTTGCTGAAGAAACCCTATGCCGAACCGGATGGACCTCAAGAATTTCAGACCCATCTTTCTTCTCCCCTTTCCAGCCAAGGTCATTGAGAAGGCCATCAATGCCCAACTTTCCGCGTTCATCGAAGCAAACCACATCCCTCTCCCAATTCAGCTTCCGCAGCAACCATAGCACCAAGACGGCCCTCCTTGCCGCCAAAGACAACGCCTGCACCCTCCTCGACTGAGGCGAAACTGCAGCCCTCAACCTCCTGGACCTCTCAGCCACCTTTGATACCGTCTCCCACCGCACCCTATACGACCCCGGCATCCGCAACAAAGCCATGGAATGTATCTGCTCCTTCCTCGCCGGCTGAACACGAAGAGTCAGACTACCACCGTTCCACTCCGAACACACAGAGACCAGCAGCGGTGTGCCCCAGGGCTCCTCCCTAAGCCCCTCTCTCTTCAACATCTACATGGCCCGTTCGCAGCTATCGTCAGGAACCACAGACCCAACATCATCTCCTACGCCGACAACATCCAGCTGATTCTCTCCCTCACCAACGAACCCGCAATAGCCATGACCAACTTCCACAACGGGATGAAGGCTGTACCCACCTGGATAAAGAACAGCTGCCTCATCGTGAGCTCCATACCCTCCGCCTGGGAAGACTCCTGGTGGCCACCTGCATTTGGAACCCCCATAGACCACACACGAAACCTAGGCATCATCCTGTACTCCTCCCTCACCATGAGCCGCCAGATCAATGCTATCTCATCATCCTACTTCCACACACTACATCTGCTCTGAAAGAGCTTCAAGTGGATCCCCACCAAGTGAAGATGGTCACCCACACACTCATCAGCAGCAGAATCGACTACGGCAATGCACTCTACATCGGCATCACCAAGAAACTCCTCAAGAAGCTGCAGAATATTCAGAACGCCTCCGCCAGACTCATCCTCAACATCCCTCGCCGCAGCCACATCATCGGCCACCTGAGAGACCTCCACTGGCTCCCAGTCACAAAAGAGTCACCTTCAAGCCCCTCACACACGCCTACAAAGCCCTACACGACGCGAGACCTGCATAACCCAAACCACCACCTCGCATCACCAGAGACCTTCGCTCTGCCCAACACTGAAACAAATCCTTCTTCTTAGAAAAGGTGCAACTCATTCAGAAGTTTGAGAACCACTCGGAGCAGGCTCACCCAGTCTTACATGGAAGCAATTAAAAATATTTCTTAGATTAATGAAAGTATCATTCAGATCACATTTTTTAAGTTGTACAAAATATTTGGCCAATTTAGTGTTCTTCTGGTCTATTTCCTGACTTAGAGCTCATTTGATAGGTGCCAGTACGTAATGCCCCTTATGGCAAATTAGTTAAGCTATGCCCCAAGTATCTGCAAGACCAGAGCCGGAAGAAGATCCTTCTTGTACCTCGCAGCAAAGACCTGGAGCACCTTGTCTCTCCACCTCAAGCAGTCACCATCACTGTCTCAATTCAGGAAGACGGAGCTCCACAAACGCCGGCGGGACTCGGTATTGGTGACGGGACTTTGGGCAGTCACCCTGTGGGCACGTGATCAACTGACGCGTGTGCTACTATGAGATGGTTGCAGGTATGAGCAATCTTCGCAACCAGCTGGTTTGATGTGATTCTTGCACAAAGTAATAACTTGGATCCCTTACAGCCCTGAAGAAGCTGCACAAATTATTTCCAACAAAACATGTTGGCTTTTAGAAATTGAATATGGTTTGATTGAAACCACTTTTAATTGGGACAGCCTACAGCGCTTAATAAAGTTACGTCACACTGGTAAGCTGTATCGTTTTTTAATGGTGGGAATTATATCTTTATTCTCACGGGGTCCAGTGGGCACTTGTAGTGACATTATGCACTGACAGTTCATTCACATTTAGGTTTCACTGTCTTCTTCCTTTTCTTCAGGTTTTTGAGATTTTCACGATAGAACACACACTTTTCAAGTAACCGATGATAAGTGGGTCTGCTAGTGAGTACCAACCAGCAATTCCCTTGGTGTTACGACCGTGACGTGTTTTCTCTCCTCTCTCACACTTTTTATGTTTGGGTTGGAGTGGTCCTATGATGTTGTACTGACATTTCTATTGTAAATTGGAACACCATGACACTTTGATTAGCGATAGGGACCGCTTTTGTGAGTGAGTATGAAAAATATGGGTAACCCCTCTAGTGTCGAGTTTTTAGTAATAGGTGTTTAAATCTAGTCAGGCCTCCTGTTGTTTACAGTGTGTTGAGTTGGGGGCGGCCTGGCTTTTTCTCCCCCTGTTGCTCCAGTTGTGTTGATCAATTCAGGAAGGACCTCAGGACCTGACTCTTCAACTGAACCACAGTGTCTGCGACATATTTTGGCATGCCCCTTCCTAGTGCCTTGAAACACTTATGAGTGAGTAGTTGTGTTTTACAAGCCACCTGATTGATTTATCTTTTGAAATCCATTCACATCTAGTATCAGTCTATTGTGAGTATTGAAAAAAACAATCAAACAGTTGTATGTCTGGTCCTCTAATAAGTGACATTATTTGTATTATTTAATGTATTAATTAACTGAACAATTGCAGATATAAATCAAACAGTTTTTTTTGTTTAACCTTTATTTGCATTATTAACAAAGTTGAAGCAGCCATTCAATTACAGGTGCTTAAAGAATACGGCAGTATACGGCAGAGCATAAATTGATAATCCAGCAGGTGCAATATAAGGGCGTTCAATTCACAGTTGACTAGGAGACACGTCACCCACCCACAGCATCTCATTCCACCTCCCCCGTAGGCGTGCTCTTGCTGGCGTCAGAGTCATGCGGCTCACTCTCATTAAGTTCGGGGTTCAGAAATACAACATACAAATCCCTCCATTATCTAAGGTCATCTTCCAGTTTGTCATCCCTTCTGCTTAATTTCATATGGGCCTCTTCCGCTAGCATTCATTCACGCATGTCCCGGTATCAGGCGTCCACATGGGGGGTGCATTGTCTCATCCATGTTATAGCGACTCGGTGGTTCGCCAGCACCAAGATCAGCTGCAATCGTTTGTAAGCTATCTTGCGCCCCTGAGGCTCTCTACTGTGTCCCAATAAGCAATGCAGTGGTGAACCCTCAACCTGAAAGCCCATGCCCCTCTGCACATCTTTCACATCCTGGGTCCAAAACTGGCTCACCCCACAGCACCTCCATGGTTCATGTAGGAAATCAGCCCCAGCCTCTCCACAACGTGGGCAAGCATCCAAAAGTAAAAGGGTAACATGCTGAAGTTTCACTCGCGTCATATATATACGATGTAGAAAATTATAATGCACCAATTTAAAAGGTGCATTACAGGATACTGTATGTGTAAGCGCGCTTATGGTTGTCCACGTCCTGTCATCTAAAGGTGCGTCTAAGTCTGCGTCCCACGCTGACCTTGGGGGAGAACTAGTCACATCCTGCCTCACTGCAATATATGATAGAGAAATCAATATACGCCCAGAGACGCAGGTTAGTAATATATTTAAAGCATGTGGAGATACCGGGGTATTGAGGTCAAGTCACTTTAAATATTTCTGTCAGACCAGTGTAGTGCAGATAGTGTCCCAGCGCAAAGTCCAGAGTTCGGCCATTACTTCGCAGCCCCCATCCCTCCACGCCTAGAATGACATGTGGGTCATCAATTTCAGCACTGGTGCCAGTAACCAGATGGGGAGCTGCCGATGAAACAGGGGAGTTTCAGAATTGATTTTATGTATGCTTGCCGGATACCCGCAGTATGATGTACTTTGTAAGGCATGTCATCCAAGACCCCTGCACCCTCCATCAGTACCACCGGGAGTTTGTCCGCAAGGACACGTTCCGCCAGCAATCTCTTCTCACAGTTATCGCCATCGTCGAGCCATGGGGTGGCGTGCTGTAAGTGCGCCACATAGTTATATAGGTCTAGTCCCCCTCCATAAAACTACACTGTTGATAACTTTAGACACATATAAAGTGAACCGAATAACAGCCCTAAAAAGCCAGTCCCTAGCTTTCAATAGAAATACCAATATCAATGAACAAGTTAGTTACCTTCGGTAGCGCTCTTTCTGGCTGAGACTATCTAGCTGCAGATTCCTCAGCACTACCACTGCGCATCAGTAGGTGGCACCTTGCTGCACCTCATTGACACCGTTCCGCTGCAGAAATGGCTTGTGAAGCCTATAAAGGTGACACCGTAGCATGCTGATGTCAGTAGCTTTCGAGACTGTCCGAGTCCCCCAGACGCAGATCCTCAAAAGCTAACTGGTGAGACCAGTGTGCAGATTCATAGATTTGGGACGTTTAAATAGATCGAGTCCAACTACAGAACAGGGAGGATGGGAAGGTTGTTACGGAACCTGGGACTACAGTCTCTACCAGAAAAATCATTAAGAAAGGTAACTTGTTCTGTTAGACATTCTAGCCACGGATTCCTCCCCTTCTGAATAGTTACAAAAGTAGTATCCATATGGAGGTGGGTCCATACATGGACCCAAATCAGAAAGTCCTGCAGAACAGAGCGGGCAAAACTGAACTCCCAGCAAACCTGACTGTCTAATCAATAGTGCCTTGTCAACACATGGTGGGACACCCATGTCGTCCACTTGTACATATACAGGACAGGGACTCTGCATACCATCTCAGTGGTAGAAGCGTTGGCCCTGGTAGACTGTACACGCAGTCCTTCCAAAAGCTGCTTTTTAGCTATTGCGTAGTAGATCTTAATGTAGAGCACGATCCAGCGGGAGAAGGTTCTCTTCTTCAAAGCCTTGCCTTTCTCGCCCCAGAGAGTGCCCAAAATGCTGATCGTCTACCTGGTGTTTTTGGTAAGATCGGTCAAAAAGCTCAGAGCTCTATTGGGGTTCAAGCGATGGAGTCTCTCCTCCATTTTAGAAGGGTGAGGTGGAGAATTAAACTTCAGCAAGGTGATGTTCTGACGGACGTGAAACAAGGCATAGTTTTTTGGCAAGACAGATGCCCATATCCGCAAAACCAGCTTGTCTCAAAAGAATGTGGTGTATGGCGGGATCACGCAGAGAGATTGAAGCTCACCCACACGCAGTGCTGATGGTATGAACAGGAACAGTCTTGAAGATAAGAAGTCATATGGAGCAGCTGTGAAGCGTCTCGAAGAGAGTGCACATCAGAAACGTACGGACCAAGTTGAAGTCTCACTGTGGCATGATAAAGGAAGAGGAAAGAATGAACTGTTGTAAACCTTTCAAAAAGTGCATACCAACTGGAGACTAAAATAAAGAGGGCTGAGCCACAAAAAAAGAAGAAAGAATGAAAGGTACCTTTACTTGTGTCAAGAGCAAAGCCTGGCTAGTAATGTAACAAATAACAACACAACCGATTACTTTGCAGGGGATCTATCTACGGAGAACTGCAGCAAGCCACAAATTTGCCCCAGCGACAAGTGTACACAGTCAAGGGACGCCAGCCTGCCAAGATGACATTAACCCCCTCCGAAGGAAGGCGAGGGTGTTCAGCTGTTGCTGCTCAATCTACAAGAATAAGGATGGAGATTGCGAAGCCCAGAGTGCAGAACCCTGCCCTAATGCAGCAACAGCAGGTCCACCCGGAGGAACAGCCTGATCAGAGGACAAGTGCTCAAACCCAGGAGTTTTGGATACCATTTTCTCCATGCCCAATCCAGGTCTACTAGAATTACTTGGGCCCATTCAGTCCTTCAGAAATCAAGACAGGAGTGGTATATGCAGAAGGGTATACAAGAGTCCTGAGTTCCATTCGAGGCAGAACGCGTCTCAGAGAGATCGACATCTTGTAAACTCCAACGCACAGAAGTGCTAACATTGCATGTTCTTGGAGGTGAACAGATGGAACCACGGTTCCACCGATTCGTAGAAGAGACACTGCGCATCCTCTGGGTGTTACTGCTACTTGTGATCTTCTAGGCACCGACAACTGAGCTAGTCTGCCTTGGCATTTAATGATCCTTGGTAGTTCGGCCATTTACTGAGGTTCGGGCCTCCTGACATGGGGTTCATCACAGTACCCTGCCCTTCTTGGGGCAATTCCAAATGGCATTGGTGCTATCGATAAGCATGTATACCAGCCTCCCTTTGATGGATGGAAGGAAGGCTTTCAATGGTAAGTGGATGGCTCTGAGCTCCAGAAAGCGGATATGGAGCCGGGACTTAGCCGAGGATCAGAAGCCTCTGATCTCCACCTATCCTAGATAGCCACCCCGACCCAGAAGCGATGCATCAGTCACCATTGTCAGCTCTGGGTGGGGAAAGAGAGAGGGGACTGCCACAGACCCAATCGTGGTCCAGAAACCACCACTGTTGAACCAGCACCAACTCTGCATCACTGAGGATAATTGGGGCCTAGTCTTCTGGCGTCAATTGAGCAGACATCAGTGTCAACGTACTGGGAACAAGCATGAAACATGGCGATGGAGAAAAAGTCAAGACTGGAGCCAAGGTGGCCCAGTAGGGGGGCTGGGAGTTGCCCCGGAGGGAGGCAAGAGTGATCCTACTGGTGGTAATCCAGATGCAGAACTTCTCGTTCGGTGGGGCTCGCAAGTGCACCAGAAGGAGTCAGCAAGGACCTAAGGAGTTGGGGCATGGCCTCGCAGAATGCTTTGCTCCTTTTAGGAGTAGAAGGCGGCCCTGGAAACTCGGGCTGTGCCTGAACAAGTTGTGGGTTCAGCTCCGAAGTCAAATGACTTCGGGAGCGAGATCAAGAATTCTCAGCGGAGTGAGAGTAGCGAGAGAGGGCAGAGTCCCGCTTAGATTTCTTGTGTTTTTCTTTGACTTACCCAAAGACTTCTTGATTGTGAACGGAGCCGAACCTTCAACTTGGATCGGTCTTGTTGCAGATTGATTGATTGACTCTTCTGGCGCTTGGCAATGTACAGTTTCACCTCGTGGTCTCATACAGCCTTCAGGTTCATTGACGCACACCACAGCAGGCCTTAGATTTGTGGCTCGACCCCAGGCACGAAGGGGAAATCTGAAGAGAATCTTGCAACAGGGTTAAAAAACTATCGTTTTGGGAGGTGATGCCCCTTTCACACTGTAAAGCAATTTTTTCATTGAGGTAAGGGTCTCAAAGGGACAAAAGGTAGCTCTAGAATATCGAAAGGTGAGGAATCTGTGGCTAGAAGTCCCTTTCTGAAACACAGATATATGATCGTTCATGCAATTTCACGAGAATTCAGTACAATTTTAAATTGGCAATAGCTTTTCAAGGTATGTTTAACATTAAAAAAGGATGACATGGAAAACACCGATTCTGGAAGTAATTCATAAGGTAGCATTACAGCCAAGCTACCCATTAAGGCATTTGAGAATGGTAGGTTTACAGTCAATGGCTGAGCACTACGCCATCACCGGCTCGTTAAGCTGGAACATATGACTGATATCACTGGGAGATAGTCCACGTATTGATTTGCAGATGAAACAAGTCAGCTCTCACTTTGATTTTGGCGTCAACCGGCTCTCAGCACTTCACCAAGACACTGTAGACATTTAACAATGTGTGTGGCTCTATCTGAACTACTTGCAACTTATAGTGTAGGCGAAAAAGCACCAACGCTTGAATTGAAGGTTAAAGCTTTGCCACCCCAAGTAATGGGCCAGGTGTGGATACGTAAAAAAGGTGGAAATATGCAGCTTTTGCTACTCCTTAAGCCAGCTGTTCAAAAGAAGTTGATATCAAAAACAGCCAGCAGATTTCTTATGAGTTCACTATTTGGAGCGTTCTCCCCACTCCAACCCCCAAAAAGAAGCAGACCAATGAAAATGCAAGTTTCTAGTCTCATTGCCCTCCCGTAGGAATATCACAGTCTCCCAAGCATCTTAGTAACCAGCCTGCAAGAATTCAAAGATAGAGTTAATGTCACATATTTCCTAATGTAAATCCAGCCAGATATGACAGCTTTGGCATACACTTGCTATGTTAGAGCATGGCAGAAATAATTTAAAAAATGGAAGTTAAATTAAAGGGCCGACAGAGCAGAGCAATCACTGCCCCAGTTGGATCTGTTTGATGGTGAGAGTCAAAAATGAGCAGTTCTACTCAACATGCGCTCCCAGATCTTGAATCCAATGGGAAAGCTGTCGCAAAACGTCCATGGTATCAAAAGCACCAGAGAGTTCTAAAAGGATCAAAGCCGTACGCTGAACCTTGGGATCCACTTCTAGCACTTGTCCTCAGATGCCTCGGACAGCTCTCTAAGCAGACTGATAACCTGAGAAGAAGATTACTTTGCGGATAGTTCTGAAGCTCGGTGGCAACTCTTGATGGTGATGGGTCCATTGTCTGGAATCCAAAATGGCCTTCTGTATTGAGAAGGATTACTACCACCTGCTCCAAAGCATCTGGATAGAGCCCCTTGTGTATTTATGTACCGACCAACCCACATATGTTTTCAGAAAGAACAGTGTGATTCTCTTTAATAAGAGGTCAAGGAACTATATCCGCCCCGCATCCCACAGGGCACAAGCAACTTTAATAATAATAACTTGTTTTGCTTTTCAGGTGCGGAGAACCAGTGACTTGAGACTGGTTGAGTGCCGTGTAAAACAGTGTTCGTTCTAACTCGGATATAGAGTCTCGCAGTACTAGGTCCATCAGCGAGGTTGCAAACTGTTTTCTAGAAGATGCAGCAGTAATTTAGGTGCACTGTATTATTTTATGTTGTCCTCTAGACTCTGTGCCCCTCTCGAGGGTGCTTGCTAAATTTCCACGGCTGCTGAATTTCTACTTTGGGGTTCATTTCTCATTTTCCCATAGCCTCAGAGGGAAGCAGCCTTCCCAGCAACTTCTTCCAACTCACAATTGTTGTTGATGACTCCAGAGATCCCATCAGCAGATTCTGTCAGGCAAACACATATAGCTCTGCCAGCTCTCCGCCATTGTTAAAATCGCTGATTAATTAAGTGTTGTGGATCAGTGAGCTATAACTGACAGGTTTCAGTTGTTTTAGTCTTAAATACAGAATAACTCAGTTTCTTTGGACCCCTCTTTTGCTGCTAATGTGTGCACGTATGTATAGGAGGATTTGGGCCATGTGTAATATTGCTCATGCAGCTTCAGAACATCAGACATATTTGAAAATAATGGAAAACCTGCTAGATAGCCAGTACCAAAACAAAGGTGGGAGGGCCCATAATGCAAGCAATTAAAGGGTAGTGAAAGACAGCAATAACTGTAGCACAGTGGGCCCTCGCATGCCTGCATTTTGTTGTAACTGCACCTTCTGCGCTAATGATAGTTATAGCCATGCACACAGCCGAAACAGAATGCAGATGGAGGTGGCTAACAGATGCAAGGGATGAGTGCATGCACTATGGGATTGAGCTTTTAGCTTTTTTTAAATTATTTTAAAGCAAAAAAGTGATTAAATTCCTGGTGTTCGTTGCTAAGGGTGTTAGAGAGCATGGTTTCATGCATGGGTCAGGCCTTCAAACATAGATTAATCAAATTAGGAACTTGGATGATCTCCGGCATTTGACGAGGGAGCATTTGCAGACTTTGTGATGGAGTATTCATTCTTTATTTTATTGTGTCGCCATTTCAGAACCTGGTGAGCTGTTGAGATCTTTACAACGGTCCAGCTTTGAAGTCAGAGATATTGCATAGCCACATTACCTACGCCCCATCCTCGCTAGGCGCAGGCCATCCTAACAACAAATAGAATGGAAGATGTATGAATCCTAACCCACAGAATGTAATCTATTTAAGTGTGGGCAGCATCTCACACAATCAAAGTTTGCTTGTCAGCCTAGTTTAAGAAAGCCTGCACTACCAGACCGTCAACTACCAACACCAGAAGAAAGCAGACGCCTATCAGGTGGATCACTGCATAGGATTCAGTGAAGAGTTGTGAACGCAACAGTACACTACTCTCCTGTGGAAGGGAGAAGAGCCACACATGAGCAATGCTCAAAGCAGCGCAAACAGGACTGTTTTTTTTTTTTTTTAAGGTTTCTCATGCAGAGCACCTTCTGCTGATGCAGCACCTGCTCCATGATGAATGAAGCACACGCATGAGGAGCTCTACACGTGTATGCAATCTCAAGTCCTCATAGTGAGCGAATACGGCTCAGGTACCCACAGCGTGCCTTGAAATGCTCATGCAGACAGCGATCTGTATAAGTCTTAGGCTCCTGAGGGAAGTCTTGGTAATCGGCCTAGACTACTCCTTGGACCAATATCCACCTAAGATGAGTAGATGATTTGTTCTTTCATCATTCCACTGTATAACATTTGTGTTGACAAACAAACAGCACATCAATGACCTCTTACCCAATCATACTGCATACAGTGTTCCGTCCATCCTCTGCCCTAGCATGATACACACTGGTCACCCCAGTGTTTGAATGACCCTTGACCCAGTCTCACCCATCACCTCAGAATTTCACCCATTCTTTACCACGGTGTCTTGCCCACCTGTGGAGGATGCAGACTTTGTTCTTCCGTGCTCCAAGACTCACATCCCAACGTTAATCCACTCGCACTCCTTTACTCAACCTTCCATGTCTATAATATTAATAATAATAATCTGAGCTTATACAGTGCCTGGTTACACTAGCCAGTGTGTCCCCGCGCTCGTCATTGGCCCCAAACCTACCCAACTATAAAAGCCTACCATTCCGCCCCGAGTGGACCTAACCCCTATCCATTCTTACTGTATTAACAGCCCCGCCAATTGTCACTGACACATCACCTGCTTTACAAACTGTGCTTACCGTAGTTCCCAACATGACAAAGCTGTGAGTGTCTCCGCGACTCTTCTGAAAATTCAGCATTTCCAACAGGGGGAATTCTGAGCAGACATCTGCATTCAGTACGAAGAAGGAATCCGGGTTGCCAGAGAGGATCTGATCACGGAAGTGATAAATGCCACCGCCCGTTCCTAGAGCTGAGTATTCTTGTAGGTACCTAAAGGAGGAATCACAGTGAGTAGCCACACAGGTGGATAAGCAGCAGGCAATATACTCGGGGGATAGAGACACGTACTCAGAGACACCGAAAACAAATTAAATATACCCATCAGAGAAAGTTCTTCGTGCGATATCGCAAACCCTACACATCTCTTTATTACCCGAACCGAGGAGATGCCTCCTTAACATATGGGAACCAAATGATCTGACGAGATATGGTCAAATTTGGGCGACACTGGTCTTCATGGTTCCAAAACGTAACATAGCGCAAAAATGGGGAGCCGCTGACCGTCCACTACTGGAGTCTTTTTGTGGGAACATGGATGTCACCATGATTACGGAGAGGACAGTCTATGTAAACAGGAATTGCCCTGGGAAATGGACAAAGGGCGGCCTGGAACACATATAGAGGGGACATATGTGAGCCTTTTGCTGACGTAGATCATGATGACTCTGATGATGCTGAAGCCGGGGATGATTAATTGGGTGGAGATAGGAATGTTGTATCTCCGATTATTATTGCATACCAGACCTGAGAATGCGCAGTGGTACAGTCATTGCTGGATTTGCTATACTGAAAATAATGTGTACTTTCCTCTATCTAAAGACAGCTGTTCTTCTTCATGTTATAAAACTAATAAAAACATGTTTAAAAAAAATATACCCATCAGAGAGATAAAATGAAAGAGAAAGAGGAGGGGCAGGAGGGGAGAGGGGCAGAAGTGAAAAAAGATGGAGAAGAAGGGTGAGAAAGTTGTGTATTCTATGTGAGAGGAGGATCTCTCACCCTGCAGCCACTGCACGGTTGCTACATGCTATAATACAGTATACGTAAGCTAGAAGTGACAATAGGAGATCTTAAATGGATGAATACAGAAACATCCGAACTTGTCCTATAGTCTCCCTGGACATCTCAAGGGAGAAAGAGGTGTGGAAAAACAGACCCACCAAACCACTACTCTTGTCGCATAGTTTCACAGTTTAAATGTGGATCAGCGTCACAGACAGGGTGGGGAGCTGTGTTGACCCGTGCTAGTTGCATAACTGTTGTCAAACAGGATATAATTCCTCTCTGCAGACCTTGAGTTAGGCAGCTGCAGCACAAGAGCACTGGGCTGCGGACAACATTCAAGTAACGTGGGGCACGTTGTGCACCTGGACATATATTAGGGGGAGGTGGTGCACCAACACGTGTCCGACTGCCTCCTGCATGCAATGGGGATGCAGAGACAACAGACCCAAAGTAACAGGGCAAGCTACGAAAAGAATATAAATGACAGGATTTTTACATACAAAGAAGGGCTGGATGTTTAGGGTGATATGTTTCAAATGCTATGATGATTGTAAACTACAAAATGCGTACCATGGAAAGCTAATGTGTGTTGTGTGGCAAGGGGTATTGTGGTGTGCCGTCGCGGGACATAGTAAGTTGTATATGGGACCTACATGAAATCCAGATTGTGGGAGTGGCTTTTCTACATCATGAATACTGTCACAAGTTGGGTGCCTGCCGTCCTTTATCCTGCTAAGCTACATAATGAATAGAAAAGTAGCTTGATTCCCAGTATAATTCCACCAACACATACGCTCAGAACAGTAAAATATGATTCTATAGATTTTGAGTTGTGAACACCAGCCATAAATGCCTCTTGAGTGAGTTCATATACTCCCATCTTAAATCCCCAATGTCCTGCAGCGCAAACACCAGCTTATTACCATACTCCACATGCGTAATGTAGTGTAGTATTTAAACAGAAAGTACAGTATGTTCTTGCTTGCTAGTCCCCCACCTCACAGAGACGTGGACAGGGTCCCAAGTGAAACTATACCAGGCAAGATATATCTTTTATGGATTCACATGCTGGGCATCAACTGTAAAGCAGGATTCCTCAACTAAGTAGCAGGGGTACGGTGGGGTAGGTGTATGTGTATATGTGTGTGTGTTTTTTCGTTTGTTTGATTTTGTATAGGAGACATCTTCCCTAGCACTGCTCCTTGCCATGCTTGAATATACACAAAGTAATATTTCTGGTGCCCATGTGGCAGCTTCGCTGGTCTGTGGCAATAGCAGATTACCAATGCATTCAAGTGAAGATGTGGCTTATGAGGGGAATGGGCTCCGGGTCGAATTATCAGAAACATAGTAGAAAGCGGGTAACACAACTCACAATGGTTCTCGCAATACTGCTCTTAATGATGGGATCACCCCTGTGTTGAGAGCAAATGGTAGAAAGAGGTGCTCTGTTTTTCAAAAACGATATGTAAATATCAGAGTTAATATTGGCCCAGACAGCCGGCTCTAGAGACAGTTTATGGCATTCCCAGAAGTTTAAGCCTGACTTCAGTGACAGAACTGGTATTGCCAGTGCAGATTAAGTTGTGGCACAGGTGTAAGTGTTGAGGCTTATAATAAGAAAGAGTTGCTGTGCTAACCTATGCGGGGGCATCCGAGAGGGTGAATTCGCTAACTCTTGCACCTTCGGGCAGTGTGGGCCACGGTTATCTGCAGAGTGATGCGCACACTTTCACCCCAACAAATGAAGTGACTGTGTTGTGAGGGCATACTTTGGTGTTGTTGGTAACGGCTTGAGCTGTAGGCTAGTATTAAGCAAATAGTGTGTACTAGAAATGTATTTCAGAAGATTTTATTCCAGCTGCCCAAGAAAAAGAAGCTGGGGTGGAGGGAAGGTCATTCATAATCAATAAAAATGTATTCAATGAGCAACCAGGATCACAAGTAAGTAGCCATTTCTTTAACATCGTATGCTCTTCATTCATCGTCATAAACATTACAATAAAGTATCAAATTAAAATAACATTGTAGTCCTCGTGGTTTTTCGGCATAAGTAATAAAAAACTATGTAAACTGAGTAGAGAAGAAATCTGAAGGAACCTCAAAACGGAGTTAAGCAGAGAGGTTCCTCAGAGCCGCTTGACCAAAACTAGCATCAGCTTCCCTTTTGGAGCTGGGATATTTCCTCATGAAACTGTGAAGTACAAACATTTGTTACAAGATGATGTTCTTCATGAAGCCGTGCATCGGGCTCCCACTGCCCTCCCAGGCGCCCTCTTTTATGTATTAGACCCTCCAGTGTGATCTCCCGTCTTTGATTCAAGGAGGTGGAGCTCCTGTGAACGCGTCGTCTCCCCATTGATCATAAGGATCTTTTATGTATTGGACCCTCCAGTGTGATCTCCCGTCTTTGATTCAAGGAGGTGGAGCTCCTGTGAACGCATCGTCTCCCCATTGATCATAAGGATCTTTTATGTATTGGACCCTCCAGTGTGATCTCCCGTCTTTGATTCAAGGAGGTGGAGCTCCTGTGAACGCGTCGTCTCCCCATTGATGATGAGGGGTTGGTTATGGTTATGGAGTTGGTTATGGAGTCAAAGCAAAGGGAACCTTTGAATTGTTTGCTCCCTTGAACTGCTGCCCGATGTACAATGAGGACACCCATGACTGCCGAGGAATCGGACCCTACACCCTTACTGATTCTGCAAATTGATGTGGACAGGGAGGGAAACCAGTGAATGGGCATTTAGAGACAAAAGAAAAGGCTGACAGAATACAGAACAGGGAAAATTGAGTATTGTGGAAAACAAATGTTCCATCAGGTCGGAGGTTACTTTCTGGGAGGCGTACAGCAAATGTGGTCATAAATAAAGGAATTAACAGAAAAGTGGGTAGGAGACCTCGGAAGCAGGCAACAATAGAGGGTGAGACGGACCTTCTGACACTTGAAAAGACGTTTGAAGGGTGGACCCTGCCATGGACAGGAAACCAAAACTGAAGAAATAAGAATTCCTATAGTTTGCTAACAACGAAGTATGCAACCGTTGCACAGTCATGCAGAAGAGATATATGAAGTTGGTAGCAAGGCAGGGAAATTGATATCTGGCTGAGCAGAAGGGATGTTGGACATAGGTAGACTGCTGAGGTTGAGGCTTGGGACGCCCCAATGATTATGGGGATGCCGGGATTGCTTGGGTTTTCAATAAACACTTAACAAAATAGTATTAAGCAAACACAGAGATAGATAAACAGGAGATTTCTGGGATTGTTGTGAAAATGCCAGCTCTGACATTGCGACAGAAGATAGGGAAATGCTGGGAATGGTGCTTACTGTGGTACCACTGCCCAAATATAGAGTGAGAGGTTCCTGGCCCCAATGGTTTGCATGCTAAACTAGTTTATCAGGGTCTGTGTGGGGATGGGACAGAGCTGCTCCACTCAGACCAACCTGGATTCATGCAGTAACGAAATACTAGGCTAAAACTCAGAAGGTTGTGTGCTTATGGATGATGTGAGGACTGGGTTGCCAACCTAACCCATGCACAGTACACAGACACACACTCTACAAAAATGTCTCCTGCAACCTAGCCAGAGCCTCTTATACTGGATGCTCATAGGCCGCAGACCTTGCAGTAAAAGGCCAGGCAGTACAGGTGGCATCGCTTAATCCAATTTAAAGAGAGAGTACAGTTTGTAAATCTCCATAGGGGAGTCTCACCAGACAACAAAGGTCCAGAAGCAGAGGTCATAATCAGAATTAATTCTCCTCTATGGAGAAGGCCAAGACTCATGGTATTATGGAAAATAGAATGCATGGGAACTTCAGAAATATTGGAAATTGTTTTTGGATTTGGGTTTTATGATGACACAACGTGATTTCACAGGAAGATTCAGAGGCAAAGAAACTCCGACGCTGAATAGGTGGGATATAACGGCATAGATGCATTTTTTAACTACTGAGTGTGTTTCCCAGGTGAAGGTCAACCATTCAGGTAAAGTCAACATGGATCTGTTGTAACTATAAAAGTATTTTTCATGCACTTTCCATGAACACAGGTCCACACACAGCTCTGTGCCTATGCTGTTGTATATTATTGCACACATCTTATAAAAATCAAAAATAGTTTGTTTAAACATCGTTGGTGTCAATATGGTTGAAAGTGATAGAGGAAGTAATCCCAAGCCCTCCTCCCTGGCTTTTTATTTTAACTTGGTGTGTGTGTGGGGGAAAGAGCAAATTAGAAGTGTAGGTCTGTGGGTAACGCAATAACCTTTGCATTCACCCAAGGCCCATGTAGCACTTAATTTGTAAAAGTGCCGGGGTCCAAAGTTGTGCTTAGAAACCCATAGTCGGTGGTGTTGAAGGTCATGGTGGCAAAATCTAAGACTGTGTACTCTTGGTTTCCCCCTCATGCCTCTTTCATCCACCACCAGACATTCCCTGCCCCTTTATTTCACTTATGCAGGTACTTTCTCATCCATGCTTTCTCCCTTTGTCACTGTTTTCTGTCGTTCCCTACTATTTTCTTTCCCTCTTTTGTGTTTTTCCCCTCTCTTCCTCTGGATTAAAATCTGATGAGGAAAAATAAGAGCCGGTCTCAAAAAATGAGTGCAAGTGGGCAACACCTGCAACCACCGTCTCAAATTAAGCACTGGCCTCAGAATAGCTTAAATTTTAGTGAGCAGATGCAGGCGACCCATGATGTAGGTCGATGTCTGGAGCGATCCACAGAGTGAACAGCATAGGATCTTTGTGCCGGCAGGTTTGCTTCGTATTTACTCGTGGACGGTGGATGAGATTGGTGGCAAAGGATAAATCCGGATGATGAAATAGTTGCGAAAGGGGCAGAGGAGTTTGTGGGTGTCTCTGTGGTGGGGGGGGACAGCAGTATCAATGATACGGTCATCATGAAATCCTAAAACTGTATTAGTTATAACAGGAGGGAGGACTGAACCAGTGACGAAGTGAAGCGATTTATCAGGTGACTATACCAACTAGTACAAAGCCACTGCTGTCCGAAGTGCAAGGGGAAGGCCGAGTATAGGTGAAAATTTAGGAGAGAATAAAATGGATCACACGTTTACTAATTCTGCAAATTAAGAAGTTAGAAAACAACCAGAGTGCAGCAGTAGGGGCTGTGGATTGGATGTAGTCTTTTTAGGACTATCTGGAACTTAAGAGCATTTCTAATTCAACATGCTGCACAAGTGGTGCTGCCGTTCCTGATGTCTGATAGTTTTTACGATCAAGCTGAAGTTAGTTTAAATTTTGAATCATCTTGTTCTGTTACATGGGGTTGGAGGAGAGAGGTAAAGGGGCAGTACACTGAGGGGCTTAGAATGTCGCTGTTGAGGCAAGGCGGGCCCCTCACAGAGTAGGAAGGGTCAAAGGTTGGGGCGTGGCTGGACATATTCAGGTGGGCCTTTAGGCATACTAGAGTATTTTAGGTCCAGATAGGATACAGGTTGTGGAAAGGCTGGAGGACGGGTGAATTAAGGCAGGTTGCCTGGCAGCCAGGGTTGTGAGGCACACACAGTGACGTCTTACCTGATTGGCACTCTGAACTCCTGCTGAGCAGTTACCAGGAACTTGGTTAAAGCTTCATTGGGCTGGTAAAACCCGATCAGCAAAATCTCCTTCATGTTTGGTACCTGGAGAAAGATAGTCAAATAATGGATCCAATAATGGACTTATTTTATCTCCTCCCAAAAGCAAAGGTACATAAAAATTAACTGTTGTTAACTTGACATTTAAATACCTTGAAGCTGTATATATATATATATATAAAGTGTGAGTGTGCGTCAAGGTATGTGTGTATTTGTGTAGTTAAATCCATTAAATCTACACTTACTGCAGCACTAGCATGTGGGAAACATCCTTTACAACGCAACTTTTACCAAGCAATGCTTTTACATTGCAGCTTTTACAACGCAAACCATTACAACGCATTGCGCTGGGGGGCGCTCTAGGATAGGGAATATATTTAATTTACTATCCAACACCTTCCCTACTATCCACGGGGACTGGAGTTGGAATAGTAAATTAAATAGTTCACTATCCAGCGCCCCAAAGCACTATGCGTTGTAATGGTATGCGTTGTAAAACTCGCGTTGTAAAAGCATGCGATGTAAAAGCATGCGTTGTAATGTCGTACATCCCTAGCATGATAGTCACCCTCATGCCTCTCACCAGCCAGTAGGGTTAAGGTGGACTCAGCCATGAGTCAAGCCAGCACATCAGAAAGTGTTATGAGAAAAGAGCACACCAAACCACGTTAGGACCGCCCCTGAAAGCTCCGAAGGTTTTAGGATGAGTCGGAAACATGGAAGGGTTGCATCAGGTCTGTACAGATGAAGGAGAGTAAGCCACATGTAGCCACCTCCTAACCAACTCTACTAAACATACAGAGAACTGTGCACAATAAGAATGGAAAAGAAAAATATCCATATCATAGCTGTGTGTTGATTATAAAAAGGAAATTCATCCTGGGTTAAAACTCATAGGACTACTATTGACTATTAGGTTCATCGTTCAAGGCCTGCTCACATCACCCTTATAAAGGGGAAGTTTCTTATCACTTATTTGGTGCATTTCTCCCACTCCCAATGCCCCTTAAAATGGGGCACCCTTCACTCACCTTGGTGCATGCCTCAATGTGGTGCTGGACCATGGGGACCCCAGCAACAGGGAACAGAGGTTTCGGCACCTCAAACGACAGGGGGCGGAACCTGGTACCTGCAACAAGACATTGAAAACAGTCAACATCAATTCTGACCAATGAGGCTCTGTGAACCGTTAACAGCTCACACAATAAGAATGCCATTGCCCCAACGGAGGCATTCAATGTTTCAGGCAACCAGAGCGGTCTATTTAAAAGTCTCCAACCAGTCGTTGTTAAGACGGTTAATGCCATATCCAATGGGCATTAACAACTATTTAGTGCCTGTCTCACCATTAACGGCCTGAGCCAAGGTGCAAAATGTAGAGGGACATTAATAACTAATAATGTAACCTGTTTGTCCCTTCCCCCTCCTTAAGCAATGGTATTATGTGGAAGGGTGATGGAAAGAGAGAGAGAGAAATATTGAGTCATTAACTGCAATAAAATTAGTTTAAAGTAATGCTGCCAATACATCTCAATACCTCTAGGCGCTGCGTGGAACAGGTGGAGCTATCCCTAAGTTTCCAATCGCCCAAGACAGCTAAAGTATATAAAACCCTGAAAAGAATAACATCTGGCAGACAATGCATGCATAGCCGGCATTAATCTGGATGGTGGTAGCGCCCTACTTCATTGCCTCCCTGACGCCCCCTTAGGGCACCCTACAGGCCGTGGCATGTCTTATCCGGGTCTTGAAGAAATATGATCATGTTCCGCACCATCTTCAAAGGCAACGGCATCATTCGTGGAGGTTCTCAACACAACCGCAGAGAGAACACTATCAGACTGCAGACTAATACGTGTACAGGACAACCGGCCATTTCCATCTCTGTACCTAGGATCTAGAACACAGTTCCTATATGAATCAGGACTGCCCCGGAGCGGCTCCAATTTAGGAAAGAATTGAAGACTCCATAATAATGCATCGACTGTCCACAGCCCAGCGACCTCTCCTGTCACTCGTTGACCTCATTCTGGTCTTCGACCACGTACAGCGCTCCATTGTCTTGTGGTGGGGTTCACGTCTACCCATATTCATACAAAAATACATAATCCACTAACCCCACACTATGTACAGGATGAACTCCTCAGTTTCTGCAACAACTTCTTTCCAACAAATGTTCGTTAAGTCACTTGGATGATGCAAGACAGGTATGGAAAATCAAAGCCTGGTTGTGTCTTTCTCCTCCTTACGTGTTAGTAATGTCACAGCAATGCACCGCAAAGCCAGGGTGAGGGTGCACTGCTCAGTGGAGTACATATTGAAAATGTAAGATTCTCAGAAGAGTCCATGTTGAGCAAAGTAGGAAGGATATAAAAACATATTAGAACATTTCCATAATGACTTCGCAGTTGAAGAATACATAAGATGTATATGCAGGCCTGTATATATAGTTACAGTGCAGGTCCGGGGATGGGAATGGCCAGAAGGTGGTTGCCTGAACATGGTAGTCTGCTGGGGTGTAGGTATGAGATACTGTGACAGCAATGGTAGAGAGCTATGGCGGTGAGGCTTTTGTAAATAAGGCACAGTATTTCACTACAGTTGGGAGCCAGGGCAGCTTTTTAGGTACTGCAGGGTTGAGAGAACTTTTTATTGTCCCTGAGGTGACTTTTACTTGTGTCTAGGTTTTCTGTGATCTGTTAAGGACGTGTTTTAAGAGCCTTTGAACAGAATACTTGCATAGTTTAGATTTCATTTTAAAGCTAAAGCTACCCATTACTTAGGCATTGGGGCATTAAGGGCACTCTGTTGCACTTCAACCTCCTGGTCACATTTACTGTTCGGCATGACTTGGTTCTTGGTTTGTACTCTCATCTACGTTATTGACAAATCAACATGCTTCATTTATAGCGTAACAAAGCCAGCTCTTTGCAGTCACAGACCCAGATGACAGGCAATCTGGGTGTATGCAGGCTCCCAGACTTTGAGAGACTGACCTCTTTTCCTGCTGCTGAGATGTTAAATAATTATTTGCTATGTTTTTGATAGGACCAAAACACAATGAACCTTTTACACAAGTGACTGATTTGAATGAAATCAGAAACGATATTGATTCTTCATTCACATATTTGATTAATACCAGCAGATGCTTTGTTTGCACGTATGTGGAGGCTGGAAGCTCATTTTCAGACTGCCCACTAGGACTGAGAGGTTATAGGGCAGCTTATTAAGGTGATTGTGTTTGAAGAGGGGCAGAGGAGAATAGGGAAAGTTTGGCTGGAGTATGTAAAACGTGATGTCTTCAGAAGGAACAATTCTGTTGAAAGCAGCCCAGTTAATGATAAACATCAGTTGGCGCACTGGACCCATGGCGATGGCTGCCTCTCAGTGCGAATCTATGAGAGTTACAGAGGACGGTGTAGAAGGCATCGGACAGGTCTAGTAGAACTTCTTCATGGTTTCTGCATGGACCATGATGTTATTCGAGGATGTGAGGAAGGAGCGGTCTGTGGAGGGTTCTAGAATGCAAAAGGATTCTATGTGCAAAGGTATCCAAACAATTTTCCCAACATTGTTGAGAGATATGCTCAGAAGTTACAGTCAATGGACATGTTCTGGGAGGATTGACAAGCGAACTGATAGTTTGGTCAAATTTGGCTCCGGTTTCTGGGGGAAAAACAGCTGCTGATGAGATAGGTCAGTGGGGTAACTGAGATGTGGGCACATTCTCTGGCCAGAGTGTGGCTGGAGGCATCAGCTATAATGGACAGTTTTGGGGTATGTAGTGGGGGTTTGATCCTTTTCTCTGCAAAGAGTGGGGTGAGTTATTTAGTGGGCAAGCGTTATTGGAACTCAAAGACCCTCAAGACAAAAAGGTAAGACTAGTGTGATAGGAGTAGATGTAAGTATAGTCATCGTTCTCGTTAGTGTAGGCGGAATACCCATTGGCTCGTCCACAGCACGTGTTGCACATGATACTTTGCGGAGGCCGGGTGAATAGGTGTCAACTATCAATAGAGGATTTGCCAAGAAAGCCAACAGGCGGATCTTCCTCTGCACTACAGCGTATTCCTCATTACCAGGATTATGTGTGACTTTATATCTGTCTCAGACTAAGATCATGATGCAAGCATGACCTCGTTAGAGCACAGGTTTAAATTAATGTCACTACACCTGTTCAAATTGCCTTTAGTGGTTATAACGCTAGTGACGTAGATCAGCAGTAGAAACACGAGTCCTTGTGGTGCTAATTAATGTACTAGTAGTAAACAAAGAGGAAGAAAGGAATAGGAGAGAAAATTGTTATCAGTAAGATTCCGATGCGTTTAAGTATTGAGATGGTAAGCACCACTAAGCAGCACATTTTTATATAGTAATCTTCTTTGCACAAGAATGTATATTCACGGTTGTGGTCTCACTGGTACCTACCTACACCAGTGGTGGGAGTGCCCAATCCTTCAGGCGTACTGGGGAAAGGTTACAACAGAGCTGTCTAGACTAAAATGTGCAATTAGAATGTTATTCCCATGCAATGTGCTTAATGCAGGTGGGTCGCTCGCTATAAGTGTACCCAGTAAGCAACAAACTGTGAGAACTCAGTATTTATCAGGTGCACAATTTGCACCTCTATTCAAATCAGGGTGTACGGGTCATCATTAGTGGCCGAGTAATCATCTCACAATTCCTATGTCTCAGAATTACTATCTATATGAATATAATTTGGAATAACATGCGGAAAGCGGTGTTCCAGCAGCCATTCATCCATGTTTTCCACCTGAGTTTCACTCAGACCTTTAGCCTGCTTGAGTAGGCGAAGCGTACGGGTGAAACACTCTAGTCCTGTAGCCTTCCTGCAGAGAATGCAAACCTAGCGGGGCTCTTAACTCCGGCTGCCAAACCTAGCAGGATTACTGGGCTACGCATAATGAGACATTAGACCCTAAACCTCAGCATAATGGAATGTTAGACCTACCCATAAAAGGTTTGCCTTCTCTAAATTCAGCAACCCAGTGCTGATGCATCAGAAGTAAAGGCATGACTCAAAAAGGTGAAGCCAGTTAAAGGAGAGGTAAAGCGGTGAAAAGTCCCAGTACGACAGTCACAGAGCAATGTTTCTTCACAGAGTTTTTAAGTCCTTTCTCCGATGCTCTCATTCATCTTTTCTGTCATGAAATGACCAATCGATTCACTACCTCGGTGTCGAAACACTGACTTCTGTACAATCAGATTACCTCCTTCACTGACTACCATCAGACTTACCTCAATCTGGAGCAACTTTTCACTGAAATAATACTCCTCTCGTTTAAGACTTTACTATGTTGTTTGAAATTCTCATTCCTAAAAGCATCAGTATCACTGAGTTGAACACACAATCACTGTGTCCTGCATCCATGTTGTACGTATTTGTTACCAGGCTTGTCTCTAGAATAAAACACACAACAGTTGCTACTGCAGTCTCCAAACACACATTACTACTTATAATTAATGTAAAGAAATACAGAGTAACCACTGCTGTTGCTTTAACTGTATGGACCACAGTGGTTATCTTGAATACAGAGTTACCCTATTTCTGGGTACATGTGACCGTGTGACAGACTCATGCATTCCCCCCCTTCCGGGGTGCCCCAATCCCAATGTTACTCTGCTGTTAAGACTGACTCAAGTACTGGCAATCCTCTCTGGGATCCTGGGATCCCAGTTCTTCCTTGAATTATGGGGCCCTCTAACCCCAGGCTTGTGTGAGATTAATTCAAAATCAAAAGGAGGGAGGTAGAATTTGTAGATCCATTCAGCTTCCAGGCTATATAATCAAAAAATCAAATGGGGAGTGGAACACTGGATACTACAGCACCAGGGTTCTTAGGAGACCTTCTTAAAAAACCCTCATACACGCACGTAAGCGGTGTGGTGGTATATCTTGATTCTCCACCATTATACGTAGCGTGGGTGCATCATCATAGGGTCTTTGTATAGTAGTATGCAACCTCCACCCGGAGGTAACCACTGGCTATGCAGCAGTGTTCAGAAATAGTGCTAAAAAGATGTGTAAGAGTATATAAAAAATCCTTGGATCAACAATTTATTTATTTTTTTAATAAAGAAACCTGATTCAAGAATTATTGAAAAAGGGGTTTTGTATAGATTGAGATTGTGTTACTAGATCTACTATACGTTAGATTTGGTCAGATGGTCGACATGTTCCACTCCCCATGTGATTTTTGGATTAAGGCAGACTCATGTAGTATCACTCTCCGGGGGGACCTCTGATCCCAGCTTTGTGTGCGGTTAGGGCAGACTCATGCACTATCTCACTGTCCTGTGGTCCTCTGAGCCTACTCCTGCCTTGATGTTATGACAGACTCGTACACTACCCTCCTGTCGTCCTCTGATCACAGGCCCCCTCAGTAGCACAAGACTTTCTTCGCCCTCCACAGCCTCCATCTGCCGGAGAACAGCAAGGATGCGGCGTCCACTTGGGAAAAGCGTGAGAGACTAAATGCAGGGCTGTAATCTTGAAAAATGTGAACTTAGTGCACTTTTGACTTGTGGGGCAACTGGCACTGCACTAAAGCCCGATTCATGTTACTGCGATAAACCCGATGTAGTAGATCACGCCATGAATGCATCCCCCAGGAAGAATTAGCATGAAGGAAGTCAGCTGGTGTAGCATCACAAGAGAGAATCTTAACCAGATGGGAGAAGTGTGGTGCAGCCGCCAGAGCGACTGACTTCGGAGCCGTGTTCACGGTTCGATTCCCTGCTCCAGCTCAACTCAGCATCATGTGACTCTGGGGAATATCTCACTGATCGCCCCGATGGCCCGCCCAGTGCTTGGATACCCTTAGATACCCACGCTTTACAAATGTGGAATTATAACTAGGACCACTCACTACTCTGTCTACTGGATTGAATTGTATAGTATTTAGCTCTGCTGTAACATTAAAAAGTACTTTCTTTTCTGAAAAAGATAATCATTGGGCGAGACATTAGTTACTGTGTGTGTTGGTTCACTGTTGAGTTCTGCACTTGTGCCCCCCCACTACCTCCCTGAAAAGACTTTGACCGCTCACCCTTGCTACCTTGAGAGTCAAGTGCGGAAAGGGTTGTACTTGGTCCCATATGCAGAAGCACAGAGGGAAAGGACCTCAACCACAACTGCTGTGGCCCAGTAGCCCGTCGGTTCAGTGTCCCTGAACAGGGTCAAATAGCAAGGTTACGATAGACTCATGTACTACCTCACCTTTCTGGAGCCTTCGGATCCCCGTCCTGCCCTGAGGTTACAATAGACGCATGTACTGCCTCAGCCTCTTCGAGCTCTCCAGACTAACGTAAGCTTAAGCCAGACTCAAGTACTGTCTCACTCTCCTTGGGCCCTCCGGTTCAAGTCCTGCCCTAAGATCAAAGTTGCCGGATGTACTTCTGAGTCTTTTTGAAGTTATATGATCCTTGATCTGAAAGGAGTTTAAAACAGACTCAAGCACAACTTCTCTAACGCTCCAGAGTGTGATAAAGACAGACTCAAGTACAGCCTCACTTACCCTCCTGGGAGCCTCGCATCTCAGTCCTGTACTTAAGACAGTCTGATGCTCACTCATCGTCCCAAAGTAATCAGATTTAAAAGCTGCAGTGAGATCAAATAAGACTGGCTAACTTGGTCAACCCACTTGTGCCGTTCGATCCCAGAATGACCATGAGGACATGAAGAACTAACATACTCAACACAAAACTAACATACTCAAGCACGCTCACCCATGAGTTTGAGCAAATTTCCCCACCAGGCACTCACCTTTCTGTGGCCCTCCAATCAGGATCACTGCTTTCGGCATTTTGACAGCGCGTCTGAAAACAAAATAAAGAAACGGGTGTCAGAGGTGAGTCCAGCTCCTGCTCCTCACAAACTTTGCACAGTCCTGCAACCCCTGTGACCAGAGCCTCACCTCACATTGCTTATAGTTAATACTCAAGCAGCGGCTGTTTTTACACTCACAATAAACAGGAATAACGAGCTGTGTCGCTGCAGTGAATTGGATGTTAAATGGATAGGAACTATGTATGTCATTCCAGAAAAATAACAATTTAAATGTGTATAAATATGTACATACAATATAGCAATATTTTACAAGCACCATATGTATTATGGGCCAATGCTTATAGTTTAGGGTCCAGTGGAAACATACAAACCAAAAGGTTTATTCTCATGTCGCCAGAACCACCCAATTGTATTATTTCTGAGATAATATACCCCACTGAATGTTATGTGTGAACCACAAATCACTGAGGAACAACTAAAGCACAACAACTCCAAGTTTCCTAAACTGTTAAAATCAGGGATGACTTGTAATTTGCTGGTTAGGCATAGATTGGGGTACTATCATTTTAAACACTCCACAGATTTCCTTCAGCAGATAGTGTCATGCCCGCTGCAGATATGTAAAAACACTGGAATCTGGACTGTGGAAATAAAACAAACCACCATGCTTCCAGTGGGACCATGCATTGCAGCAGTGCTTAATCGCTCTACTAAAAACTGTTGTGTGCTCCGAATAATATACTCACAACTCTTACGAAGAATTCTGAAAAAGAAACGTTTGCTGCACATGGAGACGGTGTATCCATTATTACCTGATTAACAAAGATACACCTGTTTGAATGTGCAAATTTAATGCAATACTGCATTTGCACTTGCTAAATTGATTTTATTTCTCCACTGACCAAATATTTTCACTGTGGAGAATCTCTTCCTATAAATCCTCATCTATTTTGAGGGGTCCCTACATTTCCAAACCCTGAAAACGGATGTACGTCTGACTCAGACAAAAGGAAATCTGCAATCGGTTTCAGCCTAAAAACCACCTTCTAAATGTTGGTGAATAATGATAAACTTGCCAGTCTGTGGGTATTCGCACTCTTTGCGGGTGTCCCACTCTGAAATGCCCACAAACAGCACCTATTTCTTTACTCACTCATAAAATTAAGCCCTACTACTGTTATACATGAGTACATCGATTTACAATTCACATTTACTTTTGTGGCTTTGAGCTCGACATTTATAACACGAATAGCTTTCTAACTTCGGCCTCAACAAGTTTCAGTGTGACAGAGAGCATATGTTGGGACCATTTTAACCCCTCCCATGCTCATGACGAGAGCCACGGTTCTCGTGTGCTCATGACGAGCTCAGCTCGTCATGACCATTAGAACGCTCACACGCTGGGCAAATTCTCCTGCTGTGCGAACGTTCTAAAGAAACGGGCGTGGTCATGACGAGCTCAGCTCGTCATGAGCACACGAGCACTGTGCTGCATGACGAGCTGAGCTCGTCATGAGCACGGGGGCACAGTGCGCGCCCCCCTCCCCCGAGCACAGCGGGGGAATGTGCCCAGCAGGGAAGAGGTTAAAGACAGCTGAATAATTCTGCAAGATCTACTGAACTGCAGAGTTATCAGAACTGTTGTACAGCGCACAATGTATGCTCGCGGAAGGTTTATTCTTCATCTCGGTCATTTCCTAGATCCTGACAACAGGAGAAAGGTGAAGTTATTTAGAGTTCGTTTCCGCCTGCACTTGGCCCTATTTAGGGTCTGGCGAGGTACCCCGCGTCATGAATGTTACAGTCGGTAATGTAGAGCCAAGAAAGACACGTTGACACACACATTCCTTTAAAGCACTGAAGTTTGTGGTCTCCATCTTCTAGCTCTCACAAAAAGAAAAAGATTGATGAAGATGAACTGTTTCAGCAACACAATGAGCGAGAGAAATAAACCTGAAGATGTGGCAGTCTGAAGGCGATCAGAAGTTGTTTAACAAACAAAGGCTGTAAGAGGATCCAGTTGAGGTAATCGGTGATCACAACTGTGTATACTAACCGGCATAATGAATTTACAGATTTTATATTATATTTTTAAGTTATGAATGTATTTTTGGCTTAAATCAAAACAGGAAATGATACTGAATATATTTTGTGCTAGACAAATGTTTCATGTGAATCAGTTTCAATGCTTGTTCTACATTTCAAGATAAGAGGGGATTGGGGTGGCTGTTGCTCTGCTCCTAGACTGATTTCCAAAACTGAAACAGATATAAAGCTCTACAGATGTCTCTTGCCTGTGATAACCTGCAAACAGCTGGTGAAAGAACATGAACAGAAAAGGTTTCTGGATAGGTACACAAGACTCCCTTGCTTCTCCTAACATTCCTACACCAAATAACTGCAGGCGCCCACCAATAATTCAAACTGCCTAGTGCATCTTTTACCCCAAACCCTAATGCTGGTTCAGACCTCCATTCCAGCCTAACCATTCTCTCCTAAACGCCTTCTAGTCCCATTCTTCAAATGCCATGTGGTATCTCAAACCAAATATATCCAGGTCACCCGTACAAAAAATTAATTTTGGTGCTTCTAATTCCCAGACCTGTCAGGAAACGTCACCTTGCCCCATCCCACCTGGGTGGTCTGTGCCTTCAGCCCAGGGGACCCTCTTACACTCAGTAACAACACGGCCCACTTATGTATGGTCAACAGGTGATTCTTTGTCACTGGGATAACAGTTTTCCAGTCCTGGGCTTTCCTTTTACCAGTAATTACTTTCAGGTGCGTTAATGAAATTGGCTTAATGGAATCAAACCAATCGTCTCTTATCTAAAATGCATCGATTTGTTAAATTAAATCCCAAGACTGGGAAACTGGCGACCCGCGACTTGAAGTCATCTGGTTACCCTACGGTTACACATCCTAACTCCCATTATACTATGAGGATAAGGTTCATTTATCGGTCTTGGTGCCAGCATCCTGAAAACCACAAGGGCTCTAGAGTTGGCAGGCTGTTCAGGAGCAAAGAACTATAAAAATGAGAAGCATATGAGGGGTAGCTGTCAATGGGCAGAAACCGTCGGTTTCTTACTGCGAGGCAGGGGAGCTGAGGCGTTGGTTCCTTGCTGCTACCGGGGAGATGACTTGGCGTTGGCACGATGAGTCGGTTCCTTACGATGGTGCGGGGGTCGATGGATTCGGGAGATCACCCACGTCCGGTATCGTCTCAGCAATGATAAAGCACCGATATCGGGCTGTGGTGTGAGTCGAGGCAGTGAGTCACGAGCGCTGCTCTCGGCGCTGGCTGCAGGCAGCGGCCTCGGTGACGGTGTCAGAGTTGATACGGTGCAGCGTCGTGCTTGGTGTGCAAGTCGGGCGGTGCGTTGTGCACTTCACGAACGGTGCCCACAGCTTCCTTGCAGGTCGCAGAGTCGCTCGCCGGCGTCAGTGTTGCTTTTTCCCTCCGTGGCAGCTGACACAGCAGTTCCAGGTGCAGGAGGACAGAGAAAACACAGTCTTTGTGTCCCTGAGACTTCAGAACAGGAGGCAAGCTCTACACCAAGCCCTTGGAGATGTGCTTCAAGGAGGATACGCAGCACAGTTCAATCTTTGTCCTCTCCTTGGCAGAAGCAACCACTGCAGGCCAACTCAGCAAAGCATACACACAGCAATGGGGCAGTACTCCACATACCACATTTCCTTTGTTCTCTGGTGGCAAAATGTCTCTCAGCTCAGTCCAAACCAGTTCTGTCCTCTCTGGTCCAGCTTCTTGTCAGGAGGTGGAGACAGCATTGTGCACAGGAGAGAGGCCCTATTCAGGTGCAAGAAAAAACCCTCCCACTAATCTCAATGCAGCCCAGGTCTATTCAGCTCAGCTCTGAGTCATCCAGGAAAGGCACTGCATACTTCACCCCTCCCAGTGGCTGTCTACAGTGAATGCACATCCCCCGCTCCTGTCACTCCAAAACCAGACAGTCAATACACAAACCAGCAGGGGCACATAGGATGGCTAAGCAAGAAAAATACCACTTTCTAGAATTGGCATTTTCAAACACACAATTTAAGAACCAACTTTACTAAAAAAAAAGGTGTTAGGAGCCTAAACTCCATTTCTCTATCTTGCCCCAATGGAACGTTATACTTCTAAGAGGTTACAAATAAACTCCCATGTAACCCTATGGGACAGATAGCCTTTCAATAGTGAAAAACAAAATGATCAGTATTTCACTATCAGGATATGCCACAAACACCAGTACATGTCCTACCTCTCCCCCCACACTGCACCCTGCCCACAGGGGTACCTGGGGCCTACCTTAGGGGTGTCTTATATGTGAGAAGAGGGGAGGTTAGGGTCTGACAAGTGAGTGCACTTGCTAGGTCGACATGGCAGTAAAAATCTCGCGCACACACTGTAGTGGCAGGTCTGAGAACCCTTTTCAGGGCTGCTTGTGTGGGTGGCACAACCAGTGCTTCAGGCCCACTAGCAGCCTATGATTTACAGGCCATGGGCACACAAATTGCACTGTACTAGGGACTTAGAAGTAAACCAAATAAGCCAATCATGGAAACACCAATCCATAAACACAATTTATATAGGGAGCACTTGCACTCTGGCACTGATCAGCAGTGACAAAGTACCCACAGCTTTTAGACCAGAAAAAATAAATCCAACACACAGCAAAAATACGAGAGGTAGAGGTAAAGAAAATAATTCTAAAACGCAGGAGAAGCCACGCCAAGGATTCCAGGTATAACGTGTTTGTCACAGAAAATAAAATAAAAATATATTTAAAAATAGCTATAGACATTGCATAAGTGTTGAACAGACAGCTAATTGTTTCAAGGAAGGAAAGTGTGCAATGATCCCAAACCAGAAGTTAACATAGTTAGTAAACAAGATAGAAACAAAGATGTCAAACACAAAAGTCAATGAGTCAATGGTGACAAACTTAAATGTTATAGGTGTGGCAGTATGGGACACCTGGCTAATAATTTAGGCCATATCAATCACTTGCCGAAAATGTGGAAGAAAAGGGCTGTCTGCAGGAATTTGCACTCCAAACCTGCTCTGGCAGTTGAGCTGGTAAATCAAGAACAGATAAAAAAAATGTTTTAATTAAACAACACAGAGGGTGTCAATGTTCCCTCTGGCAAAATTTCTATTGACAGTTCGCCCATCACTGTTTTTGCAGATTCCTGTTCGCCTTACACTATAGAGGATAAGGATCTGTTTCTTGGTCTGTTCCCAGACAAGCAAAATGTACTGGAAGAACCAGATATCTAGCCAGGGGGTTACAATAGCAATCTGATCCCGGTGGAAGGCATGATCACTATGAAGATCAGGTTTAAAGGAAGGCATACAGAGGGGACTAAGAAGGGTGCCATCAAAAGGAGTTAGGTTTAAGATTAGATGCTAACAGCCCTGAACAGGGACTGCTACTGGACCCCTCAATGTGTACTGGTTAGGATGGGTTAGGGCTGCTGAAGGACTATCAACACAGCATTAAACTGAAATGTAAAGCTAAACCTGCTGCACAGAAAATGAGGCCTATTCCCCGCCATATGCATGCTCCCTTAAGAAAATAACTAGACAAAATACTCAAGTTGAGGGGTTTTTGAACCAATAGAAAGTTCAGAGTGGTTGGTGCAGGAAAGTGGGTTTCTGTTGCAGGGCCCCCATTTTTGCCTGACTCTGATGTATCTATAACTGAGTGTGCACTGGGTTCCTGCAAACCAAGTTCCCAGCGCATGTGTTCTTTCCCAAAAACAGGCCTTTATTTCCACAATTGGCACACCTCTGATTCATGTAGAAGTCCCTTGTAAAAGGTCTGAGTGGTACCAAGGGCCTTGTGGTCTCTAAAGACTGCAGCATGTATTGCGCCACCATCAGAGACCCCTCACAAAACACAAGCATTCCGCCACTGCAGCCTGTGTGTTTTGGTGAAGACAAAAGTAAAGCGTCAACCTGGCACACATCCCTGTGTGCCAGGCCTACCAGCACTGCAAGAGGCATAGGTAAGTCACCCCTACAGCAGGCCTTACTGCCCTAAGGGAGGGTACACAATACCTTATGTGAGGGCATAACTGCAAGACCAGATATGCCCCTAGAGTATCTAAGTCCAATCGAAGACATTATAGGTGCACAGTGAAGTCATACTGAGTACATGGCTGGGAGGTTGTCACTACAAGTCCCACAGCTCTGTGATGGCTTCACCGACTTCTAAAATGTTTGGTACCAAACATCTCAGATTAATGAGCCCTCACTGATGTCAGTAATGGATTCATTAACAAATGCACTCAGAGGGCACCTCAGAGGGCACCTCAGAGGGGCCCCCTGCAAACCTACCAAACCAAAAGTTTGTGCCTGACTGGTCTGCACCAGCTTGCTACCTATAGACATTTGTCTGACACCCCGGAGATAGGAGCCTTTGCGTGTCAGAAACAACGCCTGCTCTGGGTGGAGGTGCTTCACACCTACCCCCAAGCAGGAACAGCATAGAATAGCAGTTAGCCTCAAAGGCCTTCTGCCCTTTGTTAGGCTGACCAGGGCCTCTGCAGATAGTGGAGATGCCCACCCCCTGACCAAGGCCCACTTCTGGCAGCAAGGTCGGCAGGAAAATTACTAAACAAGATAGGTGTGTCCCAACTCAGCCAGGACCACCCCTAAGGTGCCCTGAGCTGAAGTGACCCCCTCCATTGAAAATCCTCCATATTGTTTTGGAGGATTCTAGCCAATGGGGTTATGCCCCCTCCCTAGAGGTAGTGGACATACGAAAGGTGTAGTCACCCAAAATGTAAGTAGCCCATTGGCTACTACCTTCTATCCCCTATAACGCCCCTAAATTCAGAATTTAGGGGCACCAAAAAAACCTTCATCCTTAAATTACTGACCACCTATGAAGAAGAAGACAAAGAACAGCTGAGAGCAGTGAAGACTGAAGACATCAACTGACTTGGCCCCAGCCATACCGGCCTATCAGCAGCCCTCAAAGACCCTGCTAAACAAGAGCGACTCGTCCGGCAGACCATTGACCTCCAAAACCCTGGGAAGACTGCGTGCCTTCTAAAAAGACTCCTAATATCCCATGGACAGCGAACCTGTCCAGATGAAAACCAACTTTAAAAAGAAAAGTGGCCTGCCTGCGGAACCAGAAAACCTGTAACCTCTGCACCCGATGCCCACAGCCGGAGTTCCAGTGGCCCACCGGTCCAGCAAAGGTTACACAGAAATTTAGAGCAAGAGTCTACCGTTGGTTGACCCCTGCTGGGCTCCACGTTGATGCCTGCAGCCCCTGCCCAGCCACTCCCCCAATCGCAACCTGCACCGGCAAATTGATTTATGATGCCGAAGGAAACCCCTACACCCGGACCTCCTGGGCCTTGGGGAGATCAATCAACATTGTCCCAACGCCCCAACACATCCCACCTTACCTGTGCAGCCGTAGGTTTCTTTCATACAGTCTCCTGGCCTGAGCCTCCAGCCTTTTTCCAAGTTTGAGATTCCCTATTGGTTTGCATTGGGCACCCAACGCTGCTTTGGCACTTTGCACCCAGCCACCTCTGCGCCACTATAGGTATAAGTTTGGTGCTGCCTTATGGCTCCCCTGTGCTTACTGTAACCCCTGGAGACTGGGTTCCAAAACCATGCAAATCACCTGCAAGTAGCACCACTTAAATTGGCCACTTTTCCCATTGGATAACATTGGCACCAGACCCTGAGTTTGACCTCTGCACCCGGTCGCCCCTGTGTACTGATTCTTCATCCAAAAGCTAATATCATAAACTGTTTACTTACCTGCATATTGTTGATTGTGTTTCCACCCAAAGGATAACATAGTACTGATAGCAAAATGCAAAGTGTTCACTATTTACATTGAAAAAAACAGTCATATTGCAAAGCGGATTTTACTACAAGTATCTTTAGTTCTATAAAATAAATACACTAAAAGTAATATTGTTACATACCTTGGGCTCGGATTTAATCATTGAGTGTGTGTAGTAATTTATTGTTTGTGTGTGTACA
Organism: Lissotriton helveticus; assembly: GCF_964261635.1. Lineage (NCBI taxonomy): Eukaryota > Metazoa > Chordata > Amphibia > Caudata > Salamandridae > Lissotriton > Lissotriton helveticus. The sequence goes on along the minus strand of NC_136061.1, from coordinate 36,690,479 downwards.
AGAAGTGCTTAGCACTGCATTCTGATAAGCCTAAGTGTTCACCCACGCTACCACAAAAGAGAGCATTAGTATTATCTACTAAGCCCCTGCATACCTCTGGGGATCCACTGGACTCTGTGCACACCATACCTTACTTTGGTATAGTGTATACAGAGTCAGTTTCCTACATTGATGGATCAGTGGTGGGGTCTACAACTTTGCATTTGCTGGACCACTCTGTCAAAAAGTGAACAGACATCTACAATCCAAAATTGCCTTTATATTCAACTATATTTTTGAAGTGACAATTTTTCCCAATTTTTTTAATTCTTGTTAGTGCCTTGGTTAAGTCCCTTTAGCATTTTTAAAAGTTTAAAAAGCCAACTATACTTAGGGGTAAAAGTGCCTAGACGTTTTGTTGGCCCTTTCAAAAAGGCCCCAACTTTAGTAAAATAATGGATACAGAGAATATGGTGGTGAAACTCAACCACCTGCCCCCTTACCTCCATCTTGGCACAAAGGAGCTAAGGACCCTCTGTAGACTTACAAAAATGAAAACTGTTTCCTATCCTACCAGGACCAAGTTCCAGGAGCTCTTGGCAGAACACCCTTCTGAGAGGCAGACCTCATTTCAGAAGGAGAAAGTAGTGATGAGATGGGGTCATTCCCTACCCTTCACCTACACAGAGATGTTGCCCCTGCACCCATCTTTCGAAGAGTAGTGCAGAGAGTACCTAGCTCCCACACAGGTGGGTCAGACACCCCAAGTGACAATGAAGGCAGCACCAACAAGGAGGATATCCTTATAGCAAGGATGACTAGGAGACTAGCTGTGGAGGTCAGACTCCTGGCTATAGCAAAGGAAAGAGCAGAAATGGGTCTGGCAGCCATAAACGGTGGCAGGAATACAATACCCAGGGACAGAGAGAACTCGCTAGAACAATGGTCCCAACGGAGAGGGCTCCTGGAAAAAGGAAGCTGGGTTAGATGGACATAATCCGCAAGCCATGTCTAAAACAGAAGTGGGTAGTATGTTTGGTGAAAAACTGGCAGTGGGATCTTTCATACATAAAAGGAAACTTGAAATACAAGGGAAGGACGAAAGTTGTTTATGGGTATTTCTGGAACCAGACGCAGAAAGCACAAGAAGTTAAACCCCTTAAATAGATCTTGATTACTCCAGATATTTGCAAGCTGCCCAAGCCTCTATTTAATATCATTCAGTGATATGAAGTATGTCAGCTTTCTGGGGAACAAAGCAGGCAAAAATTTAACAAAAAACGTATTATATTCAGTGCTGGTTAGAGATGCCCTGCTTAATGCAAAAATCGAATTAAAATCCCAAGGGGTAGACATGTCATTGGAGGTGGGGCTGGAACTCCAGTAGTCCCCCAAGAACAGGCTTTTTGTATTTCCATAGTAGTCTCCAGCTAAATCAAGTTAGACTGTACACACAAAGGCATATATTGAAAAGTAGAGAAGTTAGTCTGAAAATTATCCTGCCCTAAACAAGGGGAGGCAATACCAACCTGGCCCAAGTAGGTATGCCCGCCTAAGATGGGATGAGGAAGATAAGCAGGAGCGCGGCAACTTCAGCAATATAGACTAGCGATGAGATGCTGTGCACAGCATTACACTGTTCTCCTGGAATACACTTGGGTTTAGTAACATACTCAAGGAGCAAATCTTTAAAACAAATAATAGATCAGTATGCGATTGCATGTTTCCCGGAGACATGGCTGTGCATGGAACCCCCACAGATCAACGGCTTTGTGCAAGTCTACCAAGGTGCATCAAATAACTCTTCAGGGCATCCATCAGGGAGTAGCTAACTTTAATATCTACAAACTTGGATTCACTGGTTTGGGAAATTCAGACCCGAAGTAACCGAGTTTCAGCTTGCGAAGTAAACTTGTCTTATGTCAGGACAGGCCCAAATTGTTTTTAACAGGACAAACCCAATTGTTCTTCATATCTACCTGCACGCAAAGGGTCCCTTTCATTATAAGGGAAATAGTGAGATAAATAGGGAGGAAAATAAGTTCTCTCTAACCACATTATTTGCTTTCAGTAATGGGCAATTTTAATCATAAATTAGCTCCTGCAATGACTGATCAAAGATATGAAGGCCTATTGTCTGCCTTTGACATAAACGTTGCTAGCTTCCCGGTGTATGTTGCAAAAGGAAGAGATATATCCCTGCTAGACTCTCACATCAAATTGTTTTGTTAGTCTTAATGGTTGCATACCAACAGATATGCCGGCAAGGAATACTTTCCTCTATGGCAGAGGTCTTCAAACTTTTTTAGGTTGCCCCCCACCCCCCAGGTGAATTTTTCCGTCCCAGACTTGTTGCACCGTCTCAATTTGTTGAGCGTTTCCAATACAATTGAAGGCTTTGTCTTGCTAAAGCGTGGGTAACAATCAAAGGAGCTGGCTATAGCAAGCAAGGAAGGGAAGCCCAAAACATTTATTTTAAAAAGAAGGATCTCACAGGGTGGTGACATCCCTTCCTGTGGGGAAACATCACTTACAACGCAACTTTTACCACGCAATGCTTTTACATCGCAGCTTTTGCAACGCAAACCATTACAACGCATTGCGCTGGGGGGCGCTCTAGGATAGGGAATAAGTTTAATTTACTATCCAATAACCTTCCCTAGTGTCCACGGGACTGGAGTTGGAATAGTAAATTAAACTATTCACTATCCAGCGCCCCAAAGCGTTATGCGTTGTAATGGTATGCGTTGTAAAAACCGCGATGTAAAAGCATGCGTGGTAAAAGCATGCGTTGTAATGTCGTACATCCCTTCCTGTGATGTCATGTGACACCAATGCACATTGCTTATGCTCATTAGTCCCCCCTCTTGTTTTTTTAGGACTTGTGCTCGGAGTGGGGGTTTAGGATACATGTCAGGCTTATATTTAAAAAAATTGAACTAATAAAAACTGAATGATGTTGCCTATTTTACTTCAGAGCAAAGTTGTCTGACAGACTTTGTGGTGATCAAATAGTTCTGGGTCAAGCTGCACAGTGAACTGGCAGCATTCCAGTGCATGTAAATGCAGCGGTGGCAGGTGCAGGTAAGCGCGGAGGAGCGGCGGCGAGTTGGGGAAGTCGACAGACAACAGAATAGGCCAAATTAAATAAATTAATAAAAACTATTCCATCCCCCTGCCCTGCTCCACCACACTTCCCTCACCAGCAGCAACTGATGTGTGAGCCTCCAGGGAGTGGGTCTTGGCAGAGAGTAGAAAAGATTGTTAGAGACTGAAAGGGTTTATTGTGGATGCCAAAGGCAGTGTTTAGTTAATTTTTTTTTAAAGTGCTTTTATCATGTCACTTTGCCAGCGCTGGCTCTTTCCAGGACAGCTGTATACCAGGACTGCCAGGTCTTAAATGAACCAACACACGCCTCATTCTTCCTCCACCCTGTTTTTCTTTCCTCGGTCTCATTTTTACAGGTGGTTTTTCATCTCTGCTTTATTCCTTTGTCTCTGTTTTCACAGCAATCTTGTCATTTTTCTTTACCCCTATTCTGCTTTGCTTGTGGGCTCTCTGGCTCAGTTATAGCTCATCTCATCTGCACAAGTGACAAGGACACAGAGAGCGCTGCGATATCACTGACGTCAACAGGAGCCTGGACGGGGAAAGCCAAATTGCTACTGAGTGTCTGTGTGAGTTAGTTGACGGACATTTGAGTTTAGGCGGGTCTGGCTCCTGCTTCCTGTAGCGGGAGCTGGTGGGCCGCCTCTCAGTTTACAGTTGACTGCTGGCAATCATGGATTTATATATGGCAGGCAGGGCAGCTCGCACACATGCTGCGTTGGACACGACCCCATGTTGGCTGGGGCACACAATAATTGTTTTCTTTTGGGAGAGCTTGTATCTGGTGGCTGATATCGGGACCAGACCCCACCGGTGCCATCAGGGCTGTCTGAAATTGCTGCGGGAGACTGTCAAGGACAGTACTAGGCATAATCGCTGCTTGCGGCCAGTGGCGAGTTGCTGCCCATGTTCTGATTCAGGTCAGTGAGATTTGTATTTCTATCACCAGTGGGAGAGAGAGGCTGATGTGTGCTGAGTTGATGTGCTGAGCACCCAAGTCCAGCTGTTCCGCTGCCTCTGGTGTCTCACTTCTCAGTGAAGCGGGTGACGGCCTGTGGCCTTGTCTGTTTATTTCTTGGTAAAGGAGTCCCCATCATTGGACTTGCTTCTTCAGAGCTGCAGGTCTCCCCTCCTTGACCAGTGACCTGGCCGACTAATGGGGAGGGGCAGCTCTCTGCAACAATCATGGCTCCGACCACCATCAGGACACTTTGAGCCTGGAGCAGTTGTTGCACTACGAGAGGGGCTGATGCCAGCCAGCTCACTCTTGCTCTAACTTCAACACTTCCATCAGATAATGCTGGACCGTAGTATACCACTATGAGCCTTATAGAAAATAGTGAAGCCAGACACCACAAGGCATAGAGATAGATGGCTTACTCAAAAGGTGAAGTAAATAGTGAGACAGTGTACAGTGCCATAAGGCACCCGCGGCTGAGTGTGTATCTCAATTAAAGTCATTGGCAGCACACGATCAGGCCGCTGCCTGAAGTCAGAGGGTGCTGGTCGTACAGTGTGTGTCACATTACAACAGTTACACTAAAGTGACACTGTTTCTCAATGCTCAAATGGGTGTAATTTATGAATATTGAAATGTTTCTCTGCTCTTCATTGCTCGATTTTACTCAGGCGAAAATGTCACTCATAGTCCTTGAAATGTGACTCACAATTACACTAAAATTATGAAAATGTCACATACCTTGTCAGCTATGAATAATTTAAAGAGAAACTTTGCCTCCTTTATGTGAAAAGCGAACGGTTAATTCCGAGAGCTGAAATGCTTCAGCTGCAGTGGAAGGCGGGGAGTCTCCTCTGCTATGAAACTGAAAGCGAATGAAGAGACAGTCTGTTTGTTCGCTTTCAGTTTCATAGCAGAGAAGACTTCCTGCCTCCCACTGCAGCTGAAGCATTTCAGCTCTTGGAATTAGCTTTCCTTCAAAATTACAAAAAGTATGGGCATGTTGTGCCCCATTAATTGGAAAACAATGAAAGGTGAGATCTTAGGGTGGACAGATTGAAGAACTCTGCTCTACGGTAACAAGAACTGCCCAATAGACTACATGTTTGTTAAAGCGAGGGCTTTGAGTTACATTGAGAAGTTCGAGGTACTGCAAATAGAAGGGAGTGATCATTATCCACTAAGTACAACATTAAGACTGGGTTTCACTGCTAAGAAGAAACAAGTGCTCCTACTAAAAGTTTGCTATCCTACACAGTTAGGAACAAGGATATCAGAGAAGCACTTAATCAGATAAATGCTCTTCAATACAAATACAGATAAATTATAGCAGAAGAGATACTAGCAGAAGAGATACCACCTGAATATGTGGTATGAGGATCAAAATAATGAAGTAGTAACATGTCTAATGGTTGAACTAAAGGGATTTGACAAAAAACAATGTAGAAGTATGCAAGAGAAACAAACAAGGAACATCTGGTTTGATGGTGAATGCAGACTTCTAAAATGAAGAATAAGAAAGTTAGAAAGATATTCAAGGTTCTCTAGGAACAATGAGGGTAAAAAAGGTTGCACAGATCTAAGAATAGAGCTCAAAAGACTGGTAGCAGGTAAGAAACAGGTGCATAATGAAAAATGCTGGAAAATCATGCTTGAGACAATAGAGATGAATAATATCAAAAGGTTTTGGGGGTTGGCACATTATGGTCTAGGAAAGCGCCAGGAGAAGCTGAAATGCTCGATGGTAGAAGAAGCTTGAGTTGAATACTTGGAGGAAGTGTACAATACGGATGCATTAATTACTCAGCGCACAGAAAACTTCTATATTGATGAGGAAACAAAGGAACGGTTTTCTGTAGAAATATTTAAGATGACAATTGAGTCCCTAAAGCTCACAAGAGCAGCCAGGCCTGCCAAACTGCCGGCAGGTGTAATAAAAACAAACGCCGACTGGTGGACTCACCTGTTTTATCCCAAATTCCAAAAGATCCTACTGACAGGAAGCTTCCCTGACAGCTGGAAGGGAGTGGCAATTAAGCTCGTGTATAGAAAAGGCGAGACCCCCTTCTGGGAAATTATAAGCAAATAAATGTGTTAGATGTGGGTTGCAAAGTCTTCTCTAAAATCCTCCTGGGAATACTGAAAGAATGGGCAGACACAAACTCAGTGATCCCCTTAGAGCAAGGAGGATTCAAAGGGGGACACCCGACAACAGATCACTGCTTCAGTCTATGGGCTATAGCCAAGAAATTGATAGAGCAATGTGGAGAGTTATATTGCTGCTTCTTGGATTTTCGCTCTACATTTGATTCTGTTAATCGGGCCTTATTAAGGGAAGGTCTAAAAAAAAAATGAAATCCTGCATGGTTTACAATTAATCTTACAGGAATTGTACAAAGATAACTCAGCCCAATGACAATATCTGGGAATGATATGGCCACAGTTCCAGTACAGTGTGGAAGCAGTCTGTATCAGCGGGAAATCAAATTGGGATCCCGAAGAGGATAGGTGCATAGAAAGATTACTTTCCCTGCCACCTTCTACTATGGTTTAGGCTGTTAGGATAGAAACTGGCTTAACAGCATGGACTTATTTGGAATCTGCAGACAATGAAACTCTGAACAATAATAGATAGTGAGGAGCACCCCAAAATATCAATGCAATGTAAAAAAAGAAATTATAACTAGTGAATTAAAATGGCAAGATTAGTTAGGAGAAGGATACTAAATCTCAGCAAGAAATTAACAATAAAATGTATGATTGATCGGATAATTGTGAGTAAAGCTGAGGTTAGAAGAATCACAAAACAGGTGGCCAGGGACGAAGATTTGCGATATCTAAGAAATAAGAAATCAGCATCTCTTCTGATAAACTTGTGGATTTAAGAGGAGACATTCCCTTATCTGGAGGATCTACCTAATGTACCCTTAAGACAATGCCTGTTGAATTTTCAATGTGGGGCAAATCAGGTTTTAATCTCTGAAGCTCAAGGTTCTTTGCTAGATACGGATAGAACTTGTAAATGTGGCCTTAATATGAAATGAGGCTTCAAGCACGTCCTTGTGGACTGTCAGTGGTTTTTAACAGAACACAAGTTTTTATTAAAGTCAATTTTACAAAACTATGGTACTGGAGAAAGGGGGTAAGCGCTCATTTATTTTTGGATAAGCAGTTCTTGGACGTAACCTGAGCATTGGTGTGATTTTTATTGCCTGTTAACAAAGTTTCAACAAACATTAGAGAAAGTTACTGTATTATTGGCCAGGAGCAATTTTATGTTATTAACTGTGGGTTTGGATTAATTTTAGCTGGAATGGTTTTACATTGCCCGGATAAGAGTATTATTGTGTATATGATTTTAAAGATTAAAGCCTAAAATAAACTTTTGTTTGAGTGACTGAGACTGCAGAACAGTGCTTTAATTGGAAATTTAAAAGTGCAGGTAATTACTATTTAGAGTACACGTACTGCAGCAGCACTGAGACCTGCAGGTACTCTCCGTTTCAAATGAAAGAAGTGCAGGGGCTCAGTACCGGACAGCACCTGCCCATTTAAAGCACTGCTGCAGGCTCAGAAAATTGGTGTCAGTGTAATGAATCTCTCCTATGCTTTCAGGGTGTTTATGATGGTTCCTCCCACCTTACTCTTGGTACCCCCTCCCAGCTGATACCTCAGCCCCTCCTCTGAGCCACCGCCCCTCCCCCTAGCCCATGGCCCCCTCTGCACTCAGGGCCCCGGTTCCTCTCACCTGAGTCTCTTCTTCCTGCTCCTGCTGTCTCTCCAGCTCACCTCCTAACTCTCCAGTGACGTCTCCTGCGCAGTGTCTGCCGGGAGGGGTAGTTTTCCAGCAGACCTGGCTTGGCGCTGTCTGATTGGACCACGAGTTTGTTATGATGGAAATAGAGAACGGACAGGCGGGTGACTTGCTCGCCTGTGGCCGCCATCTTGCAGGGGTCGAGGTGCGGCGGCGTCTTGTCCCTGAGGCGGGGAGCGCGGCTGTGACGAGGCACAGTCCTGACCTCGAGTCATGAAGATCAGTTACTGACAATCGAGCCAGGCCGGCGTGCGCCTGGAAGCCTCTTGATTTTCATTTTTTATACTTTTCAAGGCAGCCAGTATCACGCTTAGTTATTTCAATATGAAGTTCATGGCACACATTATTTACTATAGAGCTCACTCAGCACGACTAATATGCTGTGTTTATTCCGCTAATGTGCCAAGTTTTCTGATAAACGTTTATCTCTGCTCCACAAAGTCAGGCAACATGCGTCACAGCAAAGAGTCTCCTCTATTAGTCGCTAGGGCCGTGGCACTGAGAGAAAAGACGGACTGCTGTGAACTAGTGCACAGAGGCGTTCTATTGCATAGAGCACTGACTTCCACAAGAAGCAACAAAAGTGAGGCAATACCGGACGCCATGATGCTAGAGTATTTTTATTTTTATTTTATTTAATGCGATTTTATATTGCGCGAACATTACCCGAAAGCGTCAGAGCGCTTTACAGTAGAACCAGTTGCTTTACATAAGGACTTTGGATTACATGAGTTGCATGAGAGATACAAACAGAAAAAAATGCAAATATACAAGTTGTAAAGTCACTCAAGGAAGAGATACAAACAGAAAAACTCTAAAGTCACATAGGAATGGTAGTAAGTACAAAGGTCTACTACAGTGTTTCCCAAACTGTGGTCCGCGGACCCCCAGGGGTCCGTGACACATTCCCAGGGGGTCCGTAGGCAACAGTTTTAAAAGCACAAACACATTTCTTGTATAATTAGCAGCTTTCCAGCAACAATAAAAGTGTCAAGAGAATGCCAGTGATTAATGTACCTGTTGGAGAGCAAGGAGAGTTTTGTTCAGTGGCAGCTTTGATTTAACTAATGTAGCACAGAGGGTTAATGTGCCTACTGCAAAGAACGTGTAACATGCATCTTAAAAAACAGCATTTTATGTGCCTAGGTTCATGGTTACTGCTTTTGTCACAGAGAATCATTTATTACTGTGCACTTCATAAGTGACAATCGTAATCTAGCAGAAGGACCTATAAACTGTCATCAAAGAGCTGCCTGCAAACTGCATGGTACCAGTTAGTAACTTATATTTTGTCCCAGTTATTCATTATCCTTATGCTGCTAAAAAGATATATTTGGGTGGAAAAACATTTTTTATGTTAAAGTCAATGCTAGCCACTGTGTTATGCTCTGAATCCTGAGTTTGTGCTTTTCCAGACCAAGCACTCTTTAAACATTTTATATACACACTGATTGACATGTATGATTCAATGTCTCTATATGTGTGATCAATCAATCAATCAAGACATTTATAGAGCGCACTACTCACCCGTGGGGTCTCAAGGCGCTAGGAGGGGGGGGTGCCGTTACTGCTCGAACAGCCAGGTCTTGAGCTTCTTCCTGAAGGAGAGGAGGTCTTGGGTCAGGCGCAGGTCGGTCGGGAGGGAGTTCCAGGTTTTGGCGGCCAGGTAGAAGAAGGACCTTCCTCCTGTTGTTGCTCTTCGGATGCGGGGGACGGCGGCGAGGGCGTGGCTGGTTGATCTGAGGTGGCGCTTGGGAGCATAGAAGTTGATTCGGTTGTTGAGGTAGCTCGGGCCTTGGTCGTGTAGGGCTTTGTGTGCGTGGGTGAGGAGACGGAAGGTGATTCTTTTGTTGACGGGGAGCCAGTGCAGGTCTCTCAGATGTCCGGAGATGTGTCTGTTTCGTGGGATGTCGAGGTGAGTCTGGCTGAGGCGTTCTGGATCCGCTGGAGTCTCTTTTGGAGCTTGGCGTTGGTTCCGTCGTAGAGGGCGTTGCCGTAGTCCAGTCGGCTGGTGACGAGGGCCTGGGTGACAGTCTTCCTGGTCTCGGTGGGGATCCACCAGAAGATCTTCCGTAGCATGCGTAGGATGTTGAAGCATGACGAGGAGACGGCGTTGACTTGCCTGGTCATGGAGAGGGAGGAGTCCAGGATGAAGCCCAGGTTGCGTGCGTGGTCCGTCGGTTTTGGGTGCGGTGCCCAGGGCGGGGGGCCACCAGGAGTCGTCCCAGGCGGAGGGCGAGGAGCCCAGGATGAGGACCTCCGTCTTGTCTGAGTTCAGTTTCAGGCGGCTGGTCGTCATCCACTCGGCTACATCTCTCATCCCTTCGTGCAGGTTGGCTCTGGCGGCGGTGGGGTCGTTGGTCAGGGAGAGGATCAGCTGGGTGTCGTCGGCGTAGGAGATTATGTTGAGGTTGTGTTGGCGTGCGATGGCCGCGAGGGGGCTCATGTAGACGTTGTAGAGGGTGGGACTCAACGAGGATCCTTGAGGGACGCCGCAGATGACTTCGGTGGCCTCTGACTTGTACGGTGGTAGGCGGACTCTCTGTGTTCTTCCGTTGAGGAAGGAGGTGATCCATTCCAGTGCCTTCTCCTGGATTCCGATGTTGCCGAGGCGCTGCACTAGGGTGCGGTGGCAGACAGTGTCGAATGCCGCGGAGAGGTCCAGGAGGATGAGGGCCGCTGTTTCTCCGTTGTCCATCAGGGTTCGGATGTCATCGGTGGCAGCGATGAGGGCGGTCTCGGTGCTGTGGTTGGCTCGGAAGCCAGACTGTGAGGGGTCGAGGGATCCATTTGTCTCGAGGAAGGCGGCCAGTTGTTTGTTGACGGTCTTTTCGATGACTTTGGCCGGGAACGGGAGGAGCGAGATGGGACGGTAATTCTTGAGTTCGGTGGGGTCCGCTGTAGGTTTCTTGAGTAGAGCGCTGAGTTCTGCGTGCTTCCAGCTCTCCGGGAAGGTGGCGGTGTCGAAGGAGGTGTTGATAATGTCCCGCAGGTGGGGTGTGATGACAGCGTCGGCCTTGTTGAAGACGTGGTGAGGGCAGGGGTCGGTCGGAGATCCGGAGTGGACGGAGTTCATTGGGCGGATGGTGTCTTCGGTGTTGATCGGAGTCCAGGCGCGGAGGGTGGTGGTGGGTGGCGTTGCTGCGGTTGTGGCGTGCGTTGGTTGGATGCTGAAGCTGTTGTGTATGTCCGCGATCTTGTTGTGGAAGTAGGACGCGAGGGAGTTGCAGAGGTCTTGCGACGGGGTGATGTCGTTGTTTCCGGCGTTGGGGTTGGAGAGCTCTTTCACGATGTTGAAGAGTTCCTTGCAGTTGTGTGCGTTGTTGTCCAGCCGGTCCTTGTATGTATTTTTCTTGGTGGCGCGGATCAGTTGGTGGTGTTTCCGGGTGGCGAGCTTGAGGGTGGTCATGTTGTCCATTGTTGGTTCCCTTCTCCATACTTTCTCGAGGGCTCGGCAGTTCTTCTTGGAGCTCTTGAGTTCGTCGGTGAACCATGGGGTTTTTCTGCTGCCGGGTCTGCTGGGCGGGGTCCTCAGAGGGGCGAGTTCGTCCGCGCAGTTGCTGATCCACTTCGGGCAACCTGTTGCTGGTGGTGGTGGATCGTCGTTCTTTTGAAGGTGAAGTGGACGCAGCTGTGGTCCGTCCAGTGGAGTCCTGTTGCGTGGCTGAAGGCGATGTCTTTGCTGGATGAGAAGACGGCGTCGAGTGTGTGTCCGGCGAGGTGGGTGGGGGTGGACACCAGCTGCTTGAGTCCGAGGTTGGCGAGGTTGTCGAGCAGGGTGATGGTGTTGCGGTCGCTGTTGTTCTCCAGGTGGAAGTTGAGGTCCCCCAGGAGGATGTAGTTGGCGGAGGGGAGGGCATGCGGGCTGATGAAGTCGGCGATGTCCTCGCTGAATCGTGTACGTGGTCCCGGGGGTGGGTAGATCAGGGTGCCTCTGAGGGTGGTCTTCGGGTCGGTGTGGATCTGGAAGTGCAGGTGTTCGGCGGTGGTTAGGGTGTCGTCGGTGTTGGTCGTGATGCGGATGGTGTCTCTGTGGATGATGGCGATGCCTCCTCCCATCTGGTTGGCGGTGCGGTCCCTCCGGGTGATCTTGTAGCCCTCTGGGATGGCGATGGCGATGTCGGGCGCTGAGGAGGCGTTCATCCAGGTCTCCGTGAGGAAGGCGATGTCAGGGGCTGTGATGTCGAGGAGGTTCCAGAGTTCGATGGCGTGTCTGTGGACGGAGCGGGTGTTGAGCAGGATGCAGTTGAGGTGGTTGCTGCTGGTGTTCGGCTTGGCGGGTGCTGGTGCAGGGTAGGTCCGGATGCAGGTGAACTTGCAGGCGTGGCAGCTGAAGGGTCCGTGGGTGTGCCTCGGGGTGGCTCGGTGACATCCCGGGAACCCGCCGGTGTTGAGTGCGATGAGTTCGGCGGCGTTGTAGGTTCGTCGGGTCGGCTTCCGTCGGTGGGGGCCAGGGGTCCTGGCACTGGGCGCGGTCAAGGCGCGGACGGGTGCAGACGGGCTAACCTTTGGCGCGCCTTCGGCGCACAATCGGCGCACCCGCTGCGCGTCAATGCTGCGCGTTCGCACGGTCGCCATTTATGGCGAAGTGCGCGGGGGGCGGAGCAGCTGGGAGGCGGGAGCGGGGAGGGTACAGAAGGAAAAAAGGGGCGGGGTTAGCGGCGGTGGCGGGAAGCGGGGAGGGAGGACGACGGGCAGCTAGGCAATGCAGAAAGGAAAATACAGTAAACTAGAAAAAAACAGGCAATACAGAACGACAAAAAACAATTCAAAACAGCAAAGACAACAGGGGCCGGTCAGGCGAGCACGGACCACGCCGCTTGAAGGCAGGGGGCGTGGTCACGCGGCGGCAGCGAGGCAGTCAGGCAGGGTAGGCACACGCAGCAGCTGGTGGCCGTGCGGCGCGGGGGTGTTCTAGAACTAGGTCACACTCACCTGCGTCGCACGGTCGCCATTTATGGCCAAGTGCGCGGGGGGGGCGGAGCAGCTGGGAGGCGGGAGCGGGGAGGGTACAGAAGGCAAAAAGGGGCGGGGTTAGCGGCGGTGGCGGGAAGCGGGGAGGGAGGACGACGGGCAGCTAGGCAATGCAGAAAGGAAAATACAGTAAACTAGAAAAAAACAGGCAATACAGAACGACAAAAAACAATTCAAAACAGCAAAGACAACAGGGGCCGGTCAGGCGAGCACGGACCACGCCGCTCGAAGGCAGGGGGCGTGGTCATGCGGCGGCAGCGAGGCAGTCAGGCAGGGTAGGCACACGCAGCAGCTGGTGGCCGTGCGGCGCGGGGGTGTCCTAGAACTAGGTGTGTGATGTAAAGTGCTCTGACATCCTACAATGGTATGAGAGATGCTATAAAACAAATGAAATACATGTGACAGAGGGGCTATTACTTCAATATAAAATACTAAGTGCCAGATGTACGATCTGTTTTTATATGCGCGAACGGGTTCGCGAACCCGTTTGCGCATGCAAAAACCTATTGGGCCATGTACATAGCCTAATTCACGAGTCGCAATTTGTTTGCGACTCTACAAATAGGTTTTGCAACTTGCTATTTGGAAGGGGCATTCCCTTCCAAATAGTGAGTCTCAAAACCATGTAAAAATATTTTGCGGTCGCAAAACAGTCACAATTACCACCTACTTCAAGTAGATGGTAATGCATTCGCAAATGGTAAGGGGTCCCCAGGGGACATGTTCCCCTTTGCAAATGCATGCAAAATTATTTTTTAAGATCAGGCTGTGGTCCCAGGGACCTCTGCCTGCCCTTAGAAAATGAAACGAAAACGTTTCATTTTCTTTTTTTCTTAAATGCATGGTAAACAGGCTGGATTTTTATTTAAAAGCAGTCCGAGACATGGTGGCCTGCAGAGCCCAGCAGGCCACCATCGCATTCACAATGGGCTCCCAAATTGCGAGAGGCTCATTAATATTAATAAACCTCGCAATTTGTGACCCCATTGGGAATCCCAAACAGTGTTAAACACACTGTTGTACATTGCATTTAGCGATTCGCAATTTGCCACTCGCAATGTGTCGCCAATTGCGAGGCGCTAAATGAAATGGTCGTACATCTGGCCCCAAAATCCTTAGTACTTTGAGTATTTGTTTTGTGTGCACACATGTCTATTTTTTTCGAATTACTGTTTTAATGTTTGAAATGTAACTCATACAAATTGCTTGGGGGTCCCCGGCTTCCAGTGGTGACTCAATGGGGGTCCTCAGGTGTCAAAAGTTTGGGAACCACTGGTCTACTACATATACTAGTGGTTAGAGTTCTATATATACCAATAGTAAATTCACACAGGATTACATTTTAACAGCGAATAGGGTTGGACAATTATATAATACATATTTACATATATATATATATTTAAGGCAGTCCAGCAAAAAGAGAACAAGCATTAGAAATGCAATCGGGCTCGGATTTATTTGAGTTTGAGCTAATGGCATTGTAAATGCCAATGTATTGTTGCTATGTGTTATGGAGTGTGTTCATGTGGTGTGTACTGCCAGTGATCTCCTTGTGAGTGTGAGAATATTGCACCGTTACTGCCTGTGATGTCCTTCTTGTGAGTGTGAGAAGCTTGCACCTCTGCTGCCTGTGGTCTCCTTGTGAGTGTGAGAAGCTTGCACCGCTGCTGCTTGTGATGTCCTTCTTGTGAGTGGGAGAAGCTTGCACCTCAGCTGCCTGTGGTCTCCTTGTGAGTGTAATAAGCTTGCACTGCTGCTGCCTGTGATGTCCTTCTTGTGAGTGTAAGAAGCTTGCACTGCTGCTGCCTGTGATGTCGTTCTTGTGAGTGTGAGAAGCTTGCACCGCTGCTGCTTGTGATGTCCTTCTTGTGAGTGTGAGAAGCTTGCACCTCTGCTGCCTGTGGTCTCCTTGTGAGTGCAATAAGCTTGCACTGCTGCTGCCTGTGATGTCCTTCTTGTGAGTGTAAGAAGCTTGCACGGCTGCTGCCTGTGATGTCGTTCTTGTGAGTGTGAGAAGCTTGCACCGCTGCTGCTTGTGATGTCCTTCTTGTGAGTGGGAGAAGCTTGCACCGCTGCTGCCTGTGGTCTCCTTGTGAGTGTAAGAAGCTTGCACTGCTGCTGCCTGTGATGTTGTTCTTGTGAGTGTGAGAAGCTTGCACCGCTGCTGTTTGTGATGTCCTTCTTGTGAGTGTGAGAAGCTTGCAACTCAGCTGCCTGTGGTCTCTTTGTGAGTGTAAGAAGCTTGCACAGCTGCTGCCTGTGATGTCCTACTCACTACTCTACTCTACTCACTACTCTACTCACTACTCTTCTCACTACTCACTACTCTGCACTCACTACTCACTTCTTTCATATCTTTAAGAACCTTGCACTGGCTGGCACAGCAGTACCACGAGAAACAGTCGCCTCGCTGAAAGTGCAAACAGGACAACAGGACTCCACTGTAGCAGTGCTGGTGGCTGCTGCTCTGTACCAGTGACCTTGGGAGTCAAAGTCGATGCGAAATGCCTAATTCTTTAGAGAGAAGCACGCCAAGGAAAAATGAGCTCCCACTCACTCCTTTCTGCAGGGCTGTGTGCCGGAATATTGATCCCAGAATATCCTCTGACATCAATATTGTGGCGATCTCCGCCCTTGGGTGTAGATGTTATATTATTAACTCTAATCAGGTGATATTTCTCTAAAGTATATGTGGGGCATTTGGTATTTGATATTTTGTTCACACAAAGTTTAGGCCACGTTATTGCGGGGACTCCACTTTCTGCAGGATATTCCGCCATTGACAGCATCAGACATCATTTCCGAAGAGGGCTGAAACTTCGGCCCTTCGCTCCTCTGCAAGGCCTTTCCTCCTACAAGAAGGTGGCCCGTCACTCACAGCCTCACGGCCTCGAATGCTCAAAGCCTGTACTCTAGAGCTGCCATTTACATTGTGGAAGGTGCAAGTGCTTAGAAGCACTTTCCCTCCCAGGGAATGTTCTACAAAGATCGTCAAGTTACTGAGTACCATACATCGTGAGTTCCTTCAGGGGTCTGACCTCTTCTCTGTGCCAGGAGAAAGCTGCAGGTACGGCGGCGGAATCATTGCGGCTGTCTGTCATAAAGCGCTACCTCTTGCAGGCGCTAGACTACAGCACAGCACCAGCGCTCCCACGGATGTCTGATAGAAAGCGCTACCTCTCGCAGGCGCTAGACTAGAGCACAGCAGCGCTCCCACGGATGTCTGATAGAAAGCGCTACCTCTCGCAGGCGCTAGACTAGAGCACAGCAGCGCTCCCACTGATGTCTGATAGAAAGCGCTACCTCTCGCAGGTGCTAGACTAGAGCACAGCAGCGCTCCCACTGATGTCTGATATAAAGCGCTACCTCTCGCAGGCGCTAGACTAGAGCACAGCAGCAGCGCTCCCACTGATGTCTGATAGAAAGCGCTACCTTTCGCAGGCGCTAGACTAGAGCACAGCACCAGCGCTCCCACTGATGTCTGATAGAAAGCGCTACCTCTCGCAGGCGCTAGACTAGAGCACAGCAGCGCTCCCACTGATGTCTGATATAAAGCGCTACCTCTCGCAGGCGCTAGACTAGAGCACAGCAGCCCTCCTACGGATGTCTGATAGAAAGCGCTACCTCTCGCAGGCGCTAGACTAGAGCACAGCAGCGCTCCCACTGATGTCTGATAGAAAGCGCTACCTCTCGCAGGTGCTACACTAGAGCACAGCAGCGCTCCCACTGATGTCTGACATAAAGCGCTACCTCTCGCAGGCGCTAGCCTAGAGCACAGCAGCAGCGCTCCCACTGATGTCTGATAGAAAGCGCTACCTTTCGCAGGCGCTAGACTAGAGCACAGCACCAGCGCTCCCACTGATGTCTGATAGAAAGCGCTACCTCTCGCAGGCGCTAGACTAGAGCACAGCAGCGCTCCCACTGATGTCTGATATAAAGCGCTACCTCTAGCAGGCGCTAGACTAGAGCACAGCAGCAGCGCTCCCACTGATGTCTGCAGTGGCCACGGGGGCCTTGGTGCAAACGACGAGCGCCGTGGGAAGTCTGTGGTACAACAGGGAGAAGCTTCTAGAGCAGGGGGCGAGGAGGGAGGGGGGCAGAAGAGAGAGAGAGCGAGGAGGGACACAGAAGAGCAGAAAGATGGACGGAGAGAGAGGGGGCGAGGGAAAGCAAACTCAGTTAAAAATAAATGGCATGGTCATTTGATGGGACAAACCTACTAGGAAACTTTGAAGCATAGTGCGTCTCGTGGCTGGAAATGCTTGGTAGGCACAACGGTTATAACGGGCATAACGGTATATGTAATGAATAGTACGATTAAGTTGCTATCACGTCACACGCACCCTGCCTAAAAGACCCAGCCTTGCACTGAGTCTGAGGAGTTTACAGTGAATGCAGCGAGCGCGTTCGCGTGCGCGTGCTCGTTTCGAATCGCCTCCAAGGCGATGTGCGCGGCCAGGAATGTCTCCTGGAAAGGAGACACGGCCACAATAAGTTCTCGGCGGAGACGCGCTTCCGCGCGTTCAGCCGAGCCCTAAAAACTATCAAGGGTGATCATGAGGAGACATGAGGGAAAAAGGAACGGGACAAAGGTCAGACAAAATGGCGGGTCCGGGTCGCTGGTTTGGAGACCATCTAGTGGCGGGATGCACAAAAGTCACCAAAGTCAAGAAGCTAGAAGAAGAACACAGAGAGCAGGATTCCATTAGAGGGGGGACGCAGCATAGGAAAGGATACCCTGGCGAGGGACTGATTGTTTGAGTTGGCCCGGAGTTATCACAAGGCATTATGTCCTCCACAGGCGCCATTGAAGAACCCGGATTGATTACACGCCACAGTGGGTGTGTTTCTTAATGCATATCTGAAAATTGTTGTATTGACACTAAGAGGGAAATCCAGTGGTTATTGGTGGTTCTTAATTCATGGGACTAGTCGTCTGCTATCTAGGATATGTTCCATGCTTTTACTCCCGTGCCTTTGAGGGGGATTAAGTTAGTAGGAGCATACAAACCAACATTTTAAAACAGGAAAGTAGGAGATTTAAAAAAAGAATCAGGAGAATGTATTTCCTCTATTGACTTCTATTGAATGAGAGGCAATTTCAAGCGGAAGACAGCTAAAATAAAGCCATTTTGGCTTCTATGAATGATAAATACTTTTATTTGATTTCATAAACAATCATAAAAGGGTAGAAAACCACCATACAAGAAATGTACATTTTAAAATAAAACTCGCCCAGGTACCTACTCAGCAATTAGGTTAAAAAGAAAAAAAGAAACAACCGATGAGTATAAAACTTACAGACAATACCATAAGTGAATTTCTAGACCGGTTGTACTAAAACTTGTTATGCTAATTAGAGTTTTCTTTTTTTTCCAGTTCTGTTGCTGCAGTTTTCAGGAATTTTATAGCTCTACAGGACAGTTGGATTGATAGTCCTCCGAAGCATTGGATGACGGCTACTCTACAAGACCTTATTTGTTCCTTCCTAAAGGCTTCCCGAAGGACCGTTCTTCAGGTTTCTGCCAGGAGTTTGGTTGGGGCACCCCAGTTTTGCATTTTTGCCCATGGCTTGGCTCTCGGGACTTTGTCAAAGGCTGCTTTGAGGTCTATAAAGCATGCGTAAAGAGGCCTGGATTTTGCAAGGGCATGACTGGCTAGCAGTGTGACCGCGGAGATGTTTGTGAGTGTGCCCATCCCTGAATCCTGTTTGTGTGTAGGGAATGAGGTTACATCTTCTGACCCAGTCCTCCAAGTCAGCCAACAAATTAGATGTATACAATTTTGCCTCCACGTCGATTAAGGCTATCAGATCGTAGTTGGAGGGGTCGGAACGGGCGTCCTAGAGTCTGGGATGGTACGGGATGCTAGGATGGAAGAGAAGAGTGGCATAAGGAGGTCAGACCAGAATGAAGGATTGTCCCAAAACAAAGCGTTTGGCAACCCGTTGGGTCCTGGAGGTCCATCGGATCTCAGTTTTTTAATGATTTTTAGAACTTGCTCTTTCAGGATTTTGCGGAAAGTATTCAGTATGCTTCTGGGTAGGAGATGATTTTGACGTGACCTGCAACAATTGCCCTTTTGCCTGGTTCAGAACCACAAGTTGCCGGACAGACAACTGACTTTTCATTGTACAAGTAATCGATGTGGGCTCTCCAGGAGTCCTCCATTATGTCCGAGTTGTAATGCCGGTTCTTGCCATTTGTTAGCTGGTTGATTATTTCCCAAAATAACCTAGAATCCTTTTGTTTGGTGGAATTGAGGTGCCGGGTTTTTAGGAACCCGGTGGTGCCAGGGGATAATACCCGAAGACCTCTGAGTTCTCCCTTGTTCCGGACCACAGAAAAAATGAGTCTTCTAGTCGCAGTCAGAGATCAAGTTTTATTGGTAGCTACCAAGTAACACGTGTCCTAGAAGCACGACAAACACGGGTCATGTATTCTCAGGAGACTGTACGTGTTCGTTTTTACAGAACCAGCCTTCTCCTTTTATACAGAAATAATGGCTCCAAGCAGTGCTTAATTTGTGCCGGTGCTATCCGGTGCTTAGCACCGGCACTTAAATGTCAGGGCCGGGTCTATGAATCATCTGCTGTGCCTGTGCGTACGCCGACACCCATGATGTTTTTTTTGTTCACCCAGGTGCTTCTGTACTCTCTGTCTGTCTCTGTGCAGCACTGCAGGCCAAAGGCTCGCCTCGGCGCCTCGCCCTGCAGCGTGAGTGTGTGTGGTGTGTGTTCATTCTAATTTCTGCCTGGTACCGAGAGTCCGACCCACGAGACGCGACCTGCATTCAATCAATCTGTGTCAATATCCCGTTCCCGCGGCCGCCGCCCGGCCGCCGAGGCGAGCCAGAGTCTCTGTGTCAATTTCAAACTGACTCAGTGAGTCATCAATCAACCGGGCCGGTGACGGCGGCCGTCTTCTCTTAGAGTCTTCTTCACACTTACTTGCAAGTTGTGTTGTTGACTGAGCCTCGCCCGTCGTCGCCCCCAAGGCCAAGACAGTCAAAGAGAGATTAGATTATTTATCATTATCAGTCAGTGATTGAATCATCAGAATAATAAATGAAATATAGGATTAAAAAAATATAATGTGTGTGTGTGCACTACTTATTTTTTACTTCGTAACTTTCGTTTCTTAAGAATCTTAACTAACTACTTTCGTTTTTCATCATCATGGTGACTGGGCCGGCCTGCCACGTGACAGCAGTAGTTGTTAATAGTTTCTGTTTTGGGTGGGCGGGTCGCGGAAGTTGGTGGGGGCTGGGGGCTGGCTGGAGCTGCTCTGGAGGTTCTGATGGGGGTTGGGGCCACAGTAGGGGGGCAGGGGCTGTGCGCGCGGAAGCGCGCGCAGATTTTTTTCACTTGGCTCTGCCTCACCAGTTGCAGCCATGAGCCACGCCCACGCCCACGCCCCAGCATAACCGCGCTGCGCAGTTACAGGCGGCAAGCTGCAGCAGCTCCCCACGCCACGAGTCAGGCCCCATTGACCAGACCACGTCCACACCAGTCCACATAAGTTAGCCTTAGCCCCCGGCCCCCCGCCGCCACCAACGAGTACGGCGGCGACCAGTCGACGGTGACGACGGTACTTGGTTGGGCACTGGCAGAGAGAGCTGGCCTGGGCTGGGCTGCAGCAGGGTACTCAGTGTGTGTCCAGTGTCCTCTGGCCTGCCGACCGGCCCTACCACCACGATAACGCACGGTAAGAAAAAATACAAATTAAGCAGAGAAGAACAGTACAGAAGCAGGCAGCAGCAGTGCAGCACTAAACTTTAAGTTACGCTTAAGTTAGCAAGCTGACCCAGTCGGTCAGCCAGTCTGATCATCTGTGTGATCCATCTGATGATCTGATCTCCCACTCCCACACTTTGTTTTATTCTGGTGGTGGTGGACGATGAAGGAAGGGTGGAAAATGGGGATGAGATTCTTGGTGGCAAACTGGAAATAAAATATATGCCACAATAGAAAAAATATATTTATAATACGCACGCTTAATATATATTATATGCTCAAATTATGGCTCACAATAATATTCCTCCACTTTTGCCCTCGTCACCTCGTGCAAAAAAATCTTTACATGATAAACAAAATCTGTCACTCGAGCAGCAACAACAGTGCAAAACAGTATTGAAGCTATTTTTGAAAACTTCGAGCAACTGCTCGAGCCACGAATGTTTTGCAGGAGCCATGCCTATGTATGCACTATGCCTGCACATACACATACTGGGAGCTCAGGGCTCCTCGACCCTCTCTCTCTCAAGTATGCTCATTGCTCCACATATAGGGAACCTGGCTTGACCTACCCGTCCCCGCAGAGGTATGTTATTAATTAGGATATCTCCCAGCCAGGATTCAAAAAACATGTGTGAGTGTGCGGGGAAAATGAGCAAGTGCCTCGCAGCAGCGTCACAGACCTGCGGTTACCCGGGGGAGGCGCCCGGCCCACTGTGGCTGTGACCATGTCCCTGCGCTCGGTCACCGATCTGCGTGACACATTCCTAATGAGGCACTGCACCGCCTGTCACGAGCCCATTCCTAGGCAAGCCAACAGTGCTTTGCTTACGCATTATGAGAGTTGAGACCTTACTTTAAGGAAAGTTAATCTAAAAGTTCCAGAGTGCAACGACGTTGGGTAAAATGGCAGAAGTGTCTGAAGTTTACACGTGACACTTTTCTTTTTGGTCTCCGTACCACTACAACTAGGTAGTACACTGTGTGTAGCCCTGGCGCCCGTAAGGCTCTACTGACCGTAAGAGGATGTCCCCAATCGTTGTTCGCTCTGATATATGAATTGCTAGATGAGTTAAACTCAGTTATCAGGGGTCCTGTAATTTTATTGACTAACCCAGTACTTTCTGAGACTTAAAGTCCTGGTTGTCTTCAATTACACTGAGGTACTAAATCACAGTGGTTTGCTGAAGGAGAAAATGAACTGAAATACAGGTTTCACCAGTGACACATTTGGTAACCTTATTCAGAAAGACCCTTAGACGTGCAATCGATCACAGTATACTATAATAACACGGGAGAGATTGGAGCCGTCCAAGTACCAGTCCAACGGGCAGAGGTCGGTGTGAGTGGGATCGATTAGATCTGAGTTCTTTTTCCACATTTCTTTAAAAAAAATGTTTTTATTGGGTTTTCACAACACAAAGCAACATTACACCACCATATACATAAAATCAGCATATGGAAGTGGCGGGAACCCCGAGCCCTCAGGCATTGGCGGCGGCGCGGCACCTGTTCCAACTCCAAGACAAAGCATATCAAAATTGGGCTACCAGCGCTCAGCCTCCGCCTGAATCTCACCATCTTTAGGGCCGATAATGGTTTCAGGAAGAAGAGTGCCATGTGCCAGCAGACTGCATTTCCTTTTCAGTGGCTTTTCAGACAGTTCATCTGCTGCTTCGTACATTCTTCTGCCGGTTAATTTTTCCAAGGGGTGTTAATAACCATTGTGGGACTTGAGGTTTTGCTTTTTTTTGTTTCGCAAATCTTTATTAAAAATTTTTCCCCCCAAAAGTACCAAAACATAGAATAACTCGCATATCACTAAAAAAATAGAATAACATGGTAACTATGAATACTCAGAGCCCCCAGCACACAAAGTACTGTCGATTAAAATGCCAGAAATGTTTTTATAACATTTTACAAAGTCGTCTAGTGAGTCTATTTCAATAAATATCTGGTTCAAAAATTAGAGCAATTGTAAAGTCTACTCAGAATGATATTTTGTGAGGGTTACTTACCTTTCATTTACATCATGCATTAAAACGAGAAGGAATGTAACAAAATGAAGGTTGGAACTTGGGCCCTGTTACAAACTGCAGTAGTTTGTGCTGGTTCTTCGCTTTCCAGGAATTGAGAAGCAGCCGTTGCCTGGTTGTAGGTGTTTGTTTGTTATTTGCCCAGCCACAGCCTAAATAACTCTGGGCTAGGTAGGCGCTTAGGTGCTACTGCTTCCAATTTCAAGCTCTGTCGGGGGCCCAGGGGGGAATCCTTTTTAGCGTTACGCCACCGGTGTATGCACCGCCACCAAGGGCTATGCGTCAAAGTCTCTAGTCTTTATGTATGAAAGGCAGCAGGCTGCATCTCTTTTATAAACTGTCCCAGGAAATGTATTTTTATTAAACCTCCACTGCACAGCAGGCCTTGTTGTTGTATGATTTTTACCCGAGGGAGGTTGTGAAGTACCTTAATTTGCATCAGGCCCCCCTCGTCCCTCCCCCCCCCCAGTAGAGGATGGTTTAAAGGGTGTTGTTTGTGGTTTACCATATGGACATGATGCATGAGGTCTGGCAACATGGTGGAAGCAGCTATAAAAAAATCAAGAATTTGCAATGCAATTAGGTCTCGCATTTATACGAGTTTGAGCTATTGACATTGCAAATGACACTGCCTTTTATTTCTTTGTAAAACATAAATAAAAGGCATTTATTTTCATTTACAATGCCAATAGCTTAAACTTGCGTAAATGCGAGACCTAGCATTGCAAATGCTTGTTATTAAACGTGTTTATATATTTAAATTGAGCAGGTTATTTGCACAAATGGATTTCTGCCCTGAAGTAACTTCTCATTTGTATGACTGTATGAGTAATCCTGTTCTTTGAAACCTATCTGTGCACGTTTGCAGTGTATACAAATTATGTACAGTGTGTATGCAGTTTATTTGAACACAGGCATAAATTAAATATAATTATAAAAAAGTTGTGGCAGCTGAGCTCACAAATGTTTTCCTGTGATCTTGAGTATATGAAAGACTGTAAAAGCATGCACACTACTTGTTCTGTGCAATCTGCCTCTCTTGCTACAAATCATATGTCTGTGCCCTGTTGTAGTATGTATATCCCCCTAGTTGGTGGTGCTGCTTAACACTAGCACTGTCTGAGAGACCGAGGTAAATTGGGGTGAGAGCGTGAGCCGTGAGGTCAGATAGCAAGAGAGAGAGAGAGATGAGATGGCGGAGCATCAGATGGGTGAGGACTCTGGAAGTGACAGTGGCTGACTGACTCATTCAAGTGTATTGCATGATTTTATTCAGTTTATCTGTTTGGACTAGTGTTTTCACAACATTGGGTTTTATTTTGTCATATAACTTAAGCTATGTCAAAGTTGTACCTTTGAAATCATAGACTCTGTGAAAAATGGCATGCCCTAGCTACCCCCAGTATTGTCCTTTTCCCCAAATCAGCACACAGAGCAGAGCACTGAAATTGTCCATTTCAATGCATTAGTGGTTTTAGCTAATTTATTCCAAACTTGTGATTTAAATGCACATTTGCTTTCATCTTTTTCAAAATGGTTCACGCCACGGGGAACCTCCTATCAAAACCTTACGAAGGCTCCCTTTCTGAAATTCAGATCAGGTATTATATTTGACTTTTAGCAGTGCCACTTGAAGATGTGGGTGGGGCTAATACAGTGGGTGGAGCCTGTGTCGAGAGTGGGCGGGGCCTGAAAACGTGGGTGTGGCCTCCGAAAAATATTTCAGCACCTGCACTTCATATTTTACAAATTAAGCACTGGCTCCAAGCAAGAATTCTTGAGTTTATGATATGGCTGTAAACATATTTCTGCAATAATACAAAGTGCGGAGTCATGTAAGCAAGCCCACATTTTAGATGTCCAGTTCGTGACAGATTACCCAGCAAGATCCGGGACTCCCATCAGATATCGATGAAACACCAATAAAGGCAGGTACTACCCAGTCATAAAACTGGCCATAAACAAGGAATATGGACAGGTGCATGTTTGTAGAAAGCATGTTCTGTATGGGGTGAATGGTTTGTGGAATGTTATGTGTCGACGTTATCGTATTCGGCCACTGGGCGAGGAGCTGCCCAAACAGGTTTGGCTTAAGGCAATGGAGTCAGTTGGGACAGGTCAGGGGGAAGTCAGGGAAGGTGGACGTGTCCCTTTGGATCAAGCTCGACCTTTAATTGACTTAACATGAGGGCAAGACGTAAGATGGATGCCGTTCACAAAATGGAGTCTAAGGGATTGGGACGGAAACTACGATTTAGGGGTGTTGGCAACCCTCGATTGTGACGCAAATACATAGGAATGATGTCCTAATCATTATCGGTTCATGGACACTAAATTCGTCTTGGTACGTTGATATTTTGTGACACGGGTATTGGACCTCGATATTGGGATAACAATAGGGTCCAGATTTTCAGAACCACAGAATGGTGACCCAGAGTTGCTATTGGAATGCTTTTTTAGGTCTTTTCTGGCTGTGGTGATTATCAGCAAGAGATCCTGGGAGGAGGCAGAACTCTGGGTGCGTAGTCTTTTAAGGTGTTTGTTCAATTGTTGTTTTTGGATTCTGAGATTTTTTGTGAACCAATTTTCCCTTTGATGTCTTCTTACTTTTTTGCCTATGGCCTGGTTGCAAAATTTTTGATTTAGATCTAGGGTGAAGCGCTCCCATGCCTGTGTGTTTAAAGGTTCGGTCTGGAATCTTTCTAGGAGGTGGGTGCATGTCCCCATGATGTTGTAGATCGAATCCGTTTTCCATGCAAAACTTTTTAAATTGTAGCACTGCGTTTGTTGAGATAATACTCTGGATGGCACTGGGTTATCGATGTTATTTAACAAAGTGAACAATTGCGGTTGGTGGTCGCTTTCTGTCCTATCCATTATTTGGAAATTCGTGATCAATGGAAAAAGGTTGTGATCCGTGAAGGTATAGTCTATTGTGGAAGCTGATTTTTGGGTGATCCTAGTGTATGCTGCATGGCTGTCTGTCGGGCTGCTCCCGTTTAACATGATCATTGAAAGCGCGATCATACTAGCCGCACATCTCTTGTCAAGAGTGTCTCATTGTTTCGGTGCCTGTGTACGCTCTTTAATGTCTTGCAGTAAGTTCATATTAAAATCCCCTGACAGGATGATGTTTGCATCCTGATGGGTGAGTTTTAACCTCATGGGTGCTGCTGACGAGCTCAGCTCGTCATGAGGCTCAGCGGAGCTCGTCACGGCCGTTGGAACGTTCGCACACAGGGCTAATTTCCCCGCTGTGCTGAACGTTCTGAGCTCGTCACCAGCACGGTGGCGCTGCGCGTGGCCTCCCTGCCCCCCGCACAGCGGGGGGGAAACACCCCGCAGCGAAGGGGTTAATGTTGCCAGAGTTACTAGTAGATGATCAACTCTTGTCCTTTTTCACTTGAACACTGGGTGAATATAGATGTTAAGAATGAGCAGACAAGTGAGGAGCGGGGCTTCAAGTTTGACGCATTGCAACCAAGAGAACTCAAGGTCTATTGTTGAAACGTGCCATGGAATATCGGTTGAAATGAAAATTGAAAGGCCTCCTTCAGCTCTCCTTAGGTTGGCAACTTTTTTTGCCGGCCTCAGAAATTCCTTGTATCCAATTATAGGTTTAGGATCTGTCATCCAGGTTTCCTGAAAGAGAGGAATTTTATACTTTGAGATGAATTCCATGAAGCCTGGATCTTCTTGTTTAGTACTAAGGCTGAACACATTCTAGGAGCAGATGTTGGAGCCTGGGAGTATGTTGGTGGTTGTGTGGGTGTTGTTTCATGCCATGTCTAGGGGTGATCCGGCCGAGATTAGATCCCAAAATCCGGGGGGCTTAATGGCTTCTGGGTTAGCAAAGGTGATGGTGATTTTCTTAGTTGTGCACTCTTTCCTCTTTTGAGGGTTTTTTTGATCTGGGTCTTTGGCTCCCTTTAACAGACCCAGTGGTTGGTTGGAGCAGGTTGGGGTAGCAAGGGGGTCAATGGTTTTTAACTTAATGCCCCACTTTGCAAATTGGTCCCTCTGCTGCCAGATTTGTTCAGTAAGAGAAGTGGCTGAGAACAAAGCTGTAGTTGTTTCTTGGCCCATGAAATGCGTGTTCTGTTTAAACGCTATACTAACAATATCACTGGTGGTTATGTGGCTCAAAGGAGGCAGTGCTTTAAAGAGTTTAAGCAGGACACTTCTGTTTAAGATGTCATGGTTTCCCCTTGATACATAATGGGGGATAAAGTCCAATTTGTTGATGTTTAAAGAGGAGTCTCGCTGCAACACAAGGTGTGCAGCCCTTGCCGATGTTTTGTTGTCCGGTGTTGGCTCTGTGATTGTCGCAGGAGTGGTCAAGAGTGCGTCTGTGTTGTTTTGTGTTAATTGTTCATTGACCTTTGTCCAGGTTGCATGGTTGCTTCCCGGGCTTAGGTTGTGGGTTATATCTGGATGACAGTTTTCTTTCCTCTCGTTGTCAGTAACTAAGTTTACTACACAGGGGCTAATTATATTTATTTCTTTTGTAACTTTCTTTGGTGTAATTGGGGGGTTTTCAGATTGTGTTGCCCGGGTGGATAAAAGGTGTTTCTCTTTCCTTGGGGGCTTAAATATGCTGTATACTTTCCCAAACTGCGGTAGTTCCCTTTTGGTGTTATTTGGGCGGCTCGGAAAAGTAGGTAGAGTGGATAAGGGGATCGGTTGATCCTTGTTTATAATTGTGTCCGGAGGAGTGAAGGCTGTATCATGGTCACTCTGTTTCAATCCCTGGTCGGTGTTGACGGGAAATAAGTTGATTGCCTGTCTGGAGTGCCTTCTATTTCTTGTTTTTCTTAGACGTTTTCTCTCCCGCTTGTTTAATATCTTGGTTGCTGGTCATAGCTGACCTAATGGTTGCTCCCTATTGTCAGTTGATTGAGGGGCTGAAATGTTTAGATAGGCAATGTTTATTGCTGGACTGGTTGCTGTAAGGTCTGTCTTTGGTTGTTCTAGGTTGGGAACCGCACCACTGGGGGTCTGTCCTCTCGCGGGGTAGTTCGTGTCCATCACCCGTAGTGCCTCATAGTCTTGCTCTGTTTGTGGGACATTCTTTATTGAAGCTTCCCTGGTTGTGACAAGAAGATCTGACAGAAGGATGGGGACCACGGCTAGTTTGACTATGATTTGGGTGCAGTGGCAGTTGCACGTTTGATATGTTGTTTCCTGGTCTCGCTGCATCCTCAAGACCATCTAAGTGAAACTAGGCAGTTTCTGTTCTACCTTCTGAACGTGGATTGCTAAGATGTTTAGGAGATCCACTTAGGTGTCCAGCTTGTCAGCGTGGTAAGACATTGCTTTGGCGTTTGAGTCCATTGTTTGTAGCAAGAGCTGCCAGGCTGATGGAGCTGGAAAACTGCCTGTTTCGGTTGGAGATGCCTGGGGGAAGTGTGTCCAGTGTTTTGAGCATACTGACGGGGAGTTTGGAGAAGACTGCTGAGTTGTTCCCTTGTTTGGGATGATTGCAACAAAAAGTTAGAGCCTTGCATATCAGGGAATGGAAACTGCTCCTCCTGTAGGTTTGCTTGGCAGGGGGGGCTGGCACTGTTGGTGTTCTGTTTGCGCTTCAAACAAAAACAGGGAGAAACCAGGCTTGTCGCGATTGTTTTTGATGGAATCGGGGAAGACAAACTCCTGAACTTCGATGTGTTGAGCGCCCTGGGGTTTTGTCTGGTTCTCTATTAAATTCCCGGTTAAGTTTGAGATGTTTGAGATGTTTGTGGTCTGGGGTTTTGTCTGGTTCCCTATTAAATTCCCAGTTAAGTTTGAGATGTTTGTTGTCATCTCGTTGGCAGGGGCCCCTTCGTTAAGCCTTTGGGGTCCGTTGTTACCTGGTGAAGGTGAAAATAGTGTCTGATGATTGAGATGATCAACAGAAGCGGGGGGTGGTGTATTTGTGCCTCGAAAACTTGGTTGTTTTGCTTTTGTCTGAGTTCGAGCAGGATGAGAGCTTTAGGTGATAAGAGTAGGAGGCTTGGGACAGCTATGGTTCATTCGTATCGGACTTCCAATCGTGGAGGTGACTGGGAGCTTCTTCTACTGCACTCCAAGCTCGTGGGTTTTTTCCCGCTGGGAGCGCACATGGTGGCCTCGCTCACCGAGGCTGAGCTATTACTGGTTCCATCTCTTGTTTTGGGGGCACTGGAGTCATTACAATGTCGATTGACTGAGGTGGATTTTATTACAACTTTTAGAAAGTCTGAAATCAGTGCCTGTTTGGTGCTGAGTGATGCCCGAGTGGGACGTGGAGATGGCTTTGGTGCTGCCACCCCGTTTCGCGGCTGGAGTCGCCGCTGTAGGTGTGTTTGATATGGCTTTTGGCCAGTTGCTTGCGGTTGTTACGTTCATTGGCAGTGCGTCTGTTGAGGCTCCCGGTTCTAGCCCCCGGTGTGTTTCATCTTTAACAGAAGGACAAGGGTCTGGGGAGTACATGCCTCGGAGATCTTTGGCTGCAGCCACTTTAACCTTCTCCTTGTCCTTGGGCGGGGGTGCGCTTCTAACTTTCCCCGACCGCATCCCGTTACACTACCCCAGGAGGCGGAGAATGAGTGTGACTACGATTGGGGTGGCGGTGGTGGGGCGGTGGAGGAGTGATTCAAAATTACATGGAGCAGCTGAGTTCCGGTCTCAAGGTAGCAGTAGGCAGCAGTAGGTAGCGGTAGGAGAGGGGGAGGGGAGTGAGAGAGCAGGGCTCGCTGGAGGTCGCAAGCCGCACCCTGCCTAGCTGGGGCGCCTCCGCGGCTCTCCTGGGCACTTCACTCTGTGGCCTCCTGCTAAGGGAGGGGCGCGCTCTCGTGCTCGCACACTTGAGTCCCACCAGTGTACCTCCACCTGTCCTCTTGCCTGCTTGGTTGGTTGCACCTCTGTCCGGAGGTCCGATCTCTACTCCACCTCCTCGCTCGCTCGCCCGCTCATTTTATCTTCTAGAATCAGGTGGTTCTCGCCTGAACCGGGTCCATTGACTGGTGTGATTGTTAATGTGATGTGAAGGGGTATGTGCGATCACACAGCAGGCTGGTGGGATTATTAGCTAGAGGAAATTAGATATCACAAGGTTGCAGGGTAAGGTTTGGGTGGATTTCAGAGATACAACAATATACAATAAGGCAATCATCCACATGACTTAGACTAGGCTGTACTTCGAGGGGAGGCATGCAGAAGATGGAAAGGAATGAAAGGGTTCTTGAAACGAAAAAAGGAGAAGCAACAATCTGGTTTTTTAAGTCACAGTAAATCCTTTCATGCTGGATTCTAGGAACACAGTGTTCACTTTTGAGATAGCATATACTAGGATGCAACTTAGCAAGAAACATAATATTATGCATGTGAGATAGTGCTATATTAAGAACTTTGATAAGCCCTAAAATCAAACTTCTAGCTGCTGGGTTGGAACCATAAAGTAATGGCTGGATGCATATAGAGGGAAATATAGAAAGTTTTAGGCTAGGCTTGAATGAAGCAGTAACCTCATGATCAAAGCAACTGGAGAGAATATATGTGGCAAATAATGTAACTAATGCAAACATCAAAATGGATTTTCTGCAAATGCTGTAAGGACTGTCATATGGGGCTTACTCTAAAAGTTCCCCACACAATATCACATGCCAAAGCAAAATGGGATACATTTGGATGCAAAACACACAAGATGATGGATGGAATGTTGCTCAATGGCAAAACATTCACCCCCAATCACAGATCTGGATTTAATCCATTGTTATTTTGTTTGCTCACCGAGCCACCCGAGTTCAGATATGCAAATCAGTCTTGACCCTGTGCCTCATGGGAACAGTCCAGCCCAAACTGCCAAGCCATGTCTTCCCTGGACCGGAAACAAGCTTCCGAGGACCGGTTTCTGGCATTCCAGCTGTCTTCAGCCCGGCTTGCTTGAATCCAGTGGCGTAGTGAGCATGATACGTTTGGATGCCCCTAGTTGTGGCATGGCACAATTTGGAGAAAATAGCTAACCAGACAGTGGAAATGTATTGTCTGTATTCCTGTAACTGAAGAGAGGAGACCCAGAAACTCGTGAGGAAGGGGAGACAGGGCTATAGTTATACATTACATTAGGCCTTTTTAGGTGTCTCCTGCACAGTGCTTGCACTGTGCTTGTGAAATCTCTTGTATTTCATATATCTTAAACTTTGCTGTGCTTGCTGCCCTTCAGTTGAGTGACATATCAGTAAAGGTGCCCTTAAGTGTATTGAGCACTCAATGTTGGCCTCAAGAGAGCTGATTAAGAGTGACGTTCATTTGTCCAGTGCAGTGAGTGCTGAGACCCTCAGCTCTAGTTCAGGTGTGGGTAGAGGGTAAGCCATGGCAGGGCCGGAGTTCCCAACGAGGGCCAGGTTCCATTTCTGGAACTTTGGTGTGTGCCCAGAAGTTTACAAAAGATGTAACAAATGTGAAAAACAGAGCAATTTGCAAAGGTTTGTGAGGATGGTCAACAAATCACATTGGTAAATTCCATGGAGGAGTTAAGACCTGGTAAAAGCAACAAGAAGTTTAACTGAAGGCCTGATTTGTATCGTGGCGGACGGGATACCGGTCAGAATATAAATCTCATCATATGCAATAGGATTTATATCTCGGCAGTGGTGTATCCATCACCGTTGTGACGGAGTAACCTGTCCACCAAGATCTAACTTCGGCCCTTATTCAGTGAGGGGCAAGGAGAAGGCACTGGCGAGAGTAGAGGAGACCTAGGGCTCGATTTATAATTCGGGGGTCCGGCGGTCTTCCGCCTGGGTGAGGGAGGAATTTACTCATCCTGTGGTAGAGGTGCTGATCTGCCAAATTATAAAATGTCCGTCAGCCCGATGGACATTTCCAGCATTCACAGGACTGCAGTGAGCACTTTAATACAGATTCGACAAGCTCAACAATTTCTTTTCTGTGAAAGACAGGCCTAATCAGACATTCATGTTTGCAGGGTTTCCTGCTAAGTCTAAACTAGTAATAGAAATGAATAAAAATGTAAGGTTTGTA
Source organism: Lissotriton helveticus (assembly GCF_964261635.1). Classification (NCBI taxonomy): domain Eukaryota; kingdom Metazoa; phylum Chordata; class Amphibia; order Caudata; family Salamandridae; genus Lissotriton; species Lissotriton helveticus. Next base: position 36,658,871 of record NC_136061.1, on the reverse strand, counting down.
ATGAACTCCATGCTAAGGTAAATATGAAGAACAGGCTGCTCAGGTTTTTCTTTAGCATGTGTGAGTACTGCATATAATTCTGTTTCTCTTTGTATTCTGGGACTTGTAGTGTTTTTCCCCATTTAAATGCAGGGCCACGCATATGTGATAAAGCCTTGAATTGTTGTGCGACTTCCTCTTGAAAAGGGAAAGCTAAACGTTTTTATACAGATATCAAATATACATTTTGTTTAATGATGATTAATTTACCCATAAAGGTTTCATCAAACAACTGAAAGCGATTAATGCTTCCATCACTATCTTCTTAACACCTTCCGTGCTCATGACGACCTAAGCTCGTCATGAGGCACCGTGGCGCTTTGCTCATGACGAGCTGAGCTCGTCAAGACCCACGCGGCGCTCACATGCGGGGATAATTCCCCTGCTGTGCTGAGCGTTCCACGAAAACGGACATGGTCATGATGACAGCACCACTGTGCACCGTGATGAGCCGAACTCGTCACAAGCACCGTGGTGCTGCGCGCGCCCCCACTCCCTCACCGCCCCCCCCCCCGCGGCGAAGGCGTTAAAGTACATTTTCATCAAGAGGGTATCGGTATAAAAATTACGCATATATTGTAGAATACCGTTTTTTTACATCAGGAGTAAAGTTAAGTTTGAAGTGCAACTTTTTGAGATAATCACTTAACAATATTGAGCAGGCTGCTTGCCTTAGAGTCCCGCGTCCAGCAGCTCCCAAAAGTGGACACAAAATAAATGCGCGCTGAGGTCCCGTCAGAAAAAAGGACGCACACCTTTTATTACAAGAAGTCTTTGCGTGTTGATGAATGCAAAATTTTCCAGCTATCACAACAAGAATTTTTGATTCTATTAAGGACACGGAGGCGAGGATTATGCTTTCTCACTTATTTACTACTCAAACAGCAGCCTATAAGAAAAAAGTAAACATTGTATAAAACTACATTTCCCATGAGGCATTGAACTACGCCGCTTTACTCATCCAATAACATGAGAGCTTATCATACAAAATAATGAGGCACCATCTTGGCTTCCTCTTTCTTTGCAAAAACAGTCTGTAAAAGTGTCCAAAGTGCAAAACAGTCTTGATTCTCAAAGGAGAATAATAACATCACTTCAACTCTCAGCGGAGAGCACACTTCACCATCCTGAAAACGATTCTCATCCTCCAAAGGTGAGTAGATCCGAATAAACGATCATCATGGGTTTAACTTTGTTTAGACTCAGTTCCTCAAACAGAAACAATTTTGAAAATATGGAACCCACAAGGTTTGAAAATTCAGGGTGGGAAAAAAGACAGAACATTGCATGAAAACATGTTTGCGATATGACAGTTGACATCTTACCTGTACCAATGGGTGGGATAATCCTCACCCCGTGTCCTTAACAGAATCAAAAATTCTTGTTGCGATAGCTGGAACATTCTGTATTCTATGGCAGGACCGGAAGCTCAGATTATGCTGGTTCAAGGCTGACCAACAACAACAGAAGAAACATACAATAGGATTATAATAAAACGTTTTAAACATTGAATCCGAAGACCAGTCTGTCACTCTCAAGATATCCTCTAGTCGAGATCCTAATATATATGCTTTAGAGGCCAGAGCACCTCTCGTGGAATGTGCACCATAAACAGAAGCATCAATCCCTGCTCAGAGATGACCCACCTGACCCAGCGGGCCAAGGTGGCAGCAGAAACTGGTCGGAACGGTTTTTGTATTGCCAACAACAATTGACCCAAGGGATCTCTCCTATGAGCTAATGTGAGTTCTTCATAAACCTTTAAACATTTTAAAACACATCATTGCTCATTGTGAGGAAAGGCAGGATACTCAACGGAACGTGACATCGTCTTAGTTCTTCATGAGATGAGGAAAGAAACTCCCTGAGGGGAGGAAATTCTTCCTGCTAAATCTAAAGCATGAACATCAGACACACGTCTACAGGAGATTAAACACAACAACATAGTGAGCTTGGCGGACAGTTGTTTTAAAGATAAATCTTTGTTATGAGGCCAAGACTCCAATAAAGATAAAACTTTAGAAACATCCCACAAGGAAGTGTATCGGGGGCGAGGCGGGCAAGCCACTTTGATACCTTTCAACAACTTACACACTAGGGGATGCATACCCACCGGTTTTCCATTGAAATAGCTGACCAGAAATTATTAACGGATCTGTAAGCAAGACAAGACTCTGCACATTCAGATACAAAATTAAATATTTCTTTCACATCTGATCCCACGGTCTCCACCTGCCGTTGAAGGCACCAACCCACCCATCGCTTCCAGGAATCCGAATATCGTTTGTGGGTGGAAGGAGCCCAAGCTTGGTGTATAAACTCGGCAGCCGCCGATGAAAGGCCCTCAATTCTTTCGTGTCTCCTGAGATCGTCCAGACCATGAGGGATAGTTGGTTCTGCAGGACTAGTGGATGAGGGGATCCCACTGGGTCCTAGAGAAGCATCTGGAACACAGGTAACTGGAAAGGAAGATCCACTGACAACTCCAACAGTGTCGGAAACCACGACTGAGTCTTCCACAAAGGTGTGACTAACACTAGGGACGTTCTCAGTCGACAGACCTGGGCCACCACTCTCGGAATCAGAGCAAAAGGAGGGAACACATATTTCCTCTGGGACCCCCAATGCTGCAGGAACACATCCGTTCCCATTGCCATTGGGTCTGGTCTCCAACTGAAGAACAGGGGGAGATGAGCATTGAGGCAAGAGGCAAACAGATCTATCGTGTAAGGCCCTCGCATAATGATGATCTCTGCAAATAGCGAAGGCTGAAGTCTCCAATCGCTGAAATCTTTCAGGAACCTGCAACTTGGTTTAACTTGCCTGGCAAATATTTGCTATTACACTGATCTTCTGGTTCAGGCAAAGTGCAAAAATTCCTTCACTATGATAGCCAACAATTGGGATTTCGTCCCTCCCAGGCGATTGATATAACACACCGCGGACACATTGTCCATTCTGAGAAGGATGTAACAGTGGCTTTTCAGAGGGGACATGGGCTTTATGGCAAAGGAGCCCACTAGCAGCTCAAGACAGATGATGTGCAACTTTAACTCGGCGGCGGACATTCGTCCGCCGGTGGCAAAGTCTCCACATTGCAGACCCCCCAGGATATAGCGGCATGGATTAGCAAATTTAGCGGCACAAAAATGGAAATTTAGCGGCACAAATATGGAAATTTAGCGGCAAATTTGCGGCATTTTATGTGGCCATTTTTCCTACAACAAACACAGATATCTTCGTTTTTTTAGTTATTTGACAACATGAAGCTATGTATATTTGGTTTCTTTACAATGTAGACACTTTGGGGCAGATTTACAAGCCCCTTGCGCTGCTTTTACGCCGCCGTTGCGTCACTTTTGTGACGCAGCGGCGGCGCAAAAGATGCACCATGGTGCGGGGTATTTACAACGTGACGCATCTCCCACTTGACGCCCGGGTTAAATTTCTCGCCTCTAGGATTTTTCCCATGGCTCACTCCCAGGGGGAAATGGTCTGCAATAGGTGAGCTCAACGCTCTGACTTCATCCCTTGTCCAGCGCGCCTCTGCAGATACCCCGTCCCGTGTGCGCCTCAGCTCTCTCGGCTGAGTGGTTCTGTCTGTTTATCTTGAGGGACAGACATCTCTGCACGGCGCTCCGTCTCCAAGCCCGCGAATAGGGTGACCAACTGGCATTGGTGCAAATTCAGGACGGTGAGTGTAAACATTCAGGACAAAGGGTCAAAATTCAGGACACGAGCTCAAAATTCAGGACAAAACTTCAGGACAATAGGTACGTTTTACAGACACATCAGAGGTCGCGCATTAGTATATAAGTAAGCCCAGCCATTTCCAAACATATTCAACCGTTTGCAAACCTATCCATCATGTATCCTTCCATCTATCATTTCACTCATCCATCCCTTCATCCATCCCTTCATCCATCCCCTCATCCATCCTTTCACTCATCTCCATTATCCATCTACCCTTTCACCCTATCCATCTGTACACTTATCCATCCACTCTTCATCCCATCCATTCATTCACTCATCCATTCAGCCATTTACCCTTTCACCAATCCAGCCATCCTTTCACTTACTAATCCTTCCACCCATCCACTATTTTAGTCATCCATCCATCCTCCCTTTCTCTCTCCATCGACCCTTTCACTTAGCCATCCTTCCTTCCATCCATCCTTTCACCCACCCATCATCCATCCATCCATCTGTCCTTCCCCTCATCATCCATCCTTCCCCTCATCACCCATCCATCCTTTTCCCTCATCATCCATCCATCCTTTTCCCTCATCATCCATCCATCCATCTACCCACCCACTCTTCATCCATCCATCCTTCCCCTCATCATCCATCCATCCTTCCCCTCATCATCCATCCTTTCACCCACCCCCTCATCAACCATCCATCCATCCCCTCATCATCCATCCATCCATCCTTCCCCTCATCATCCATCCTTCCCCTCAACATCCATCCATCCTTTCACCCACCCATCCATCCATCCATCCTTCCCCTCTATCCATCCCCTCATCCATCCATCCTTCCTCTCATCCATCCTTCCCCTCATCCATCCATCCTTCCCCTCATCCATCCTTCCTTTCATCCATCATCCATCCTTCCCCTCACCCATCCATCCATCCATCCATCCATCCTTCTCCTCATCCATCCATCCTTCCCCTCCATCCATCCATCCATCCTTCTCCTCATCCATCATCCTTCCCCTCATCCATCTTTCCCCTCATCCATCATCCAGCTACCCTTCCACCCATACATCCAGCTATTTACATTTTCTCTCCATCCTTCCCCTCTCATCAATCCATCCATCCTCTCTCATTATCCATTTATTCAATCTTTCATTCATCCATTCACCCTTTCACTAATTCATCCAGCCATTCACCCATCCCTTCACTTACTTACTTGCCGACCTTTCCATATTAGTTTTGAGCTGAGCCCTTTTGAGAAGAGGCCCATCAAGAACTTCACCCTCGCTGCAGGGGCCGTTCCAGGACTGGGACAGAAGCCACCCAGGGCGGAGACAGGATCCACCACAGGGGGGGACAAGAGCCATCACAGGTGTAGGTGGACTGGAGCCACAACATGGGGGGACAGGAGCCATCACAGGCGGGGGATGGACAGGAGCCATCACTGAGGGGAGGGCAGGAGCCATCACTGAGGGGAGGGCAGGAGCCATCACAGGAGAGGGAACAGGATCCACCAGGGTGGGCACAGGGGTGGGCATGCAGAATTCTAGTATCATCTTGGGCTTCTCGCCCCCTCCTGCACAAGACAACGAGAAGACAGGCTCTCTGTCCAAAATGCCATCCCCCACTGTGATGTACAGTACTTACAGGAGATACTCTAAGAGAACTGATTGAACTGATTGTCCTCCATACTTTGTTAATCAGTGTGGGTGCGATTGTGCCATTTCTTTATTTCCTTACATTATAGACTGCATGTTTGAAGAACCGAGGTTTGCTTACAATTTCGTGACAGTAATTACGCTCTGTGAAGAGAACGACGTGCTGCCTCGGTGTAATCAGGGGTGTAATCTGGCCGAGTCTTGGATGTTGGGGGCCCTGGGTAGAAATGGAATGTGTGAGCCCCCCTCTAAATAGCAGAGACATGACACATTCAGGGCTGTTTGCATGTGAATAGATGTCGCTGCTCCTGAACCTGTAGCCCCTCCCTCTCAGTCACCTTCGAAGCACCTCTTAACAGGTCATCAAGGGCTGGAGGTGTGAGGGTTGCCATCCCGCTGTGCCTCTCCAATGCTGCTGAGTATCTGAGGAGCTTTGGTGCAGCATCGGAGTGAAGAAGGGAGGTGGGGCGATAGCCACATAAAGCAGAGCCCCCAGGATATAGCGAAAAAGGCCGCGATTTCTACAAAAATGCCGATTTCGCAGGCATTTTTGTAAAAATCGCGGCATTTTTTTAAAAGTGCCGATTTCGCAGCAAATCGCGAAATCGCGATAACCTGGAGGGTCTGATTGTGCGCCCCAGCCCCAGCGGCTGGCGTCGGACTCTATAATGACGTCCGGGGAAGCTCCGAAAATGGCTCGACCATTCCACGCTTCCATGTGGTCTAACCACCACCGAAGCCCCTCTTGAGCCTCTGGGGACAGGGCAATGAGGTGGTCGTATGAATACCTCTTCTGAGGATAATGAATTTTGAGGCGCTGAAGGGCCCTGTAGTGAAGAGGACCTGGAAATATGGCCCACTATTCTCGCAAACACTCTCAACTAGATCAGTTGCTTCGATAATGTGGAACGGATTTCCCTCTTGATTGACTTGATTTTTGTTATGGGGAGGATGAACTGAGCCATGAGTGAATTTATCTGAAACCCCAGAACTTCTATCTGTTGACTTGGATTGGTTATTGACTTTTTGTGATTTATCACATACCCTAGGTCCTGTAATAAGGAGATCGTCCACTCCAGGTGATTGAGCAGGAGATTCCGATCTTGGGCCAGGATTAACATGTCGTTGAGGTAGACAATCATGCGGAACCCCATTTCTCTCAGCCGGGTGACTCCAAAAGAAGATCTCTCAACAGATGGATGCCCTCCATCTTGAAATGTCTGTATACCACAAAGGGATTGAACTCCCTGAGATTTAAGACCAATCGCTGACCTCCTCTCTTCTTTTGCACCAAGAAAACGTTGCTGCAGAACCTGTCGGGTATGAAAGGTCCTACAGCAATAGCTTGCTTGGCCAAAAGATCGTACAGTTCGGAGCCTATAAAACTTTGCTCTTGTAGGTAAAACAGGAGCGGTGGAGGAGGGGCCACCTGGCAGAGGGAGTTGATCAACTCTATCTGATAGCCCTGAACAGTGTGGAGTCCACACGTCTGCAGTGAGACCTGTCCAATTCCTGATAAAACTCAACAGTCTGCCCCCAAGGGGTATCAGTGGAAAGATAGGAGGACATACCTGAAGATTGGTTGTCAACGTTTTTGTAGCCTCTGTTAACACCTCTGTTGAAACGTCCACGAAATCCTCGGAACTTGGAGGGGTAGAAGCCCGCTTGGTCTGGCTCTTGAGTATACCCTCTTCGACGGGGTGTGAAACCTCTCTGGAGACTGGGAATGGAATACTAGCCGGTCGAGCGTCCTCTGCCGCGACCGGCCCTGCCAGAGACCGGGTCGAAAGACCCTTTTAAGCGATGATTGTGACTTGTCTAGGGATGCGAAGGTGCTGACGAACTTAGCAATGTCCTTGACAAATTTCTCACCAAAAAGCTGTCCCTTTGCCAAAGGGCCTGGCTATCCGTAGCCAACTCCACCAATTGCGGGTCGATCCGCAACAAGACAGATTTGCGTCTTTCGGACGAGAGAGCACAGTTGGCGTTGCCAAGGAGACAAATCGCCCGTTGGGTCCACCCCGCCAAGACCTCTGGGTGGATAGCAGCCCCAGTCTCTTGTGCCTGAAGGGCCAGCTCAAGGAATTTTGCCAGGGGGCCTGAAACATCCAATAATTTATCCTGGCATGCCCTGAGGGCGCAGTCTATGCCCTTCTTTGGGTCTTTCTTGAATTTTTTCAAGAAGGTCGTCATGGATGAATCAATGTCGCGGGTAACAGCCACCTTGTGCGCTAAATCAGGACGGGGCATTCGGATTTAAGTTGGGCTTGGTCATCCTTATCGAATCCTTTGCGTAAGTGTATATGCATATATTCGGCCACTGCTGGCAAGGGGCCCAGTCTGAAGATCGGGGTGAATGATGTCTGCAGGGCTAAAGGAGAAGGGGGAGGGTTGGACGGGGGAGGAGGCATGTCTGCGCTTCTTGGTGCGCTTGCGAGGTCAGGATTCTTGGGAAGAATCAGTGTCCGTGTCTGTGGCAGTGGTAGGGGCAATAGAGAAAGTATGGGAGGGAGAAGGACAGGCAGAGAAAGCATCATGTGCTTGGTCTTTGGAAGTACGCAGTTTGGAATAGACTTAGACGTGAGGGCGTCTGATTGTCAGAGGGAATAGGGGTATTGCCCACTAGTTGTTCTAGCCGTTGTGAAATAGGCATCAGGGCGGAGGAGAGAACTTTGTCTAATTTAGAATCAAGTTTTTTATCAATAATATCCTCCATTGATTCCTCATAATAATACTCATCATTGGGCTCATATGCAGCCACTTCCTCATCATAGACGTCGCAGTTCGACATTCTACCGTAATATATCTGTCAAATATATAAGTCAACACAATTCTCCAGAGAGAAGCCAAGTTTTACAACCCAGAACTCTCACAGAGAACAGGCGTCGGTCGGAGACTAGCCAACGCTCATATACATACTTACTTCAACTGTGGTAAAACAAGTTGAACGTGATCAATTTATAGCAAAAGTTAATTAAAGTGCAATGTGCATTCTAATTCCAAATCAAATACTTTGGTTTGGAAACAAAGCATTCTAATAAAACCATTTTAAGCTTAAAATAAGCAGAGTATACTATTCCCCGAACTGATTTGATGTACTTTGTGGCAACAGCATTGGGGCAGTGAGAGCTGGGGCAGTGAGAGATACACGGGTACCCAAGAATACCCTTAGCACTAGGGCTGACAAAGGGAAAACCCTTTCTGCCTAGGTGAAGGGTTTTCAAAAATTATTAATTCCCAGAACTGGGCTTACAGGAGTGAATGAGACATAAGGGATGAAAAGAAAAACTGCCAGAATGACAAAAAGGACCGGTACCAGCTCAGTCCACTGCCTGCTGCGTCACAAACCCAAGAATCGTCCCGGCCGAGGCGTCTTTCCAGCGCGTGAACCACGGGTCTGCACGCGTGCACCCGCACGTGCAGTGTGGAATTTTAGTTCGTGTACTGAACATCATCTACGCCATCTTGCCGACTCACGTATGAACATACACGACAGCCATTTTAGGTACCATGGTCACCCTGTTCACGATCGCCCGTCAGCACACTTCCCTGAACCTTGCAAGCCTTCCCCGCGCACCCTGGCTGCCCCCGCACTCACATGCACAAGTCATGAACCCTCCCCTCCCATGACTCTGTCTCAGGGAATCACACCCCGCGCCTGACCAACACCTTCTTTCCGTCCATGAATACCCCTCCTTTGTTGACCCCTTCCTCTGAGCCCGACTGCCTGTACGAACCGCTGGTCATCCCTTAGCCCGAGGATACAGTTTATTGCCCACTACTGTATGCACTCGCCTTTCTTGAAAGAAGCCACTATTGATCATGACCTCCCCACCCTCTGAGATTCGATCAGGCGCACACATTCCAAAGGAATCGGCAGAACACTCAGCTGCGTGATAGCCCCCTCCCAATCATATGAGGGGAAAGGGCCTCTACTGTTGTCATGTGTTGGAATGGGCCGGAACTGGGGGGGTGCCGGGGATGTCGTTCTCATACTTCACAATGTCTTTGTTGTAATAAAGAGCGTCCACACGTCTTGAACCAGTGTATAAAAGACCAGGTCTCAGAGAGGTTGAGAGAGCACCTCGAGACGATACCTTGTTGTCCGATCTGATGTGTTCTACTCCGTCGGAATAAAACTTGTTTCCTGTCTTCCTGTCTCCAGCGCCTGCCTCTTTATTGGATAACTTCGTATGGTATTAGAGGCGTCTAACGCCGGGCAAATTTAACTTAGGAAACATCAACAGAATAGCCTGACCATTTTGAATTGATCTTTATCAATTGGCGTCCCAAACGCGGGGCCCATCAGCGACACGTGGATCCAGTGGGAGAGGTCCCGACGACAGAGTGAACGACTGCAACGATCGGGAGAGCTCCTGTCCGATAGACCCTCGTCTGACAGCCGATCATCTGAACTTCACTGATTCCGAGCAGACCTCTCCCGAGTGATCTACGGTCCTGACTGGGAACCACCAGGAGTGCCGCGATAGCAACAGAGAATAGAGGACGATCGGGCGCTGGAAGCGGAAGACGAGAAACGGTCCGTGCGGTCCGGGTAAGGTCGTGACACACGACAAATTGCGAAATTGATTGATTGATTGTTTGAAAATACTAGTATTACTCGTCTTATTGTTTCTGAGAGATTCTCTATTTGCAAACAAGCACAGAGTCGCCATACTCTGTTTAGTCTTTGCAGATAGTGAAGGATAGGTAACACGGACTTTTGTCCCCCATTGTAATCTGCCGTGCCTATTTTTCTCCCCATTGATTGATTGTTTGAATCGGGCATTGAATTGTTCGAAGTTGGTTCTCTTAAGGATCTTCTCTGCCTACAAACGGGGAAGAATAGGAATATTCTCTCTCCCTTTGCAGATAGTGAAGGGTAGGCAACGCAAGCCTTTAACCCGTCGTGCCTATTTCATTCCTCATTGATTGATTGTTTATCCAAACATTGACTGTTTGGAATTGGTTCCTTCTGGAGGTATTCTCTGTTTGCAAACAGCGTAGAATAGAATATTCTGTCCAGTTTTTGCAAGTAGTGAAAAGATAGGTAGTGCAGGCTTTTGCCCCCATTGTAACCCGTCATGCCTATCTTCTCCCCATTGGTTAGTAGTTGGGTCAACCCGGCCCGCTTATTAGAGATGAACCATCCAGCTCCACTGGAAGGCACCCCTAATAAGGACATGTTTACTAAGCAAGGACTAGTCGCTATAGCTTATAGTAAGTTATGGCATAAATATACAAAAAAGGATCCTGAAAGTCAGTGGCCACTGATAGGTTCTTTTGATGAAAATAAAATAAAAACACTAGAAGCAGCTGTAAAAATAAATAAGGCAACGCCCACTATGCTCGATAGTATTGGCATGTGGCGCAAAGAAGCAGAACAGCGAAGGAAAAGAGAAGAAGCAAAAATAGTGAAAGAGTTACGAAAAGCAGCCCATCTGGCCGCAAAAGAACTAGATGAAGAAATAAGAAGAAAAGAGGAAGTTAAACAAACACAAGAATCAGGACTGGCAGGCCAATGCCCTGTCAGGACCCCCCCTACGCTCTACCCGGAGATGCCCTCCAAACAGCGGGCAAATGACGAGTTACTGCTCGGTCCTCCAATTATCTACATGCCCCCTCCTTATGCTCCCTGCCAGCCTCTAGCACAACACTCACCAGCTCAAAGTGCAGGCGTGGGTGACCCTAGCGCTAGTGCCCCGGCTCTTGCGGCCTTCGCACCAGCCGCATTGGTAACAACAGCAGATGAACATGAGACTAGCAGGCAGCTAACAGCCAGGCCAAATAGGTTGAGCAAAGATGAGCGGGATGGAATCGACCAGATAGCAAAGACCCTGGTAGAACGGAAGGAGAGCGAAGAATATACGATGAATATGCACAATTCGCATGCCGGTAGTCACAGACGGCATTTCATTTTACGGTTCAGCTACCACACCCTGAACGCCTATGAGGATAGGTACCAGAATAAGGGTCCTGCTAAACTGACGGCTCTATATAGAAGGGTCGATGTTGGAGATGGGACTGAGAGCGATGTGACGGACCTCTTCATGCAAACGCTTGAGGTTTTCCGCCACCTCGTGGAACAGAAACCAGAGGTCAAGATCAAAGTCCCTGAGACGATTGAACCCCCATTAGAAGCAGCCAACACTATGATGCCTATCAGAGAAGCCGCCCCCTACTGGGTTCCCCCAAGAGGTCAGGGAACAAACGATGATATCAACCACGCAGATGCAAAAGGGAGGGTTGTGTACAACTGGGTTTACCAACCATGGGATCGGCAAGATATTTTAACTTTTAGGCAAACCCTGCCCGATTTAAGAAAGAACCCTACAGCATTTTATACCGAACTAGGCACAGCCTTGGGCTCAACCATAATGACTCTATCGGACTTCGATTTGTTTTTCGGGTTGTGTCTGCCGGCCGATGTGTGGAGGCAAATCCGGAAAGCCGACCACACAGACCTGTTCAGACACACCTGGAAACAACTCGATGAACTAGATAGGCAGCGAGAGCCCGGAAAGAAACCTGTAAAAGACATTCTGGAACTCCCCGACAAAATATTGCAGAAGCTAAAGACGTTGATCCCAGAGAAGAAGGTAGACTGGTCGGTAGTCACGGCTTGCCGTCAGAAACCCCAGGAAGACGTATCAGAATATTTCTCAGGATTTGAAACGGTGTTCTCCGACTACAGTGGCCAAGACATGACCACCGCAACCGGACAACACCTATTCGTGCAAAACTACGTAAAAGGGCTATCGCAAGAGGTCTCCCAAAAGTTACAGACGAGTGAGAGTAGTTGGGGAGCCTCCAAACCTGCAGCTATCCTTCAGATGGCTCAGTATTACGAACACCAAAAGAACGAGAACGAGAGGGCGACTGAGAGAAAGAAAAAGGACTTAAAGGAACGAGTGATGATTGCTCAATTGCAGGGAGTGACTACAGGAAGGGAACGGTATAGGGGAAACTACCAGTCGAATGCCCCTAGGAATTCGCCCCCTAGAGACCGCAACCCCACACCTGGCGCTCCACGAACCGACCTCGATGAGAACCAGTGTGCATTTTGCAAAGAATTTGGACATTGGAAGTCTCAATGCCCGGCCCTTCGGGAAATGATTAAAAATAAAGAGACAAGGGACATGACAAATGGCCCAAAAACTGGAGGGCAGGGGCGAGGGCAGACCTACGACACCACCAATGACAGACCTGGCAGACCAAACACATTTGACCGACCCCGACAAAATCAGTGCCAACAGTCCGACTGCAACAATGCTCACGACTCTGCATAGGACTGCCAGGGGCAAGGGAGGGATCCAGTCGAGCTCTGTGTTGACCAGCAAGGTCCTTACGTCACTGCTAAGGTCCTGGGTACAAAGTCTCCATTCTTGGTAGACACTGGAGCGACACGTAGTGTATTATCAAAGCGACTGATTCCAAGGGCACCCTTGTCTGGCTCACACATTACATCGATAGGTTTCGATGGAACGCCCTCCACTAATCCCTTGTCTGTACCTATCTCCTTTGACCTAGGAAACAATCCCACTGACACAACATTTCTGCTCTCCTCCAACTCCCCTGACGCCATTATGGGTATTGATTTACTGAAACATTTCCGAGCTACTATTAGGTGTTCCCCGGATGGAGTCCGAGTCATCCTGTACGACAACCCGAGCATGTCCAGACCCTACCCTGCACGACATATGTACACCATAACAGATGCTGACCTATCCTTGCTCGATACCCTACCCCTGTACCTATGGGCCAGAAACGACTCGGATGTAGGACGAATGATGATCGATCCTGTACACATAACTGTTCGACCAGATACAATACTCCCGAAACTCCCACAGTACCGGATATCGCCCGAAGGCGAGAAGGCATTGGTAGCGATTATTCAGTCCTTGGTAGATGCAGGAGTGGTAGAGGAAGTGGTTAGTAATGTCTGCAATAGCCCTATCCTACCCATTGTTAAGAAGCAAGGTGAGGGAGATGAGAAAGCATACCGCTTCATCATCGACCTGCGAGAAGTCAACAAAGTGGTGGTGCCACAGTACCCCGTAGTCTCAGACATCGCCACCATTCTGACTCTCATCCCGTCCACTGCCACCACCTTAAGTATAAGTATAAGTATAAGTATAAGTATAAACCATTTTATAGCGCGCTCCGTTACTGGAGAGTATCCTGGCGCGGGAAGAAGAAAAGCAGACAGCAGAACATGGGAAAGAATCTTAGATTACACTATTAAACAGATGTGTTTTCAAATGTTTTTTGAAGGCAGCTACTGTAGGTGTGGAGCGCAGATGAAAAGGAAGAGCGTTCCAGGCCCGAGCCACAACCACCGAGATCGACTGGCCGCCAAGTCTGGCACGTTTAAAGCGGGGAAGGGACAGTTTAAATGAAGTGGAGGATCTCAGGGTGCGTGCAGGGGCATAGCTAGTAAATCTTTTTCTCAAATACTGGGGGCCCTGATTATGGGTAGCACGAAACGCCAGAACCAGAGATTTGAACAAGATGCGCTGTGCAACAGGGAGCCAGTGGAGTGTGCGCATCTCAGCGCGAACGCTCTTCCATCTAGGGATATTAAATAATAGACGGACAGCCGCGTTCTGGACAATTTGCAGGCGTTTTACCAGGTAAGAAGGGATACCACTGAACAATGCATTTGCATAGTCCAGCCTGGCCAGTATGAGCGCTCGAGCAACAGACTCCCTGGCCTCTCTTGGGAGCAGGGGAAAGAATTTGCGGAGCATTTTTAAAGTAGCAAAACAGGTGCCAGTAAGTTTTTTAATGTGATGTTCGAATCTTAAATCCTCTGCGAACCAGATACCAAGATTTTTGGCAGGTCTCCCCATCTCTTTCGGGCTGGGAATGTCAGGAGGCCATAAAGTGCTCATGAACGAGGGGGGAAAGGAACCATAAAAAAGCACTTCAGATTTGTCCTCATTGCACTTCAACTGTGCCTTTGCCAGCCAGCGAAATACAGAGGACAAACACAAATGGACTATAGATGTGTCAAGGTTATCATCTGGCCAGGTGAACAGCAGTTGGGTATCATCTGCATACCCTATGATCTTAGCCCCGAACTGTTCCGCTAGATAAACCAGGGGGGTGATGTAAACATTGAGCAGTAAGGGGCTAAGAGTTGATCCCTGCGGGACACCTGTAAGCAGAGGTTTGGGCTCGGAGGCATGGGGAGGCAACCAGACCTGCTGAGTCCTGTCAGAAAGGAAGGAGGACAGCCAGTCTAGCACAATCCCCCCAATGCCTATGTCAGCCAGCCGGCCAAGGAGAAGCTCATGAGGGACGGTATCGAACGCGGCAGAGAGGTCCAATAGGATTAGGACCGCTCTGCCACCTCCGTCTAAGCAGTCCCGAATGGCCTCGCTCATCTCCAATAGGGCCGTCTCGGTTCTGTAAGCAGCCCTAAAGCCCGATTGAGCAGGGTGGAGGGCGTTGGAGGTTTCAACAAAGCTCTCTAATTGTTGAAATGCCACCTTCTCACAAATTTTCGTGAGTGCCGGTAAAAGGGAAATGGGTCGATAATTCCCAGGAGCCGTCCAGTCCAGTCCTGGTTTCTTCAGAAGCGGCCGAAGCTTAGCCTGCTTCCAAACAGGAGGGACCTCGCCCGTAGCCAGAGAGAGGTTCACTATCTGCGTGATCTCAGTGCAGACTATTTCTGCTACCTCCGAAAGCACCCGGGCTGGGCACGGATCGGCTGGAGAGCCAGATTTCAGGGACTGGAGTAGAGGGAGAGTAATATCCTCCGCAATTTGCTCAAAGTTCGTGAACTGCTGTTCGGAACTAGGGCATAGGGAGGGACACGGGCCAGCTGTTAAGCAGTCGGCGGGAAGAGCTGCTGAGAGGTCTTGCTGGATCCTCGTTATTTTGGTAATAAAAAAGGAGGATAACTCCTCGCACCATTGCATCGAGGATGGATGGGAAACGGCCTCAGCGACGGGTGCCACAAAGCTTTTAACAATGGCAAAGATCTCTCTGCTGTTATTGTCTGCCTTGGCGATGCTCCCAGCATAGTAGTTCCCCTTAGCAACCTTAATGGCTGTATAGTAATCTTTTTGGGCAAGCCGTAAAGTGGATTTAGCCTCAGGGCTATAATCACGTCTCCACGCACGTTCATGCTTTTTACACCCCAGTTTCAGTTCCCTCAATTCTGGGGAAAACCAAGGTTGGGAAGGGGAGCGTCTGGGTCTGGTCAGAGTGGTCTGCTTAGTGGAGGCGGTAGCCGCCTGCTGTACCCACACATTAAATTCGCAGACCGCATCGACCAGAGGCAACTTAGATTTTGGGCGAGTTTTAGCCAAAGCCTGTCTAAACGCAGGTAAATTGATCTTTTGGGAGTGACAAATAGGTGGCGGGGGACAAAGCTCCGCAATCTCCCACTTAAATCTGACCAGATCATGGTCGGACCAGGTCGTTTTTTCAACAGCCACGGACTGGATGAGGAAATTAGAGCATACCAGATCAAGCAGATGGCCACCCGTATGCGTCGGGGCAGTCACCCATTGCTTGAGCTGAGCAAGCTCCAGGATTTCACCAAGCCTGTAGGCTTCAGGGGAGTCAGGAACATCCATGTGAATATTTAGGTCCCCGACCAATAGAAACTTAGGAAAACCTAGGGCCCTCGGGACTAAATATTCTTCTAGGGAGTCCAGAAAGTGGGTAGCCAGACCCGGGGGTCTGTAGATTAAAGAACCTCCTAAGGTAAAATGGGGAGAAGTTTTGATAGAAAAGTGGAGAACCTCACCCCCTACATCCGCAATCGGAGGCTCAGAATGTGGTAAATAAATAATTAATTACCGGTACTATTTTTGAATACAGTGAATAAAACAGATAGCTCAATAAATAAGAGACAGGATTCGAGGTATCTGAGTCTAACAGGCTTTAATCAGGCATAAGGGAAGGGACAGGAACGGGATTGCCTGCACGGAAATAGAATGGATGGCAGCTGCAATGCCTCATCGACAGTGCAGCATATATATAGTATAATACATTACATTACATTGCATACAATAGGCGTAGCAGTAGGCGTAACTCGTAGCAGTCGCGAAAGATAAGAACAAAATGGGTGTAACAAGAAGGCGTGTACAGGGCGTATTCATAGACATGTGGTGTAGATGTCACAGAAGTGTCATAAATGGGGCGGAAACATGGAGGGGGCTACCTGAGCAGCTGGGACCTTTAACCTAGTGGTGCGCGCAAACGGGCAATGACGTGTTACCAGGAAGAACTGGGGCTATGACTTCTGCGCTAGAAGAGGAGACTAAAGTCTGTGGGGTCAGCACGACATGTACCTATAGCATATCTGGTATCTTGTGTTTGGAGTACATGTTGATAGAATCCAAAAGTTATCAGGGCAAAGGCTACTTGACACTAAGACTGGTGCATGCCTAATTCTACATGTATTGCGTGTGCTAGGAATATTCTATGAATATTAATACAGTATTTCTCTTACATGGAGACAGAAAGACTAGACCATGGCTGGAACTGTTGATGCGGTTCAGTAGCTTAGGAATGCAAAGAAGGAGGGCTGGACTGATAACTAGAAGCATAACATACTCTTGGCAGACAGGCAGGCAGAGCCAGGCCGGGCCGGGCACCGTGCGGCAGGAAGTAAGTGAAGGGTCAGGGATGCAGGTGGGGGCTGCATCGCTCCTCGGAGAGGGTTCAGGAGACTGGAGCTGAATCTGATGTCCGGGCCCTTTTGAGGCCTAGAAACGGGGGCAATTCGATGGATTAACGTGCACACTGTAAAACGTGGCAACATAGGCCTAATACTCGTTGCTTTCACGAGGACTGGAAACTGGCATACTAGAGTTGGACACAACTATGATTGGTCTTTAATCGATCATAAGGAGATACATGCATATCGATCATGCACATATAGCATAAGATGGGGAACACGTAGGCACATATAACATGGCAAAATTTACTTTTCCACATTCCCTCCTTGTGCCCTACGTTTCCATCAGGAAACATCAATATTCATGATACCATCTATCTGTTCATATAGCATCATTTGCTTGTCTCGAACTGTCTTGGAACGGGATTTAGGACTAGGAATACAAGAGGTAGCGCACATGCCGCAAATCGCAGGGCCACATTGTAAACAGAGGCAGCAACTGAATATGATCATTACTGCTATACCTAGGAATGACAATACTTTCCATCCCCAGGCAGATATGATACTCCAGAGCCAACCGGACCATGTCCAGGTGCCTGGATTCTGGTGTAACTGATGGGCAATTTTATGAAGTCTGGTTATAGCTGAATAAACAGACGGCGCGTTATTAGGAATGAAAATGCAGCAACTAGATCCGATGACTCTACAAGCTCCTCCTCTATCGGCCAGTATGACGTCAAGAACGAGACGATTTTGGAGCACAACAAAACGCATAGCAGATTGCTCTTCAGTTAAATTACCTAGAGCGGAAGTAGTCTCATTCACTACTGCTTCAAGAGTTCTGGTTAACCTACGTATTAACTTACTATTCTGGACAGGGCCTATAAAGAAAAAGAAACCTTTATTGAAATCTTGATATTGTTCTAGAGCAGTTTCAGTTTGATCGACAATTGGGGACTCAGTCTCTCTTCTATGTCTAACGTGTACTAGATGTGTGTTTCTGTGATAATCGGATGGGGCTAGAAAAACTGGTGGCAGTAGGAAGGCAATGTAACATGTTCCATCCCAATCGAGGGGCAGACGAACATATGCGGTCTGACCACAAACAAAATAAGAATGACGTGAGGCTTTGAAAATAGATTTCCCACTGTCACTATACTCGACAATAGTAGTACAATCACTATGTCCTATATGTGCGGAACCATTCTTTCTGACACATAATTCGCCTTTGACTGGTAGTACTGAAATAGCAGGCAAATCTGGAGTTGTATCGGACTGAACATTCAGGACCATGAAATTCGAGGAATAATTACCTAAATCATATACTTCATTTTCTAGATCTAACCCTGTTCTATGGGAAAGACCTTGCTTGTCTGGGAAACATGTTCGATTCAGAAGGGACATATCAGTGGAGGATGACGTTAACGTGGTCCATGCTCCACACGAACCATTATATGAAAATGGATAGGGAAAAAGTGGCAGAACTCCCTTCGGGGTCTGGAAAGGGGGGAGTCGACCACACACCCAACAATTAGTGGCATTGCTGGTCTGGTGTGAATAGTGCAACATTCGGATGAATGTGTTGTTACGCATAGCAAGACGATAGGATAGCTCGTGAGGAGGCAGATCACTAAATGTGTGCTCTACTGTAACATTAGAAAACATATGTACATGTGAAATTGGAAAACATAAATGTAAAGCATAACTTATGCATGTAACCATAAGACTCAAAAATAATAAAAAGAATAGAACGATAATACATCTTTTAGAGTTTTGACTAACTCTCTCACTGTGTGGGTCTGTCTCATACATGTCAGGAACCTGTCTAACCGTTTCACCCGGGAGGGACTTAGACAATTAAACTGGCTGACTTATTTTACTAGACCGGAGTTTGGCTTTATACTCCTGCTGCGGAGTTTTCTCTAACAGGGGAAGTTTGAATTCAGAGTCTGTCTTTGGGCAGTCCTTAAGAATAGGGCAGTCTTTGATAAATGTCTTTTGTCGCAATCCATGGAATTTCTTGATGTGACTGGTATGCACCCAGCCTTTACGACCCTCGAGCTTGACGGCGGTCCTTGTTGTCAATAACACCAGCTGGGGCTCCTTCCAACGGGGCTCCAACGGACTTGAACGATCAAAATTGTGCACCAGGACGAATTCTCCCGGAACGACTTCATGCGGTTTCACCTCAGTGTTGTCTGGAAATGCAGCGGCAACCTGTGAACGACAAGAGTGTAGGGCAGACATCAAGGAAGCTAGGTAATCTGTCAGCATATTACTGGAAACGTCTGTAATGCTACGGGGTCTAGGTGTACCCCACATGTTTGGAGGGCGGCCGAATACGACCTCGTACGGGGACAGACCTGATCTGGAATGTGCAACCATTCTCATATAAAAAAGAGCAACTGGCAGGGCTACTAACCAATCTACACCTTTTTCTGTACACACTTTTGCAATGCGGATTTTCAAAGTCTGGTTATGTCTCTCTACGAGACCGGCTGCTTCAGGATGGCGTACACAATGGAACTTCCACTGGTACCCTAACAGAAGGGAAACATGTTTCATGAGCTCGGATGAGAATGGCTGGCCGTTATCTGAATACACGACCCTAGGTAATCCATAGCGGGGAAAATACTCACGAACCAACTGCCTGGCAGTGGTCGCAGCTGTGTAATCTGGAACTGGATATGCTTCTGTCCACCTGGACAAAGCGCATACAACTACGAGGACATACTTGAAACCTCGACATCGCTCCATCTGAATATAATCCATTTGGAGGACTTCAAAAGGGTGGTCAGGAGGTTGGAATCCACCTTGTTCCACCGGGACACTTTTACCTGGATTGAACTGACAACATATCATACAGGTACGTACTTTCTGCTTGGCGGCTGCTCGTAAATGCTTGTTGAACCAAAGGTTCTGGATACTGTCTAACATAGCTTTTTCTCCTAAATGTGCTGGACTATGTGCGGTGTTAATAATGACTTGAACCATAGAGTCGGGGAGAAACCATGTGGCTTTTCCCTTCGTCAACCATCCTTGATCTGTCTGGACCCCTCCTTGTTCGGACCATTTCTTGATTTCATCGGGAGTAGCATGTAACTGTATATCTATTACATCTTGTGTAGGGTCCTTAACTGTCATACAAGTAGTCTGATCTGGAATGAGTGTCTGTGTCGTGTTAACTGGAATGTCTGGAGTCTGAGCTGTGAGCTTGGCTGTTCGATCTGCTAGATCATTACCTTGGGAAATAATGTCAGTAACTTTCGTATGGGCTTTGCACTTCATGATAGCAATAGCTGTCGGTAAATGTATTGCATCTAACAGAGCTTGAATGAGGAGACCATGTTGAATCTTGGTTCCATGAGAAGTCATGAAACCTCGTTCCTGCCAGAGCACTCCAAAGTCGTGTACGACTCCGAATGCATAACGTGAATCTGTGTATATGTTAACTTTCAGGTTCTTGGCACGTATGCAGGCTTGGGTCAGAGCGATTAGCTCTGCTGCTTGAGCAGACAAGGTGTCTATACGATGTGTTTCTATAACTTCAGTGTCAGTAGTCACTGCATACGCGGCTACTAGTTCTCCTGTACTTGTTCTCATACATGAACCATCCACATAAAGTGTCAGGTCGGGATCAGGTAATGCAATATCTGTCAGATCTTGTCTTGGCTTTGTCATGGTGTTAACAACTTCCACACAGTCATGTGTGGCAGGATTTGAAGTAACTTACGGTAACAGTGTAGCTGGATTTAGACTGCTGCAGCGTCGGATTTCTATGTGTGGCTGAAACAGTGTCAGTTCATAACCTGTTAAACGTGCAATTGTCAAGTGCTGCGTCTGTGTTCGGTTTAAAAGAACTTCCACGGAGTGTGGAACTTGTACTGTCAGGGAGTGTCCTAACACTATGGAGTCACTTTGTCTGATAGCTAGAGCTGTGGCTGCAACTGACTTGAGGCACGCAGGCAGAGCCTGGGCCACTGGATCTAATGTGCTCGAAAAATAAGCACAGGGCTTGTATTGTCCTGCTTGATCTTGTGTGAGAACAGATAATGCAGTACCATCACGTTCTGTGACAAAAAGTGTAAAAGGCTTACTGTAGTTCGGTGTTGCTAGAACAAGTGCTTGGCATAAGGCTTTCTTTAACTCATTAAAAACAAGTGTATGTTCCTGGGTCCAAGGGAGGACAGCCGATACGGCTGCCTCCTGTGTCGTTAACTGTATCAGTGGCTTGGCTAGAAATGCGTACTGAGGAATCCATTGTCTGCAGTAAGAAGTGAGGCCGATAAAAGCTCGTACCTCCTTCTGTGTCTTGGGCTGTGGAAGACGTGCTATTAACTGGATACGGTCAGGTGTCAACTGCCTACCCCTCTTGGACAGTAAGTGTCCCAAGTAGACCACTTGCTGGACACAGAATTGTAATTTGGAAGGGGACACCTTGTGCCCCATCTCGGCCAGAAAATACAGAACTGTAAGTGACGCACGTTCGCAGTCACGTTCAGAACGGGCTGTGATCAGTAGATCATCGACATACTGGAGCAGGGCAGTGTTAGTTGGCATGTGAATATTGTCTAGTTGTCTTTTAAGTGCTTGACTGTAAATACTAGGGCTTTCTGTGAAACCTTGAGGTGCTCGTGTGAATTTATAGCTTCTTCCATTTAAACAGAATCCGAAAAGGAACTGGCTGTCTGGATGAATGGGGACACTGAAAAATGCGTTCTTGAGATCGATAACTGTAAAGAACGTAGCTTCAGAATCAATGGCTGTCAAGAGTGAGGAAATATCTGGGACTACTGGGTACTGGGGTATGATACATTTATTAAGTTCTCGAAGGTCAATCACTAATCGATAAACTGGAGGTGCATTTGGATCAGTACGTTTCAGGACTGGAATGATAGGAGAATTACATACATTGGAGTCAGTTTCTACAACCACTCCTTGAGCAATACGCTCGTCAATAATTTTGGATAAGGCTGCTACAGCCTCAGGTGGCAATTTGTACTGTCTGATTCGTGGTAAAACAACACCTTGCTTTAGAGTCACACGATGGGGTGTGATATGCATACAACCTACATCAGTTGGACCTTGCGCCCATAAATACTGTGGTACATTCAATAATCTTGGATCAAAATCATGTAATACATAATGACCTTTAAAATCTCGCAAGAACAGGCGGACGCCTTCTGGGGAGCAGCAAATGACTGCTCCTAATTCTTTCAATGTCTTAATGCCTAACAAATTTTCTGGACAAGATTTCGTGAGTAAAAAATCAGTAGTTCGGGACAATGGACCGACTTCTAGAGTAACTGGTTTCGATATTTCATTAACAATAGGCTTTCCTGAAAATCCAAGGGACACATTTCTAGAGCCTGAGAGTGGAGCCCCTGGAACCTCGTCATGACTGATGGTAGTCCTACTTGCCCCTGTATCAATCAGAAACTTTCTGTCTTTCCCTAATACTTGACTGTGTACATAGGGACCCTCTTGATCTACAGGTATCTCGATGAGAGGCAAGCCTACCTCCCTCTCTAGGCTGTTTCATGAATACGGCTGATAATCCGGATACTCTGTCTGGGCATACTGGTACATCTGCTGTGTAACATGCTGTGTTGCAGCAATAGGCTGCGGTGCTGTAACTGTCTGTTGTGCATTCTGCGGTGGCTGGGAAGTCTGTGAAACTTGTTCTTGTCTAGGCGGACGTGGTCTTTCTTTAGTTTTACCAGTAGCTATGTTGTGTTTCAGAACTGCACACTCGTTTATAAAATGACCTGGCTGTTTACAGTAATTGCAGGTCCCTTTAACGGGAGCTGCAGGATGACTGGCTTGATTCGGACCCCTCTTCTGACTGTCTTGTGGAACAGACTGTGCAACTAGTACTTTCATTTTCGTGTCTTTCATACGTCTCCTTTTGTGTTCCTGCTCTTCCCTGATTCTGTTCTGGTGATACTGGAGCATTTGAAGCATCTGTGACGGAGTATTAGCTTGCCAGGTACTTTCGACTTTCAGGACTCGATTTTTAACTTGTGGACTTGAATTCTCGACTAGTTTGGTAACAAAAAGATGAGGGTACGATTCACTACTTGTTTTCAGACCACTATTAATAATAAAACATTTTTCAAATCTAGAATAAAAATCACTAGTATCTTCGTCTTGTTTCTGTTTACAGGCCGAGATGGCATCCCAGTCTTCCTTTTTCGTGGCTAGTAATCTTGGCAAAACTTGTATCAATAACTCGGGCAATTCTTTAGCTTTCCCCCCAAGACCGGTACCTGGTACTCGGGTATTATCTTCAGCTTCTAGAGCTGTCCAATCTATCTTTTTCTCTCCCACCTCCCATTCTTTTTCTTTGAGTTTTTCATATATGCCCGCGGGCAACAGGACCTTTAGCATTTTAATGATATCAGGATACGTGTATTCTCCCATACGGAGCATGTCTTTTAATTCACGGTGGAACCCTGCTGGATCTTTATCGTGACAGGGAATTAGCTTTTTCATCTCTAAGAGTTCCATTTTTGTGATGGGGGTGTAAACAAATACTCGTTCTAGATCACCACCCGCTGTCCTAACTGGATGTACTTCTCGTAACGGATTCTGTCTATCTATGTAGAATGGCTTACTTTCTGGGGGTGAGACGTGAACAAAATGTGGATTCAGAAACGTTCGGTATTTGTGGCGCTGTTCTAGAATGACACTAATTAAATCAGTACCTAGACCTCTCCATCTGTACTGGAGTAACTCGTTCAAGACATCATGTAGTGGACCTGGATCAGAATGCTGTTCTTCATACAGTGTAATGAGGTGCTGGATCATATACTTACCCACCAGTCGCTGCTCGGCTGGGGGCAGTTTCAGAAACATTTGTGCCACTATTTCGTCTGGAAAAGTGGTAGAATCAGTAGTCCACCGGACTGCTGATCGGGCTAGTTCTTGTTCATGCATTGTACTGAGCTCACTATAACCTATTCGTGATTTCAGAATGTGATCGGTAGCCTGGAATACTTGCTCAAGAGAACCCTGTTCTGGTGCTGGAGGGGGAAAAACTTTCTTGTGATCTAGGCGTGAATGTCGGTCGGACAGTCTAGTTCTACCTACATACGCTATTCTGGAGGGATTCTCGTCGTCTACCTCTTCAGTAGAAGAGTCGTCTTCTTTCTCGGTTGCTTGTTTTGCTTCTCGTTTCTCGTGTAACTTTATTATTTCCCTACGAATTTTCTTGTACATACTCTCTATACAATTTTGCGTCTTGTGTTTTCCCTCGGCTATATTGTCACTCCACCTGGTCAGGACTTTCATTTCTTCTTGATCTTTTTCCGGACAATCTTGTTCTCTAATTAAACAGTTAATTAAAAACTTTAAAATCATGAGCTGAGTCTCGACTTTTCTTTGAACCATGGCTTCGTGAACACTTTCTGGATTTGCTCCTGTACGGATAAAACGATATATTCTGTCTAGGTGTTCTCTCATATCGGGCAGGGTGTCCAAATAGTCGGTCACCCGTCTTAAACGTAATGAATATATGACCATGGTACCATCGCCTGGAACTGGATCATAACGACATTCGGTAAGTGCTCGCTTGATATCTACGTATGTATTCACTTTTGGCGTACGCTGTAACGCTAGTTCATGTAGCGTCATACGTCTGTGTTGAGGCGGGGTACCAGGAGAATCTCCCCCCGCGGCTCCTAAACTAGAATCGTCGGTGTGTACTGTACGTGCTGGGAGAGTGACTGATGTAGCGGGTACATGTACTGTGGGCTGGGCCGGGGGTGCTGTAACGGGTGCTGTGACATGAACTGAACCCACGGAACCAGCAACTGGAGGAGCAGGAATTACATTATTAACGGGAGCAGGCGGAACAGGATTTGCATATTCTGGGACTGTATCGTCCAAATAGGACGAGAGAAAAATATCAGCTGCGGTCGGTTTGTGACGTAGCTTAATCGGGACCAATGGCGGCGGAAAATTACATGGTGCTTCCGGGGTTGCTTTTGGCAAGCCCTCGGCAAGAAGAGGATACATACCCTTAATAAGGGCATTTCTCTGTCTGTCTGACTGTTCTGCTTTAACTCGTTCACCTACTTCGATCAATTCCCTTTCTTGGGCTCTTTCTGAGGATTCCCTACTTAATTCTGTTCTTCTGATTTCTTTTTCGGTTCTTTTATGAGATTCTTTGCGCCATAACTCGATGGCATCTTTCTGAGATTGTCTGGCTTTCTTTTTCCATAATGCTTCTTCAACTCGCATGATGCACTCGGCATCCCATGTACCTGATATGGGCCATCTATATTTCTCTTCCAACTCCTTGGTATAGTCCACCCATAAGTCTAGATATAATATGGCACCTAAGCCATGCTTATGATACATAAAATGTCCGGGACTGTCCCTAGGCGGGACAGGAACTGCTTCCTCGAGTAACCCTTTTCTGGTCTTTAACTGACGTAACTTGGAAAACAGAGGCATCCTAGACTTGAATCTGAACACAATACAATACACGATAAACACAGTAATGCATAGAAAAACAAATCACTCATACCACGACATTGAAAACACATTAAATAACATTAGAATAACAGTTCGGACGGAAATATTACCTGACATACTGAAAACAGAACACATGAATTTCTCGAGAACGAAACTTACTAGAATTACTAGATGCATTGCTAAAACAGTACGAAACATACCGGTGCCATAAAGAGACACGTCAGGACCCGTATCCACCTAGGTGAACACTTCGGACTGGATCTGTGTACCCAAACCCACTGGACCAGAGACAAATTAATTGACCCTGTCTAGATACTACCCCAGCAACGGTACTCACCGGGCAGCAAGAACGGAAGGCCTCGGACTGGACTGGACTGCTACGACGTCGGACTACGAACTTCGGACTTCAGTTACAGGTGGGCCTCTGGATACCTCGGACCTTGTACTCTCGGCTTGGGCTCTGGTCGGGACTCGCCGCGTTCCTCACCGCCTCGTCTGGATGCTGGACCGCAACCTCCGTCTCCTCCGTGGGCCTGAGGGATACTTGAAGCAGAAATATCTGCACGTGCACGGTATGGTTCCGTCACGGCTGCAGAGGGTCAGGGGGCCTGCGTGGCTTCGCCGGCGCGTGGGGAAAGGGCAAGTCCCTATTCGGGCGCCATTATGTGGTAAATAAATAATTAATTACCGGTACTATTTTTGAATACAGTGAATAAAACAGATAGCTCAATAAATAAGAGACAGGATTCGAGGTATCTGAGTCTAACAGGCTTTAATCAGGCATAAGGGAAGGGACAGGAACGGGATTGCCTGCACGGAAATAGAATGGATGGCAGCTGCAATGCCTCATCGACAGTGCAGCATATATATAGTATAATACATTACATTACATTGCATACAATAGGCGTAGCAGTAGGCGTAACTCGTAGCAGTCGCGAAAGATAAGAACAAAATGGGTGTAACAAGAAGGCGTGTACAGGGCGTATTCATAGACATGTGGTGTAGATGTCACAGAAGTGTCATAAATGGGGCGGAAACATGGAGGGGGCTACCTGAGCAGCTGGGACCTTTAACCTAGTGGTGCGCGCAAACGGGCAATGACGTGTTACCAGGAAGAACTGGGGCTATGACTTCTGCGCTAGAAGAGGAGACTAAAGTCTGTGGGGTCAGCACGACATGTACCTATAGCATATCTGGTATCTTGTGTTTGGAGTACATGTTGATAGAATCCAAAAGTTATCAGGGCAAAGGCTACTTGACACTAAGACTGGTGCATGCCTAATTCTACATGTATTGCGTGTGCTAGGAATATTCTATGAATATTAATACAGTATTTCTCTTACATGGAGACAGAAAGACTAGACCATGGCTGGAACTGTTGATGCGGTTCAGTAGCTTAGGAATGCAAAGAAGGAGGGCTGGACTGATAACTAGAAGCATAACATACTCTTGGCAGACAGGCAGGCAGAGCCAGGCCGGGCCGGGCACCGTGCGGCAGGAAGTAAGTGAAGGGTCAGGGATGCAGGTGGGGGCTGCATCGCTCCTCGGAGAGGGTTCAGGAGACTGGAGCTGAATCTGATGTCCGGGCCCTTTTGAGGCCTAGAAACGGGGGCAATTCGATGGATTAACGTGCACACTGTAAAACGTGGCAACATAGGCCTAATACTCGTTGCTTTCACGAGGACTGGAAACTGGCATACTAGAGTTGGACACAACTATGATTGCGTCTTTAATCGATCATAAGGAGATACATGCATATCGATCATGCACATATAGCATAAGATGGGGAACACGTAGGCACATATAACATGGCAAAATTTACTTTTCCACAAGAAGCAAAGCTCCACTCTTCCTTGAAAACAACTGCTAATCCACCCCCTCTACCCAGGGGTCGGTCCACCCTAACGATCTTAAACCCCCTGGGGACAGCAAGTTCTACGCTAGGTGCGGAGGTGCTGGTCATCCATGTCTCCGTGAGGAACAGCACCTCCAGCTGGCCGTCCACCAGTAGTTCAAAGATCTCAGCGGCATGCCTAACCGCAGATCTAGCGTTGATCAGTCCCGCCCGAATGTTAGTAACAGAGGCGTTAGTAACAGAGCGGGGGAGGGGGGAGGGTTGGGGGAGAAAACCACAGGTGGGGCATTTGAACATATCACAGTTCAAATCCGCACGTGTGCAAGGCACACTATTGGCTGGGGGAGCAAGTCTCCAGAGGTCATGGCGTGAGTACCTGCGTGTCTCTGATATGGCCATCCCCAGAGATCGTCGAGCAGAGAGGCTGGCCCTGGGCCCGTCCGAAGCACGGACGGGCACAGACGGGCCCTCCTTTGGTGCTCCTTCAGCGCGCAGTCGGCGCGCCCGCTGCGCGCGACCGCTGCGCGTCCTAGGAGGCATCCCTATTTAATGCACAAGCCCCTCCCCGAGCTGGAGCGCTAACTCCGTTCCAGTAGGGGTCCGGGACTCCCAAGATGGCGCCCGACCTGTCCCTCCACACAATCGGCACTGGCAAGCCGCGGTGGACCGGGGAGCAGGGGGACCAGCAAGCAACAGTTAGGTAAGTTTAAAAAACACACAAGTTATAGCAACACTACACAATTATCAAATCAATTGAGTGAGTGAAAACGAACTCGTTATTAAAAAGGATTAAAATGGTTAAGAGCGCCTGCTGCGCTAGTACTGTGCAGACAAGGAGGGCAGAAGAGATTCACTCGCAGTCTGCTCGCCTTAATTTTTCCAAGCGCTATCGCAAGGCGCTGCCACCACCTCGCTCAAACGCCCAGGACTGCCAGAACTAATCCTATTTAATGCACAAGCCCCTCCCCGAGCTGGAGCACTAACTCCGTTCCAGTAGGGGTCCGGGACTCCCAAGATGGCGCCCGACCTGTCCCTCCACACAATCGGCACTGGCAAGCCGCGGTGGACCGGGGAGCAGGGGGACCAGCAAGCAACAGTTAGGTAAGTTTAAAAAACACACAAGTTATAGCAACACTACACAATTATCAAATCAATTGAGTGAGTGAAAACGAACTTGTTATTAAAAAGGATTAAAATGGTTAAGAGCGCCTGCTGCGCTAGTACTGTGCAGACAAGGAGGGCAGAAGAGATTCACTCGCAGTCTGCTCGCCTTAATTTTTCCAAGCGCTATCGCAAGGCGCTGCCACCACCTCGCTCAAACGCCCAGGACTGCCAGAACTAATCCTATTTAATGCACAAGCCCCTCCCCGAGCTGGAGCGCTAACTCCGTTCCAGTAGGGGTCCGGGACTCCCAAGATGGCGCCCGACCTGTCCCTCCACACAATCGGCACTGGCAAGCCGCGGTGGACCGGGGAGCAGGGGGACCAGCAAGCAACAGTTAGGTAAGTTTAAAAAACACACAAGTTATAGCAACACTACACAATTATCAAATCAATTGAGTGAGTGAAAACGAACTCGTTATTAAAAAGGATTAAAATGGTTAAGAGCGCCTGCTGCGCTAGTACTGTGCAGACAAGGAGGGCAGAAGAGATTCACTCGCAGTCTGCTCGCCTTAATTTTTCCAAGCGCTATCGCAAGGCGCTGCCACCACCTCGCTCAAACGCCTTCACCTTCACCGTTATTGATCTTAAAAATGCATTTTTCTCTATCCCCATCCATCCAGACAGCCGTTATCTCTTCGGCTTCACTTTAAAAAACTGTTCATACCGATTTTGTAGAGCTCCCCAGGGCTACACTGAAAGTCCCAGCATTTACAGCCAGGCCCTCAAAAGACAGCTGGACGCCGTCCAGCTACCAGATGGAGTGGTGTTGATCCAATATGTCGATGATATCCTTTTGGCAGCCGACACCACTCCACTTGCAATCACAGCCACTATCCAACTCTTGCACTTTCTTGCGGAGAATGGCCACAAAGTCTCCAAAAAGAAACTGCAGTTCTGCCAGCCCCAAGTGACATACCTAGGCCATCTCCTGTCCAAAGAAGGGAGGAAACTTATGCCCGACCGAATCCAAACCATCCTAGACACCCCCATTCCAAAAACACAGAAGCAAGTCCGTTCATTAGTGGGCCTTACCTCTTTCTGCCGACAAGGGTTACCAAATTTCAGTCTCATTATAAAACCCCTACTTTCCCTGTTGGCCAAAGATGTTCCGTTCCCACTCCCTTGGACTCCCGAATGCCAAGCATCCTTTAAGGAGTTGCGGGATGCCCTTTGCTCGGCACCCGTTCTAGGAACACCAGATTACTCCAAGCCCTTCTCCCTTTTCACTCACGAAAGGGAGGGATGCGCATTGTCTGTTCTAACTCAGCCCATCGGCGCCAAACAGCGCCCTTGTGCCTACTTCTCTGCCACTCTTGATCCAGTCGCCAGAGCTCTACCTGCCTGCCTTCGAGCAGTAGCCGCTGCTGCTGTCTCTATCCGCCAGAGTGAGGGAATTGTACTTTCGAACTCTCTCACGGTATTAGTACCCCTTGCAGTTGACACCCTTTTGAACCAGACTAAGACTCAACACCTGACTAGCGCACGACTAACAGGGTACGAATTGACTCTACTTGCACCCCACATCACTCTGAAGAGATGCACGACATTGAATCCTGCTACACTGTTACCCTTGCCCGAAAATGACCCCGATGTGCCTCCTATACACGACTGTGTGACCCTCACGGACGAACAGACTGGGAGTAGAATTGACCTCCGAGACATTGCTTTTACAGATCCTGATGGAGAACTATGGGTAGATGGCTCTTGTATCAAACTCCCAGAGGGCACCACTTCTGCTGCCTACGGTGACGACAGCTCGAACAGTAGTTGAAACAGCTCGCATCACACAACGATCCGCACAGGCAGCAGAGCTAATTGCCCTCACACGAGCATGTATCATAGCAGCAGGAACCACGGCGAACATTTACACGGACAGCCAGTATGCCTTCGGGGTGGTTCATCATTTTGGGCTCCTGTGGAGGGAAAGGGGATTCCTGACGTCCCACGGTACGCCCATCCTTCACGGAGATCTAGTCTCCGCCCTGATTGAAGCAGTTCTTCTCCCCAAACGATTAGCAGTGATCAAATGCCAGCCACACAAGAAGGTGATAGATTTAGTTGGACAGGGAAACGCACTAGCCGACATCACTGCCCGAACCACAGCTGAGAATAGGACAACGACACGCATGTATGTGACCAGGTCACAAGCAGAAAAATGGACTGACGCTAGGGAAACAATTAGGGACATCCAGTCGGCTAGCACACCTCTCGAACTGACTGAATGGGCACGGGTGGGTCTAAGGGACGATGAAGGCTGCTGGCGGACAAAAGACACGAACAAATGGTTGCTGCCCGACTCATACTTGATCCCCATACTGACAATGGCACACTCCCCTGCACACATAGGTTCTGCCCCCATGATTGAACTCATTTCCAAAGTCTGGCACAACAACAAGATCCCCGACTCAGCCAAACGCCTGGTCCAGCAGTGCCTTATTTGCCTACAACACAACCCCGGGAAAGGAACTGTAGAACCCCGGGGAGGGTTTGGGATCCCCGACCACCCCTTTGAGGTCCTCCAGATGGATTACATCCAACTGGAGAGGTGCCAAGGCTTGAAGTACGTATTAGTCATTGTATGTGCCTTCAGCAAATGGGTGGAAGCCTATCCAACCCGTGATAACACTGCCATGACTACTGCCAAAGTACTACTGAAAGAGTTTTTCCCTCGCTACGGCCTTTGTCGAATTTTATGGAGCGACAATGGCCCCCACTTCATAGCTGAAGTTATCCAACTAATCCTGAAGGGGTTGGGGGTAAAACAGAGGTTCCATGCAGTCTTCCACCCCCAATCCGCTGGCCTAGTTGAACGACACAACGCTACACTGAAACTGAAACTGTCAAAAATAGTGGCCACCACAGGACTTAAGTGACCAGATGCCCTTCCACTGGCATTACTATCGATGCGCTCCACTCCCACTAAGCACCACTTGACCCCCTACGAAGTTGTATTTGGGCGACCAATGAACCTCTGGACTGCCCCTAAACCGACCTCCATTCACGACGTCCCCGACGTCCTGCTGTCAGATTATTTATACAAATTAACTAAAACGTTGTCTGTCATTCATCAACAGGTGCAGCAGGCCATCCCCGATGCTTCCAGGGGTCCCGGTCACGATATCCAACCGGGAGAGTACGTCCTAGTCCGAAACTTTCAACGGGCGAAGAGTCTGGAACCCCGGTGGACGGGCCCCTGGCAAGTACTGATCACCACTCGGACGGCTCTTCGAGTGGAGGGGAAGAAGCACTGGCTGCACGCACACCACTGCAAGAAGGTTTCCTCGACCCTGGCCACGACAGGCAACGTCAGCACCCAAGAAGAGCTCCTGAACAAAGACCGACCATCACTGAACTGCTATCCTGATACCGAGGCACTTGAACTTGCAAAACACTCTGATCCCACTGTGCCATCCCGAGAAGGGTATTTCCTGCGTCGAAAGGAGGGAGCTTCGGCTAAGTAGGCCACTGACTAAGTTAAAAATCTCAGAACGGTGACCCAAAGCAACCAAGGGTTACCCGGAAAGAAGCTAAACAAAGTCTGTGGTTCTGCCCACTACCGAGCACCTTGAAGATGAAGATGATGGAAGCGCCAGATAAGAAGATGATGGAAGCGCCAGATAAGAAGACGTCGGAAGCAACAGGAAATACCCACTACAGGAACCCAAAGACTGATAATTTGCACAAATCAAAGACAATCGCTTTCTTCATTGTCTTCCTCTTTTGCCTCCTCCTCATGACTTCCTTCTGGATCTTGGAGGAAAGCACACCCGCTCACCAGGTGTTGCCAACCACTGTCCAGCCAACCACCATGAAAGAGCACCACCTGATCACCCTTTCACCTCAGCTCCGAGAAAGGCGTAAGGAGTTCTGGAACAATTCCTTCGTACAACTGTTGCACCAGCACAACCTTGCTGCAAATGCCACGAACTGCTGGATCTGTGGGTTGCTCCCACATGCTACCGGACACTCCATCCCCTTCATCCCTTCTCCTTTCTCAGTTCATGGCTCCTGCCTCGCCTGGTTGATCCTCATGCAGGAAAGCCACAAGGACAACGCCGCATCCGGTCAAACAGTGTCACACTTCTACTATGGGTTCTGGCTGAACAAAACAGGAAAGACGTCTGCCCCCTTTTGTCCTGCAATTTCAGGTTCAACCTTCCTTACGAACATCCCTGCCAAAGAAAGGGTCGAAATGCAAGTGCTCCACAATCCAGCCAGACCCACCTTCTCCCACCTGCGGAAACAAACGGCTGCCACCCTGACCGTGGCCCTGTCTGTCATCAATGTCACAGGACTCGTATGTCTCGAAGGACAGGGAACACAGCTGGTGGGTCACAGTTCTTGTCGCATCACCAAAACATTGGTCTCAGCTGACCCCCCCTCCTTTGTTGCTTCCCCGAATATGTACTTTGTTTGTGGCACCAAAGCTTACACTTGGCTCCCAAAAGGCTGGAGGGGTACGTGCTACATCGCCTTCATTCTTCCTCCCACGTATGTGGCTCCAGCCTACCATCACCGGCAAAAGCGCGCCGGAGACATTGGACAAGCCGACTCCACCGGAGCACAGTTCCTGGATGCGGCGAAGGGACTTGTTCCTCTGTGGGGCCCAATGGCAAATAGCCGCGCTATCCGACACCTGACTCAGGCAGTAGAAACAACCATTAACATCACCGCTGGCATCCTCGCCAACAACACGGCTGAGCTTCAGGCAGTCCGCCTGGTGGCTCTTCAAAACCGTCTTGTTCTAGATGTGGTTCTGGCCGACCGTGGAGGAGCATGCCGCATCATCGGCTCCAGCTGTTGCACCTACGTGCCAGATAACTCACCTTCAGTCTACAAAGCAATCGAACACCTCCACAGACTGTCCTCAGAGGTTCACCAGGAGCAGGAAGGATGGTCGCTTGGAGGCTGGTTCTGGGACACTTTGAAGAACTGGGGATGGAGATTGTTCACGTTTATATTGATACCAATCATGATACTGTGTGGGTGTTGCTTAGGTATTCAATGTTTACCACCTTTATGTGCACTCATTTCCAACTGTATGTGCCCTAAGATTTTGGACTTTAAAACTGAGCACATGAGTCCCCTATACGAGATAGAGGTGCGTGGTCTCATGGGGATCGATCCGAACTGACAAGCTGGCGAGACATGTTAAAGGGAGGACTGTGGAATTTTAGTTTGTGTACGCCATCTTGCCGACTCACGTATGAACATACACGACAGCCATTTTAGGTACCATGGTCTCCCTGTTCACGATCGCCCGTCAGCACACTTCCCTGAACCTTGCAAGCCTTCCCCGCGCACCCTGGCTGCCCCCGCACTCACATGCAC
The DNA here is from genome assembly GCF_964261635.1 of Lissotriton helveticus. Taxonomy (NCBI): domain Eukaryota; kingdom Metazoa; phylum Chordata; class Amphibia; order Caudata; family Salamandridae; genus Lissotriton; species Lissotriton helveticus. The sequence goes on along the minus strand of NC_136061.1, from coordinate 36,625,011 downwards.
AAGTCATGAACCCTCCCCTCCCATAACTCTGTCTCAGGGAATCACACCCCGCGCCTGACCAACACCTCCTTTCCGTCCATGAATACCCCTCCTTTGATGACCCCTTCCTCTGAGCCCGACTGCCTGTACGAACCGCTGGTCATCCCTTAGCCCGAGGATACAGTTTATTGCCCACTACTGTATGCACTCGCCTTTCTTGAAAGAAGCCACTATTGATCATGACCTCCCCACCCCCTGAGATTCGATCAGGCGCACACATTCCAAAGGAATCGGCAGAACACTCAGCTGCGTGATAGCCCCCTCCCAATCATATGAGGGGAAAGGGCCTCTACTGTTGTCATGTGTTGGAATGGGCCGGAACTGGGGGGGTGCCGGGGATGTCGTTCTCATACTTCACAATGTCTTTGTTGTAATAAAGAGCGTCCACACGTCTTGAACCAGTGTATAAAAGACCAGGTCTCAGAGAGGTTGAGAGAGCACCTCGAGACGATACCTTGTTGTCCGATCTGATGTGTTCTACTCCGTCGGAATAAAACTTGTTTCCTGTCTTCCTGTCTCCAGCGCCTGCCTCTTTATTGGATAACTTCGTATGGTATTAGAGGCGTCTAACGCCGGGCAAATTTTACTTAGGAAACATCAACAGAATAGCCTGACCATTTTGAATTGATCTTTATCAGCAGGGGCCCGAGACGCACGCAGGCTTCCCGATCGGGGGCCGGTGTGCGCCTCACTCCCTGAAGAGGGGGGAGGGGCAGTCCCTGGCAGCGTGTGCAGTGCAGCGGTGAAGGACACACGTGCAGAAGTGAGCTTCTATCTCGGCAAACACGGAAACAATTGAACAATGCCAACACCTATGAAATGGCCTAACGGTGCAGCGCAACACGCACTGAGGGGGAAGAATAAACTTGGAGCGCGATCCCGCACGCTGAAACGAACGCGCGCAAGAGTGCTACCGCACCGCTAAAAGCACAGCGCTGCATCAATTGCATAGAAATCACAATAAAATCATTAAATAATGCAAAATTACAGTCAAATATCACAGATAAAGCATCAGCAAAATAATGAGGCACTTATCTTGACTGCGGAGCAGCAAAGAAAGAGGAAGCCAAGATGGTGGCTCATTATATTGTATGATAAGTTCTCATGGTATTGGTTCAAGTTCAAGTTCAAGTTCAAGTTCAACAATTTGTATAGCGCACTACTCACCCAGAGGGTCTCAAGGCGCTTGAGGGATGGGGGGGGTATTTTACTTTTCGAATATCCAAGTTTTTAGTTGCTTTCTGAAGGAGAGGTGGTTCTGTGTAAGGCGGAGGTGGGTGGGGAGAGAATTCCAAGTCTTGGCCGCTAAGAAGGAGAAGGATCTACCTACCATGGTGGATCTATGGATGCGCAGAATTGCGGCGAGGGCTTGATTGGACGATCGCAGTTGTCGGGTGGGGGTGTAAAAGGACAGGCGCGTGTTGAGGCATTCGGGTCCTAGGTCGTAGAGGGATTTGCATGCGTGGGTGAGGAGACGGAACGTTATTCTCTTGTTGACGGGGAGCCAGTGGAGGTCTTTCAGGTGATCGGAAATGTGATCTTGGCGGGGGTTGTCTAATATGAGTCTGGCTGAGGCATTTTGGATGCGTTGGAGTTTTTTCTGTAGTTTAGCTGTGGTTCCGGCGTAAAGGGTGTTTCCGTAATCCAGTCGGCTAGTGACCAGTGCGTGGGTGACCGTTTTTCTTGTTTCGGTGGGGATCCAACGGAAGATTTTTTTGAGCATGCGTAGGATGTTGAAGCATGATGATGAGACGACGTTGACTTGTCTGGTCATCGAGAGGGAGGAGTCCAGGATGAAGCCCAGGTTACGTGCGTGGTCCGTTGGTATGGGTGCGGTTCCCAGGGCCGGTGGCCACCATGAGTCGTCCCTCGCAGAGGGGGATGAGCCTAAGATGAGGACTTCCATTTTGTCCGAGTTCAGTTTTAAACGGCTGTTCTTCATCCACTCGGCTACATCTTTCATTCCTTCGTGTAAGTTGGTTTTGGCGGTGTTTGGGTCTTTGGTGAGGGAGAGGATCAGCTGGGTGTCGTCAGCGTAGGAGATTATGTTGAGGTTGTGTTGGCACGCGATGGATGCGAGGGGACTCATGTATACGTTGAAGAGGGTGGGACTGAGTGATGATCCTTGTGGTACGCCGCAGATGACTTCGGTGGCCTCTGATCTAAAAGGGGGGAGGCGGACTCTCTGGGTTCTTCCGGCGATGAACGAGATGATCCAGTCCAATGCTTTTCCTTGTATTCCAACGTTGCTGAGGCGTTGTATGAGGGTGCTATGACAGACTGTGTCGAAGGCTGCGGAGAGGTCAAGTAGGATGAGGGCAACTGTTTCTCCGTTGTCCAGTAGTGTTCGAATGTCGTCTGTTGCTGCGATGAGGGCGGTTTCGGTGCTATGTTTGGCTCGGAAGCCGGACTGTGAGGGGTCGAGGGATTTGTTGGATTCGAGAAAGGCGGCGATCTGACTGTTGACGGTTTTCTCAATGACTTTGGCAGGGAATGGGAGGAGTGAGATGGGGCGGTAGTTCTGAAGTTCAGTGGGGTCTGCTGTGGGTTTCTTCAGGAAGGCGCTGTGTTCGGCATGTTTCCAGCTTTCTGGGAAGGTGGCGGAGTTGAGGGAGCAGTTGATGATGTCTCGGAGATGGGGTGCGATGATGGAGTCTGCTTTGTTGAAGATGTGGTGGGGACATGGGTCGGTTGGCGATCCTGAGTGGATGGAGTTCATCAGGCGGATGGTGTCTTCAGTGGTGATTGGGTTCCAAGCGCAAAGGTTGTTAGAGGGGGGTTTTGGTTCGGAGGTGGGTGGAGCGGACTGGTCTCCGGGCTGGTTTTCAAAGCTGTTATGTATGTCGGCGATTTTGTTGTGGAAGAATGAGGCTAGGGAGTCGCAGAGGTCTTGGGAGGGAGTGATGTCATTGGTGCCGGCGGTGGGGTTGGTAAATTCTTTGACGATGTTGAATAGTTTCTTGCTGTTGTGGGCGTTGTTGTCAAGTCGATCCTTGAATGCTCATTTCTTGGTGGATCGGATTAGTTGGTGGTATTTGCGGGTGGCGTTCTTGAAGGTGGTCAGGTTGTCAGTGGTTGGGTTTTTTCTCCAGGCTTTCTCGAGAGTGCGACAGAACTTCTTGGATTTCTTAAGTTCATCGTTGAACCAGGGGGCTTTTTTGCTACCTTGCTTGAATTGATGGTTTTTCAGGGGTGCTAGTTCGTCGGCGCTGAGGGAGATCCATTGTGTGAGGTTGGTGGCTGCTTGGTTTGGGTCCAGTGATTTGGCAGGAGGGTTTTGGTGGAGCGATGTGAAGAGCTGGTCGGTGGTAATTTTGTTCCAGTTTCTTCGGGGAACTGGTTGTGGGAGGTTGTGGGTTGTGGACTTTTTGTAGTTGAAATGAACGCAGCTGTGGTTTGTCCAATGGAGAGCTGTGGTGTGGTTGAAGGAGATGTGCTTGCTGGAGGTGAAGATTGGGTCGAGCGTGTGTCCGGCATAGTGGGTGGGGGTATCAACAAGTTGTTCGAGTCCGAGGTTGGCCAGGTTGTCCAGGAGGGCGGTGGTGTTGCTGTCGTTTTTCTTTTCAAGGTGGAAGTTGAGGTCTCCCAGTAGAATGTAGTCCTTGGAGGGGAGGGCGTGTGGGCTGATGAAGTCAGTGATGTCTTCGCTGAATTGTGTGCGGGGTCCTGGTGGCCTGTAGATGAGGGTGCCTCTGAGTGTGGTCTTGGGGTCGGTGTGGATCTGGAAGTGAAGGTGTTCAGCGGTTTTGAGGTTGTCGTCGGAACTGGTCGTGATGCGGATGGTGTTCTTATGGACGATGGCGATGCCTCCTCCTGTTTGGTTGGTGCGGTCCTTTCAGATGATCTTGTAGCCGTCCGGGATGGCTATGGCGATGTCTGGAGCTGAGGAAGCGTTCATCCAGGTTTCTGTAAGGAAGGCGACGTCCGGCGATGTAGTGTCGAGTAGGTTCCAAAGTTCAATGGCGTGTCTGTGGACCGAACGGGTGTTGAGTAGGATGCATTTCAGGTGTTTAGTGTTGGAGCTCTGTTTGGAGTTAGTGGATTTGGTGTGGGTCCTGATGCAGTCGAACTTGCAGGAGCGGCAGGTGAAGGGTCCATGGGTGTGTCCTGGGGTGGCTTGGTAGCAGTTTGGGAATCGGCCGGGGTTAAGTGCTGAGAGGGTAGCGGCGTCGTACGTTATGCGGGCGGAGTGGGATTTTCGGGGGCCAGGGGCTTTGGCGCTGGGCGCGGTCCAGGCGCGGACGGGCATAGACGGGCTTACCTTTGGCGCACCTTCGGCGCGCATGGGGCGCATCCGCTGCGCGCAAGTGCATCTGACATAAGTGGATAGTGGAGGGGGGTGGGGCGAGGGAGGAGCAGCTGGGAGGCGAGAGCGGGGTGGAGGGACAGGCTGGGAGGCAAACAAACAACAAAATGGCATCAGCAACAAAAGCTAAACCAGGTGCAGCAAACACACAGGCAATGCGATATAGCGCTACGATGTGGCACAATTCAAATGCAGGCAATATTACAGTCCAGCGCAGCGCTACGATACCAATCTGGCACGGTATGAATCAGGCAATGTAGCAGTCCAGCGCTACGAGATCAGGGAGCGTGGGGAGCGACCACCTCTGCAGGAGTCAGGATGGTCGAGTAAAGAGGCGTGGTTCTAAGCCTCATGGGAAATGTACTTTTATACAATGTTTCCTTTTTTCTTATTGGCTGCTGTTTGAGTAGTAATGAAATGAGAAAGCATAACCTGAGCCTCCGGTCCTGCCATAGAATCAGATGCATGGCTGACTGCTTCTCAGCCTGGAACGTGGCTGGCTCTGCCCCAACTCTACCTTCCTTGCGAAGGCAGTGCCCTGGCTAGTGAGTTAACCGAAGTACTGTCCTTTCAGATGCGCTGACATTACAGAGTAATGATTCAAATCAAATCAAATCAAATAAGACTTTATTTCGGTTAATATTTCAAACCATAAAAAGTACATACATTGATTACATTTGCAAAATTGCACAGCAAAACATTATACACAAATATCGTTAAAAATCATCATGATTGTTGGTTAGCAAAGGTGTCCTACTGGTCCTGATCATAAATCTAAGCAAGTTCTTATTCTCAGTGCAAGTTTTAAAAACGACAAAACATGGAGTACACAATCCTGGTGCAAAAGCTGCAAATAAATGAGGGCAGGTCTAATTTGTTTAAAATCCAATGTTCTCAGCAGATCAACAAGAAAGTAACGTCTGGGATAATCATAAAACCTACATAAAAATATAAAATGTAGCATATCCTGAGGAGACTTCCCGTCGCAGCCACAGGGAGCTACATGTTTACTAAAAATGTCTGATTTGGGTCTTATTAAAAGCTGCTGAAAAGTGTTAAATCTAAACCTGGTCAGCAAGAACTTTTCATGTGAGCTAAAGGCGCAGGCCAGGTAGGGCTCCATACCGCCACACGACTTTAGCATAATAAACTTTCTGACACTTGGTTTCAGCACTTCCACACTTTCTCTGTCCACCAATTTAAACTTGAGAAAGGCTCTTTTCACAGCTGTTAAGTCCCCCTTCACAATGCCACTCGGATGGGAGAACAGTTTAGGGCACCCCAGCATTTCAAAGCAAGATTTCAAGTATTTTAGCCAGGGGATGCGCATACAGCTATCCTGAGATGTTACATCCCGTACAATCTGGTGAGTGAGTGGTATCTCTTTGTTAAGCCACAGAGAGACCCAGCAAATCAGGGGCTTCAGTGCAAGATTATCGCATAAAAACGGTGTCCCTAACTCCTCATGCACAACAAGGTTTGGGGTACTCGCGGGAACACATAGTAATCGTTTAAAAAAGGTGTTTTCGATAACCTGTAGTTGAGTATTTGACACATAGCCCCACAGTTCACTACCGTATACTGCCGTTGCTACAGACTTGGCATTATATAACTTAATCATTGCAGTTATTGGTTTCTTTCCTATCTTTTTCGCAAGATTAAGGATAGTTCCATTAACCCTCAACATATCATTTTTCTTCTTCACCAGATGAGGGGCCCAACTTAACTTCGAGTCAAATAGCACACCCAGATATGAAAAAGTCTCTGTTACCGGAATGGGGCTATCATCAAGCTTAAATACAAAGTTCTTTCTTGGGCGTTGGCCAACCTGCATTATATAGGACTTGGAATTATTGACCATTAAATCCCTATCAGACATGAAAACATTAAAAGCAGTTAAAAGTGCCTGAAGCCCCTTCTCCGTACGCGAGATTAAAACCGCGTCATCCGCGTATAACAGCACAGGGATGCCCCTTCTTCCTACTCTAGGGCAGTCAGCCTGTATAGATTGTAGAACTGTATCCAAATCGTTAATATAAAAATTAAAAAGAAAAGGGGCAAGAATACATCCCTGACGTACTCCTTTATTTATCATAAACTTGTCAGTGGTGTCCCCATTAGATGAATATCTTACATTGGCACTAGTTTGGTGGTGCATATCCACCAGGAAGTCGACAATCCCACTGTCGACTCCCCTCGCCCTCATGTATTGCCACAGCCTCCCCCTGTTAACACAGTCGAAGGCTGATGACAGGTCCATGAAGGCGAGGTGGATTGTGCCCTTCTGGGCCACCGTGTATTTACTGAGTATGAGGAATAAATTAAGACATTGAGTAATCGTGGATCTGCCCTCACAGAATCCATATTGAGATATGGACATAATATTATTTGCAGTTGCCCAACTAGTGATTCTCCCCAACAGAACTCTCCCGATAACTTTAACCTTTGAATCAATTAGGGAGATTGGACGGTAGCACGATGGGCTACCCCTATCTCCCTTTTTGAAAACCGGGACGATGGTTGACACCCCCCAGGTCACTGGGCATCCTACCACTGTGGCAGCATTAAAAACCGCCAGCAAGATAGGGGCCCAGAAGTGTGGTCTGGACTTAAATAAATCAGGGGGGATGCCATCTGGGCCAGGAGCTTTGTTTGATGTCAGGCCTTCTATGGCTTCAAGCACTTCGCCACACTCAAACCTGAGCACTCCTTTAGGTTCACTGGGATAGCTCTCGCCCATACCAGGGTCGGCTGAAAAGTACAGAGATTCAAAGTGACGAAACCAGTCCTCTTTCATTATACAGCACTCCAACCCATCCCCCGGTTGTTCTGACAGGAATGGTTTTTTTACTAACTGCCAGAACTTCGTGCTACTATTTAAAGTTTCTGGGTCCAAGAACTCATTCCAGGCCTCCACACGCAAAGTCTCCTTATGTGTTTTAAGGGAAGACTTATAAACTTTGCGGCAGAGTCGGATATTCTCCTGGTTCCGTGGTACATCTGCCAATGCTGCCTTCAAGTTACGGGCAGCTTTTGAGCACTCTTGGTTAAACCACCTTGGCCCGCATTTCTCTAAGTTTCCCTTAGATGGTTTCGTGAGTAACCCTGACACTTTCCCCGCCAGAGCTTGATAGGCATTAAGAACCCCCACCGGATCTGTCCCTGTACAGTTAACAATTTCATCTGCACAGGATTCCTCTATAGTTTTATACAGAAGGTCTGGGGTGATAGTTGACCACTTTAATCGCCGCCTCCCCTCAGTCGTAGTCAAATTGCTTTCATGGCGTAAGGGCATGACATCTGAGAGGCCAAAACCCCTGAGACATACCACAAGGGGGTTATGATCACTAAACTCACTTTTGCTAATATCAAAGGATTCTAAGAAAGGCAACAAAACTTCAGAGAATAACATGTGGTCAATAAAGGTGCCTCTACCATGCCCCTTAAAAGTCGGAGTGTCAAAGCATTTACCATGATCTCTAATTTCCATGCCCATTGTTAATACTAAATCATTCATCATGGAATTACAAAATTCACCCTCTGCTGTATGTGCAAAATGTAGCCCATCTGCTCTATTACAGTTTAGATCCCGTATGCATTTCCTAAGGGGATCACCACAGAGGTGCACATTAAAGTCTCCCATGACCATTAGATTAAGGCTGTATTTCTTCATGGAGACATTAATATATTCATCTAGTACAGTCAGTTCGTTAAGGGCTAGGGTTGTATTAGTAGCATTGTAAAAATTAACCAATCCAACCTTATTACTTTTAGCACACAAAACAATACCCTGGACACATGAACGTTGAACATTAATGGTGAGGATACTTGAGGTTATCAGAACAGAAACAAAGATCACCAATCCTCCCTTTGGTCTTCCTCTATTAGATGAAGTTGCTGGCACAGAGAATGCTTTATAACCTTCAAGGAACATTTCACACTCCACATCCCAAGTCTCTTGGAGACAGATAACCTTAAATTGTTTAATGAAGGAGACCCATTTTTCATCTGTCATTTTAGTTGCTAGACCCGCAACGTTCCAGGACACAATATTCATACATTTATTAGGCTCCTGTGGGTTGGTAGAGTCAATATTGCATGTAAGTTCAGCTACATTTAATCCATCCTTGCCCACAGGTACTTTATGTCAGTCACACATATCAAGACCGGACAAGAGTTCGTATCTGTTATGTGTGTTAACGTTATAGGCCAACTGGCGTTGCCCACCAATATCAACTCTGTTCCCTGGGTTAGATGAAAAACCTAGCCCACCAGATTTAACTACATTATATGTAAATTGCATCCCATTATTCCCAGTGATCGGGGTCATAATATCAGACCGAGATGTTGGCCTACTCAGTTGTGGGGATGCCGTACAAAGGTGAGCATAAAAATAGCCCAGTGGACGAACACAAATACTACCCTCGTTGTAAACCAAGGATGCAGCTCTCAGCAGCACAGTTGCCACATGTTGGGGGTGTCTAAAATTAACCACAATGCAATCCCCATTTCCCACTTTGTTAGAAGGCCCTACCCAGTTTACCCTTCTAACTAGGGTTATCTGATCTAAGTACCCAACAGGGAAACCACAGTTCTTATTCAGCCATGAGACTGTCTTGTTTTTTAGTGAGTCATATGACTCGTCATATGGAGATGCCGGATGAGTGCCAGCTGCAGGGACATTTGTTAGGACCACCACAAAAGGCGCACAATCCGGAGGAAGATTTAAATAGCGGTTCCTTCTGACAGGTCTAGGGTCCAACTTGTTACTTATAATTGGCGGTGAGCCTACCCGTGGCTGCGGGTTTCCAGTTTTAGGTTGGGGGAGACTAACAGGGGCTAGCCGCTGGGGTCTAATCCCTAGCGTATTCTGTGCACCTGCCGAATTGACTACTGGTGGCACAATTTTCCCCTGTACAGCATGGGTGGACCTTATTTCTTTAAGTATAGTGCTAGTATCTCCAGCGGCCTTTTGCTGCGCGGAGAGAAGCCCCCCAAGCCTGTCTACTTCTTTTACAAGGGAATCAATTTTTTCCACTAGTGGTTTGAGGGCCTCCTCTATCTTCAACCCCAAGCTGGTCTCCATAGTTGAGATTAAGGCAGTAAACTGCTCATTAGTAATGTTAATACTGGCATTCTGCTTGTGAGGGCCTAAATCAGCTCCCGTGAACACAAAGGGATTGTTAGCTGCAGCCCAGATGTTATCATTAGTGTGGGTAGGGTTTGCTACCGCTAAATTGCTAGTTGGTTGTCCCCCTTTGCGAGATGCCGTCTTTCTACACTGCCTGACTGGCCTCTTCTTGGGTGATACCCCCTCGCTCGCCTCACTATTTATATCAGGTTGCTCCCTCTCTCCTGAATGTACCATTGCCACAACATTTATAGTGTTGGGTGTTTGTGTCAGCATACATATTGGTGGAGTGGCAGGTGGCTGGTCATGTGCCCTCAGAAGGGGCATTTCTATACTGGACAGACTAGCCCTGTTAATAGCCTCTGTGTCTTGTACATCAATCAGGGGATCATCCTGTGAACATACTGTAGTGTCTCCTCTCCCCAATGAGGCACGTCGATCGCTATTTATCTGGGCAACCTTTTTGACCATATAGTTATCAATGGCAATCTGTCCTAGTGGCATGTTGCCTACTTTAGCCTTTGACATTGAGCTAGTAAAATACACACAATAAGAAGAAGAACAATGCTAATTTCAGAACCATACCAGTTATAGGCACAATGTTTAAAATGTCTCAGTTGCTACTGGGAATCAACAAACAAAAAGAAAGGGGCCTACCCAGTCCAGGCAGCGTTTCTGGCCCAGACCAGACTCCTCAGGCCTCGGAGGGCCACAGAGGGCCCGCCCTTTGCCCGGGCTTAGCCTGGGCACTCCCGCGCGCGTCTCGCGGGGGCGAGAGGGGGTGTCAGCCTTTATTCGGCGCCTCCGGCGCTCACTGCGCGTCACGGGCGCGCTGGTTGCAGAGGGAATGCTGGGGAGTGTGGTCCGGTTGCACGGGACGCCTCCCTCGCCTCCTGGCTTGTGCCTCTGGTTTCTGGTTTTCCCGCCGTTCCCCTCACGGCAATGCCCGATGGCGAAAAGCGTCAGGTAAGCCTGTTGTTCCCCTCAGTAATGATTCTACCTCAGCCCCACCAGCCTTTCAGAGGCGCTGACCTGACGTGTGACTGACTCGGCCCCAGCTCTACCGTCCTTTCAGATGCACTGACCTGACGTGTGACTGACTCGGCCCCAGCTCTACCCTCCTTTCAGATGCACAGATCTGACGTGTGACTGACTCTGCCCCAGCTCTACCGTCCTTTCAGATGCGCTGATCTGACGTGTGACTGACTCTGCCCCAGCTCTACCGTCCTTTCAGAGGCACTGATCTGACGTGTGACTGACTCTGCCCCAGCTCTACCGTCCTTTCAGATGCACTGACCTGACATGTGACTGACTCGGCCCCAGCTCTACCGTCCTTTCAGATGCGCTGACCTGACGTGTGAGTGACTCGGCCCCAGCTCTACCGTCCTTTCAGATGCACTGACCTGACGTGTGACTGACTCTGCCCCAGCTCTACCGTCCTTTCAGAGGCGCTGATCTGACATGTGACTGACTCTGCCCCAGCTCTACCATCCTTTCAGAGGCGCTGATCTGACGTGTGACTGACTCTGCCCCAGCTCTACCATCCTTTCAGAGGCGCTGATCTGACGTGTGACTGACTCGGCCCCAGCTCTACCGTCCTTTCAGATGCGCTGACCTGACGTGTGACTGACTCTGCCCCAGCTCTACTGTCCTTTCACTGATCTGACGTGTGGCTGACTCTCTGCCCCAGCTCTACCATCCTTTCAGATGCACTGACCTGACGTGTGACTGACTCTGCCCCAGCTCCACCGTCCTTTCAGAGGCGATGACCTGACGCGTGACTGACTCTGCCCCAGCTCTACCGTCCTTTCAGATGCACTGACCTGACGTGTGACTGACTCTGCCCCAGCTCCACCGTCCTTTCAGAGGCGATGACCTGACGCGTGACTGACTCTGCCCCAACTCTACCGTCCTTTCAGATGCGCTGATCTGACGTGTGGCTGACTCTGCCCCAGCTCTACCGTCCTTTCAGAGGCGCTGATCTGACGTGTGACTGACCCTGCCCCAACTCTACCCTCCTTTCAGATGCGCTGACCTGACGTGTGAGTGACTCTGCCCCAGCTCTACCGTCCTTTCACTGATCTGACGTGTGGCTGACTCTGCCCCAGCTCTACCGTCCTTTCAGATGCGCTGATCTGACGTGTGACTGACTCTGCCCCAGCTCTACCCTCCTTTCAGATGCGCTGATCTGACGTGTGGCTGACCCTGCCCCAGCTCCACCTTCCTCTCAGATGCGCTGATCTGACGTGTGGCTGACCCTGGCCCAGCTCTACCGTCCTTTCAGATGCACTGACCTGACGTGTGACTGACTCTGCCCCAGCTCCACCGTCCTTTCAGAGGCGCTGATCTGACGTGTGACTGACCCTGTCCCAGCTCCACCGTCCTTTCAGATGCACTGACCTGACGTGTGACTGACTCTGCCCCAGGTCTCTACCGTCCTTTCAGATGCATTGATCTGACGTGTGGCTGACTCTGCCCCAGCTCTACCGTCCTTTCAGATGCACTGATCTGACGTGTGACTGACTCTGCCCCAGCTCTACCGTCCTTTCAGATGCACTGATCTGAGGTGTGGCTGACTCTGCCCCAGCTCTACCGTCCTTTCAGATGCGCTGACCTGACGTGTGACTGACTCTGCCCCAGCTCAACCGTCCTTTCAGATGCACTGATCTGACATGTGACTGACTCTGCCCCAGCTCTACCGTCCTTTCAGATGCGCTGATCTGACGTGTGCTGACTCTGCCCCAGCTCTACCGTCCTTTCAGATGCACTGATCTGACGTGTGACTGACTCTGCCCCAGCTCTACCGTCCTTTCAGATGCACTGACCTGACGTGTGGCTGACTCTGCCCCAGCTCTACCGTCCTTTCAGATGAACAGATCTGACGTGTGGCTGACTCTGCCCCTAGCTCAACTGTCCTTTCAGATGCGCTGACCTGACGTGTGGCTGACTCTGCCCCAGCTCTACCGTCCTTTCAGATGCGCTGACCTGACGTGTGACTGACTCTGCACCAGCTCTACCATCCTTTCAGATGCACTGATCTGACGTGTGACTGACTCTGCCCCAGCTCTACCGTCCTTTCAGATGCACTGATCTGACGTGTGACTGACTCAGCCCCAGCTCTACTGTCCTTTCAGGGGCGCTGACCTGACGTGTGACTGACTCTGCCCCAGCTCTACTGTCCTTTCAGGGGCGCTGATCTGACGTGTGACTGACTCTGCCCCAGCTCTACCGTCCTTTCAGGGGCGCTGACCTGACGTGTGGCTGACTCTGCCCCAGCTCTACCGTCCTTTCAGGGGCGCTGACCTGACGTGTGGCTGACTCTGCCGCAACCTTGCAACCCTTTAGAGACGCGTCATCAACAATATGTGCACATGACCCAGACTATTTGTTGCAGTCTGAGGGGGTCTCTCCTGTTGCTGAGGTCTGGGGGGGGGTTTGTTGCTGGGGTCTGAGGGGGGATGTTTGTTGCTGGGGTCTGAGGGGGGTGTTTGTTGCTGGGGTCTGAGGGGGGTGTTTGTTGCTGGGGTCTGAGGGGGGTGTTTGTTGCTGGGGTCTGGGGGGGTGTTTGTTGCTGGGGTCTGAGGGGGGGTGTTTGTTGCTGGGGTCTGAGGGGGGGGGGTGTTTGTTGCTGGGGTCTGAGGGGGGGGTGTTTGTTGTTGGGGTCTGGGGGGGGTGTTTGTTGCTGGGGTGTGAGGGGGGTGTTTGTTGCTGGGGCTGGGGGGATGTTTGTTGCTGGGGTCTGAGGGGGGGGTGTTTGTTGCTGGGGTCTGGGTGGGAGAGGTGTTTGTTGCTGGGGTCTGAGGGGGGTGTTTGTTGCTGGGGTCTGGGTGGGAGGGGTGTTTGTTGCTGGGGTCTGAGGGGGGTGTTTGTTGCTAGGGTCTGGGGGGGATGTTTGTTGCTGGGGTCTGGGGGGTGTTTGTTGCTGGGGTCTGGGTGGGAGGGGTGTTTGTTGCTGGGGTCTGAGGGGGGGTGTTTGTTGCTGGGGTCTGGGGGGTGTTTGATGCTGGGGTCTGGGTGGGAGGGGTGTTTGTTGCTGGGGTCTGGGTGGGAGGGGTGTTTGTTGCTGGGGTCTGAGGGGGGGTGTTTGTTGCTGGGGTCTGGGGGGTGTTTGTTGCTGGGGTCTGGGTGGGAGGGGTGTTTGTTGCTGGGGTCTGGGTCGGAGGGGTGTTTGTTGCTGGGGTCTGGGGGGATGTTTGTTGCTGGGGTCTGGGGGGATGTTTGTTGCTGGGGTCTGGGGGGGGGTTTGTTGCTGGGGTCTGGGTGGGAGGGGTGTTTGTTGCTGGGGTCTGGGGAGGGTGTTTGTTGCTGGGGTCTGATGGGGTCTCTCCTTGGGTCTCTCCTGTTGCTAGGTTGTGAGGGAGGGGGGTGTTTGTTGCCGGGTCTGAGGGGGGGTGTTTGTTGCCGGGTCTGAGGGGGGGGGGTGTTTGTTGCTGGGGTCTGAGGGGGTGTTTGTTGCTGGGGTATGAGGGGAGTTGTTTGTTGCTGGGGTCTGAGGGGGTGTTTGTTGCTGGGGTCTGAGGGGGTGTTTGTTGCTGGGGTCTGAGGCGGGGGGTGTTTGTCGCTGGGGTCTGGGGGGGTGTTTGTTGCTGGGGTCTGGGGGGGATGTTTGTTGCTGGGGTCTGGGGGGTGTTTGTTGCTGGGGTCTGAGGGGGGGTGTTTGTTGCTGGGGTCTGGGGGGGTGTTTGTTGCTGGGGTCTGGGGGGGTGTTTGTTGCTGGGGTCTGGGGGGGTGTTTGTTGCTGGGGTCGGAGGGGGGGTGTTTGTTGCTGGGGTCTGGGGGGTGTTTGTTGCTGGGGTCTGGGGGTGTGTTTGTTGCTGGGGTCTGGGGGGTGTTTGTTGCTGGGGTCTGGGGGGGTGTTTGTTGCTGGGGTCTGGGGGGGTGTTTCTTGCTGGGGTCTGGGGGGGTGTTTCTTGCTGGGGTCTGGGGGGGTGTTTGTGGCTGGGGTCTGAGGGGGGGTGTTTGTTGCTGGGGTCTGAGGGGGGGTGTTTGTTGCTGGGGTCTGAGGGGGGGGGGTGTTTGTTGCTGGGGTCTGGGGGGGTGTTTGTTGCTGGGGTCTGGGGGGGTGTTTGTTGCTGGGGTCTGGGGGGGTGTTTGTTGCTGGGGTCTGAGGGGGGTGTTTGTTGCTGGGGTCTGAGGGGGGGGTGTTTGTTGCTGGGGTCTGAGGGGGGGTGTTTGTTGCTGGGGTCTGAGGGGGGTGTTTGTTGCTGGGGTCTGAGGGGGGGTGTTTGTTGCTGGGGTCTGAGGGGGGGTTGTTTGTTGCTGGGGTCTGAGGGGGGGTGTTTGTTGCTGGGGTCTGGGGGGGTGTTTGTTGCTGGGGTCTGAGGGGGGTGTTTGTTGCTGGGGTCTGAGGGGGGTGTTTGTTGCTGGGGTCTGTGGGGGGGTGTTTGTTGCTGGGGTCTGGGGGGGGTGTTTGTTGCTGGGGTCTGAGGGGGGGTGTTTGTTGCTGGGGTCTGGGGGGGTGTTTGTTGCTGGGGTCTGAGGGGGGTGTTTGTTGCTGGGGTCTGAGGGGGGTGTTTGTTGCTGGGGTCTGAGGGGGGGTGTTTGTTGCTGGGGTCTGAGGGGGGGTGTTTGTTGCTGGGGTCTGGGGGGGTGTTTGTTGCTGGGGTCTGAGGGGGGTGTTTGTTGCTGGGGTCTGAGGGGGGGTGTTTGTTGCTGGGGTCTGAGGGGGGGTGTTTGTTGCTGGGGTCTGGGGGGGTGTTTGTTGCTGGGGTCTGAGGGGGGTGTTTGTTGCTGGGGTCTGAGGGGGGGTGTTTGTTGCTGGGGTCTGAGGGGGGGTGTTTGTTGCTGGGGTCTGAGGGGGGGGTGTTTGTTGCTGGGGTCTGAGGGGGGGTGTTTGTTGCTGGGGTCTGAGGGGGGGTGTTTGTTGCTGGGGTCTGAGGGGGGGTGTTTGTTGCTGGGGTCTGAGGGGGGGTGTTAGTTGCTGGGGTCTGGGGGGGTGTTTGTTGCTGGGGTCTGAGGGGAGGTGTTAGTTGCTGGGGTCTGGGGGGGTGTTTGTTGCTGGGGTCTGGGGGGGTGTTTGTTGCTGGGGTCTGGGGAGGGTGTTTGTTGCTGGGGTCTGGGGGGGGTGTTTGTTGCTGGGGTCTGGGGAGGGTGTTTGTTGCTGGGGTCTGGGGGGTGTCTCCTGTTGCTGAGGTCTAAGGGGGTCTCTCCTGGAGTCTGTGGGGGCCTCTCCTGTTGCTGGGATCTGGGGGGGTCTGAGGGGGTCTCTCCTGGGGTCTGAGGGGGGGTGTTTGTTGCTGGGGTCTGAGGGGGGGGGGGTGTTTCTTGCTGGGGTCTGGGGGGGTGTCTGTAGTATCGCTCTCCAGACTCCTGGTAACTCAGCCCCCCGGCCCCGCTGACGTCGGCTGCTGTTTTTTGCCTCCCCCCCTCCCTCATCTTCCACCTGTCGGCTGGGAGGGGGAGGGGGAGGCCCAGCCGTGGGGGATGGGGGGGGCGCACTGTCCTGATAAGGACAGGCAGAGTCGTGGATAGAGCTGAACTCACCCCTGAGGCCCGCAGGCAGCTCCAGGCCCTGCAGGGGGCGCTGCTGGGCAGGGAATGGCCCAGGGGCTGGAGGCAGAGCTGACAGGCAGAGGCTGAGGGGGGAGGGAGGGGCACAGGCCCTGGGAGAGCCCAGCTCTGCAGGGCAGCACCGGGCAGGGCTGGCACCAGGGCACGGTGCCAGGGGCACCGCGTCACCGGCCTCATGTCAGCCAGTCCAGGCTTCAATGACAGCATCACTTCGACTTCTGAAGCTCGCACCAGCCCCGACCCAAGGAAAGGAAAGGAAAACTCAGCATGGAAAGTGAGGGCAGCTAAAGGGCCAGAGCTGCCTGAGAGGTCACTCATGACGCGCGTACAGAGCTGGCACTCACTCAGCTATCCTAGGACGGGAGTCTGGGGCTGGCACTCACTCAGCTATCCTAGGACGGGAGTCTGGGGCTGGCACTCACTCAGCTATCCTAGGACGTGAGTCTGGAGCTGTCACTCACTCAGCTATCCTAGGACATGAGTCTGGGGCTGGCACTCACTCAGCTATCCTAGGACGTGAGTCTGGAGCTGTCACTCACTCAGCTATCCTAGGACATGAGTCTGGGGCTGGCACTGACTCAGCTATCCTAGGATGTGTTGTGAGTCTGGGGCTGGCACTCACTCAGCTATCCTAGGACGGGAGTCTGGGGCTGGCACTCACTCAGCTATCCTAAGACGTGAGTCTGAGGCTGGCACTCACTCAGCTATCCTAGGACGTGAGTCTGGAGATGTCACTCACTCAGCTATCCTAGGACATGAGTCTGGGGCTGGCACTGACTCAGCTATCCTAGGATGTGTTGTGAGTCTGGGGCTGGCACTCACTCAGCTATCCTAGGACGGGAGTCTGGGGCTGGCACTCACTCAGCTATCCTAGGACGTGAGTCTGAGGCTGGCACTCACTCAGCTATCCCAGGACGTGAGTCTGGGGCTGGCACTCACTCAGCTATCCTAGGACGTGAGTCTAGGGCTGGCACTCACTCAGCTACCCTAGGATGTGTTGTGAGTCTGGGGCTGGCACTCACTCAGCTATCCTAGGACGGGAGTCTGGGGCTGGCACTCACTCAGCTATCCTAGGACGTGAGTCTGAGGCTGGCACTCACTCAGCTATCCCAGGACGTGAGTCTGGAGCTGTCACTCACTCAGCTATCCTAGGACATGAGTCTGGGGCTGGCACTCACTCAGCTATCCTAGGACGTGAGTCTAGGGCTGGCACTCACTCAGCCATCCTAGGATGTGTTGTGAGTCTGGGGCTGGCACTCACTCAGCTATCCTAGGACGGGAGTCTGGGGCTGTCACTCACTCAGATATCCTAGGATGTGAGTCCGGGGCTGGCATTCACTCTGCTATCCTAGGAGGTGAGTCTAGGGCTGGCACTCACTCAGCTATCCTAGGATGTGAGTCTGGGGCTGGCACCCACTCAGCTATCCTAGGATGTGTTGTGAGTCTGGGGCTGGCATTCACTCTGCTATCCTAGGATGTGAGTCTGAGACTGGCACTCACTCAGCTATCCTAGGATGTGAGTCCGGGGCTGGCACTCACTCAGCTATCCTAGGACGAGAGTCCAGGGCTGGCACTCACTCTGCTATCCTAGGACGTGAGTCTAGGGCTGGCACTCACTCAGCTATCCTAGGACGTGAGTCTAGGGCTGGCACTCACTCAGCTATCCTAGGACGTGAGTCTAGGGCTGGCACTCACTCAGCTATCCTAGGATGTGTTGTGAGTCTGGGGCTGGCACTCACTCAGCTATCCTAGGACGTGAGTCTAGGGCTGGCACTCACTCAGCTATCCTAGGATGTGTTGTGAGTCTGGGGCTGGCACTCACTCAGCTATCCTAGGACGGGAGTCTGGGGCTGGCACTCACTCAGCTATCCTAGGACGTGAGTCTGGGGCTGGCACTCACTCAGCTATCCTAGGACGTGAGTCTGGAGCTGTCACTCACTCAGCTATCCTAGGACATGAGTCTGGGGCTGGCACTCACTCAGCTATCCTAGGACGGGAGTCTAGGGCTGGCACTCACTCAGCTATCCTAGGATGTGTTGTGAGTCTGGGGCTGGCACTCACTCAGCTATCCTAGGACGGGAGTCTGGGGCTGGCACTCACTCAGCTATCCTAGGATGTGAGTCCGGGGCTGGCACTCACTCTGCTATCCTAGGACGTGAGTCTAGGGCTGGCACTCACTCAGCTATCCTAGGACGTGAGTCTGGGGCTGGCACCCACTCAGCTATCCTAGGATATGTTGTGAGTCTGGGGCTGGCATTCACTCTGCTATCCTAGGATGTGAGTCTGAGACTGGCACTCACTCAGCTATCCTAGGATGTGAGTCCGGGGCTGGCACTCACTCAGCTATCCTAGGACGTGAGTCTAGGGCTGGCACTCACTCTGCTATCCTAGGACGTGAGTCTAGGGCTGGCACTCACTCAGCTATCCTAGGACGTGAGTCTAGGGCTGGCACTCACTCAGCTATCCTAGGACGTGAGTCTAGGGCTGGCACTCACTCAGCTATCCTAGGATGTGTTGTGAGTCTGGGGCTGGCACTCACTCAGCTATCCTAGGACGTGAGTCTAGGGCTGGCACTCACTCAGCTATCCTAGGATGTGTTGTGAGTCTGGGGCTGGCACTCACTCAGCTATCCTAGGACGGGAGTCTGGGGCTGGCACTCACTCAGCTATCCTAGGACGTGAGTCTGGAGCTGTCACTCACTCAGCTATCCTAGGACATGAGTCTGGGGCTGGCACTCACTCAGCTATCCTAGGACGTGAGTCTAGTGCTGGCACTCACTCAGATATCCTAGGATGTGTTGTGAGTCTGGGGCTGGCACTCACTCAGCTATCCTAGGACGGGAGTCTGGGGCTGGCACTCACTCAGCTATCCTAGGATGTGAGTCCGGGGCTGGCACTCACTCTGCTATCCTAGGACGCGAGTCTAGGGCTGGCACTCACTCAGCTATCCTAGGATGTGAGTCTGGGGCTGGCACCCACTCAGCTATCCTAGGATGTGTTGTGAGTCTGGGGCTGGCATTCACTCTGCTATCCTAGGATGTGAGTCTGAGACTGGCACTCACTCAGCTATCCTAGGATGTGAGTCCGGGGCTGGCACTCACTCAGCTATCCTAGGACGTGAGTCTAGGGCTGGCACTCACTCTGCTATCCTAGGACGTGAGTCTAGGGCTGGCACTCACTCAGATATCCTAGGATGTGTTGTGAGTCTGGGGCTGGCACTCACTCAGCTATCCTAGGACGGGAGTCTGGGGCTGGCACTCACTCAGCGATCCTAGGATGTGAGTCCGGGGCTGGCACTCACTCTGCTATCCTAGGACGTGAGTCTAGAGCTGGCACTCACTCAGCTATCCTAGGACGTGAGTCTGGGGCTGGCACCCACTCAGCTATCCTAGGATGTGTTGTGAGTCTGGGGCTGGCATTCACTCTGCTATCCTAGGATGTGAGTCTGAGACTGGCACTCACTCAGCTATCCTAGGATGTGAGTCCGGGGCTGGCACTCACTCAGCTATCCTAGGACGTGAGTCTAGGGCTGGCACTCACTCTGCTATCCGAGGACGTGAGTCTAGTGCTGGCACTCACTCAGCTATCCTAGGACGTGAGTCTAGGGCTGGCACTCACTCAGCTATCCTAGGATGTGTTGTGAGTCTGGGGCTGGCACTCACTCAGCTATCCTAGGACGTGAGTCCGGGGCTGGCACTCACTCAGCTCTCCTAGGATGTGTTGTGAGTCTGGGGCTGGCACTCACTCAGCTATCCTAGGATGTGAGTCCGGGGCTGGCACTCACTCAGCTATCCTAGGACGTGAGTCTAGGGCTGGCACTCACTCTGCTATCCTAGGACGTGAGTCTAGGGCTGGCACTCACTCAGCTATCCTAGGACATGAGTCTAGGGCTGGCACTCACTCAGCTATCCTAGGATGTGTTGTGAGTCTGGGGCTGGCACTCACTCAGCTATCCTAGGACGTGAGTCCGGGGCTGGCACTCACTCAGCTATCCTAGGATGTGTTGTGAGTCTGGGGCTGGCACTCACTCAGCTATCCTAGGATGTGAGTCTGGGGCTGGCACTCACTCAGCTATCCTAGGATGTGCTGTGAGTCTGGGGCTGGCACTCACTCAGCTATCCTAGGACGTGAGTCCGGGGCTGGCACTCACTCAGCTATCCTAGGACGTGAGTCTAGGGCTGGCACTCACTCTGCTATCCTAGGACGTGAATCTAGGGCTGGCACTCACTCAGCTATCCTAGGACGTGAGTCCGGGGCTGGCACTCACTCAGCTATCCTAGGATGTGTTGTGAGTCTGGGGCTGGCACTCACTCAGCTATCCTAGGACGTGTGTCCGGGGCTGGCACTCACTCAGCTATCCTAGGACGTGAGTCTAGGGCTGGCACTCACTCTGCTATCCTAGGATGTGAGTCTAGGTCTGGCACTCACTCAGCTATCCTAGGATGTGAGTCTGGGGCTGGCACTCACTCAGCTATCCTAGGATGTGTTGTGAGTCTGGGGCTGGCACTCACTCAGCTATCCTAGGACGTGAGTCCGGGGCTGGCACTCACTCAGCTATCCTAGGACGTGAGTCTAGGGCTGGCACTCACTCAGCTATCCTAGGATGTGTTGTGAGTCTGGGGCTGGCACTCACTCAGCTATCCTAGGACGTGAGTCCGGGGCTGGCACTCACTCAGCTATCCTAGGATGTGTTGTGAGTCTGGGGCTGGCACTCACTCAGCTATCCTAGGACGTGAGTCCGGGGCTGGCACTCACTCAGCTATCCTAGGACGTGAGTCTAGGGCTGGGGCTCACTCTGCTATCCTAGGACGTGAGTCTAGGGCTGGCACTCACTCAGCTATCCTAGGACGTGAGTCTAGGGCTGGCACTCACTCAGCTATCCTAGGATGTGTTGTGAGTCTGGGGCTGGCATTCACTCTGCTATCCTAGGATGTGAGTCTGAGACTGGCACTCACTCAGCTATCCTAGGATGTGAGTCTGGGGCTGGCACTCACTCAGCTATCCTAGGATGTGTTGTGAGTCTGGCACTCACTGAGCTATCCTAGGATGTGTTGTGAGTTTGGGGCTGGCACTCACTCTGATATCCTAGGACATGAGTCTGGGGCTGGCACTCACTCAGCTATCCTAGGACGTGAGTCTGGGGCTGGCACTCACTCTGCTATCCTAGGACGTGAGTCTGGGGCTGGCACTCACTCAGCTATCCTAGGATGTGTTGTGAGTCTGGGGCTGGCACTTACTCTGCTATCCTAGGACGTGAGTCTGGGGCTGGCACTCACTCAGCTATCCTAGGATGTGAGTCTGGGGCTGGCATTCACTCAGCTATCCTAGGATGTGTTGTGAGTCTGGGGCTGGCACTCACTCTGCTATCCTAGGACGTGAGTCTGGGGCTGGCACTCACTCAGCTATCCTAGGATGTGAGTCTGAGGCTGGCACTCACTCAGCTATCCTAGGACGTGAGTCTGGAGCTGTCACTCACTCAGCTATCCTAGGACATGAGTCTGGGGCTGGCACTCACTCAGCTATCCTAGGACGTGAGTCTAGGGCTGGCACTCACTCAGCTATCCTAGGATGTGTTGTGAGTCTGGGGATGGCACTCACTCAGCTATCCAAGGACGGGAGTCTGGGGCTGGCACTCACTCAGCTATCCTAGGATGTGAGTCCGGGGCTGGCACTCACTCTGCTATCCTAGGACGTGAGTCTAGGGCTGGCACTCACTCAGCTATCCTAGGACTTGAGTCTGGGGCTGGCACCCACTCAGCTATTCTAGGATGTGTTGTGAGTCTGGGGCTGGCATTCACTCTGCTATCCTAGCATGTGAGTCTGAGACTGGCACTCACTCAGCTATCCTAGGATGTGAGTCCGGGGCTGGCACTCACTCAGCTATCCTAGGACGTGAGTCTAGGGCTGGCACTCAGTCTGCTATCCTAGGACGTGAGTCTAGGGCTGGCACTCACTCAGCTATCCTAGGACGTGAGTCTAGGGCTGGCACTCACTCAGCTATCCTAGGATGTGTTGTGAGTCTTGGGCTGGCACTCACTCAGCTATCCTAGGACGTGAGTCCGGGGCTGGCACTCACTCAGCTATCCTAGGATGTGTTGTGAGTCTGGGGCTGGCACTCACTCAGCTATCCTAGGATGTGAGTCCGGGGCTGGCACTCACTCAGCTATCCTAGGACGTGAGTCTAGGGCTGGCACTCACTCTGCTATCCTAGGACGTGAGTCTAGGGCTGGCACTCACTCAGCTATCCTAGTACGTGAGTCTAGGGCTGGCACTCACTCAGCTATCCTAGGATGTGTTGTGAGTCTGGGGCTGGCACTCACTCAGCTATCCTAGGACGTGAGTCCGGGGCTGGCACTCACTCAGCTATCCTAGGATGTGTTGTGAGTCTGGGGCTGGCACTCACTCAGCTATTCTAGTATGTGAGTCTGGGGCTGGCACTCACTCAGCTATCCTAGGATGTGTTGTGAGTCTGGGGCTGGCACTCACTCAGCTATCTTAGGACGTGAGTCCGGGGCTGGCACTCACTCAGCTATCCTAGGACGTGAGTCTAGGGCTGGCACTCACTCTGCTATCCTAGGAAGTGAGTCTAGGGCTGGCACTCACTCAGCTATCCTAGGACGTGAGTCCGGGGCTGGCACTCACTCAGCTATCCTAGGATGTGTTGTGAGTCTGGGGCTGGCACTCACTCAGCTATCCTAGGATGTGAGTCCGGGGCTGGCACTCACTCAGCTATCCTAGGACGTGAGTCTAGGGCTGGCACTCACTCTGCTATCCTAGGACGTGAGTCTAGGGCTGGCACTCACTCAGCTATCCTAGGATGTGGGTCTGGGGCTGGCACTCACTCAGCTATCCTAGGATGTGTTGTGAGTCTGGGGCTGGCACTCACTCAGCTATCCTAGGACGTGAGTCCGGGGCTGGCACTCACTCAGCTATCCTAGGACGTGAGTCTAGGGCTGGCACTCACTCAGCTATCCTAGGATGTGTTGTGAGTCTGGGGCTGGCACTCACTCAGCTATCCTAGGACGTGAGTCAGGGGCTGGCACTCACTCAGCTATCCTAGGATGTGTTGTGAGTCTGGGGCTGGCACTCACTCAATTATCCTAGGACGTGAGTCCGGGGCTGGCACTCACTCAGCTATCCTAGGACGTGAGTCTAGGGCTGGCACTCACTCTGCTATCCTAGGACGTGAGTCTAGGGCTGGCACTCACTCAGCTATCCTAGGACGTGAGTCTAGGGCTGGCACTCACTCAGCTATCCTAGGATGTGTTTTGAGTCTGGGGCTGGCATTCACTCTGCTATCCTAGGATGTGAGTCTGAGACTGGCACTCACTCAGCTATCCTAGGATGTGAGTCTGGGGCTGGCACTCACTCAGCTATCCTAGGATGTGTTGTGAGTCTGGCACTCACTGAGCTATCCTAGGATGTGTTGTGAGTTTGGGGCTGGCACTCACTCTGCTATCCTAGGACATGAGTCTGGGGCTGGCACTCACTCAGCTATCCTAGGACGTGAGTCTGGGGCTGGCACTCACTCTGCTATCCTAGGACGTGAGTCTGGGGCTGGCACTCACTCAGCTATCCTAGGATGTGTTGTGAGTCTGGGGCTGGCACTTACTCTGCTATCCTAGGACGTGAGTCTGGGGCTGGCACTCACTCAGCTATCCTAGGATGTGAGTCTGGGGCTGGCATTCACTCAGCTATCCTAGGATGTGTTGTGAGTCTGGGGCAGGCACTCACTCTGCTATCCTAGGACGTGAGTCTGGGGCTGGCACTCACTCAGCTGTCCTACGACGTGAGTCTGGGGCTGGCACTCACTAAGCTATCCTAGGATGTGAGTCTGGGGCTGGCACTCACTCAGCTATCCTAGGATGTGTTGTGAGTCTGGAGCTGGCACTCACTCAGCTATCCTAGGACGTGAGTCTGGGGCTGGCACTCACTCAGCTATCCTAGGATGTGTTGTGAGTCTGGGGCTGGCACTCACTCTGCTATCCTAGGACGTGAGTCTGGGGCTTGCACTCACTCAGCTATCCTAGGACGTGAGTCTGGGGCTGGCACTCACTCAGCTATCCTAGGATGTGTTGTGAGTCTGGGGCTGGTTCTCACTCAGCAGCCCTGAGGCGGGAGTCCGGGGATGGTACTCACTCAGCTATCCTGGGCTTGGGCTGTGAGTGCAGGGCTGACACTCAGGTACTCTGAGACATTAGTCCGGGACTGACTATTACTTAGCTGCCCTGAGACACGAGTCCAGGGTAGGCACCCAGGTGCCCTGATGCAAGTCTGAGACTTGCCCTCAGTAGCTCTGAGTCGTGATTCCTGGACTGGCACTCACTCAGCTGCTTTGAGACGTGAGTCCAGTGCTGGAACTCACTCAGCTGCCCTGAGTCATGGGCTGGCATTCACACAACTGCCCTGAGACGTGAGTCCGGGGCTGGCACTCACTCAGCTGCCCTGAGTCATGGGCGGACATTCACTCAGCTGCCCTGAGATGTGAGTCTGGTGTGGCACTTGCTCAGCTACCCTGGGCTGTGAGTGCAGGGCTGGCACTCACTCAGCTGCCCTGAGTCATGTGCTGGCATTCATTCAGCTGCCCTGAGACGTGACTCTGTTTCTGTGGGAAGTGAGTCTGGAACTGACGCTCACTCAACTGCTCAGGGTAGTGATTCCGGAACTGGAATTCGCTCAACTATCCGAGGACGTGAGTCTGGAGCTGGCACTCACTCAGCAGCCCTGAGACGTGAGTCTGGTGTGGCACTTACTCAGCTACCCTAGGCTGTGAGTGCAGGGCTGACATTCACTCAGGTACTCTGACACAAGAGTCCTGGACTGACACTCAGTTTCTCTGAGAATCGAGTCGGAGACTTGCCCTCCGCCGTCCTGAGATGTGAGTCCGGGTTAGCTGCTCTAAGACGTGAGTCCAGCACTGGCACTCACTCAGCTGTCCTGAGACGTGAGTCCAGCACTGGCACTCACACAGCTGCCCTGAGACGTGAGTCCAGGGCTGGCATTCACTCAGCTGCCCTGAGACGTGAGTCCAGCACTGACACTCACTCAGCTGCCCTGAGTCACGGGCTTTTTTTAAAAAGCGTTCAGACACGCGTCGACCTTTACCAGCTAGTCGTAAAAACAAGTGAACATACAGAGTAACCCTGGGTGCAAACCAGGCAATCGGCCTGTTGCGCTGCCTCTACATTAGGCTAGCTTGTTGTGGCAGGCTATATTTTTTAAATGCTGTAAATAATTTTTGCTGCCACTTGTCTTCAAACTTGGACTGGTCTGTTGTGAGTGGGTGGATCTTTGGGCCTTTGAATGTTCACACCAACATGTATAGAGTGTATTGCATTTTTTTTTGATAATCAAATTTATTAGATTTATAACAACATGTAAATTCATTGGTTGCAGGTCAATAAACATTGGGATGAGCATGACAATGCATACAGTTGACAGGGAAAAAGGCGGTCCATCAGAGTGTAGCACGACAGTCCAGACATTAAATACAATTGTACATGAAATAAAATGAAGGCAGATCACCATGGTGGCAACATATTAAATCATTTCCCCACACTTTACGGAATAAGTCAGGGCAGCCCCGGGCTTCGAAGAGGGCTTCCTCCTGGATCCCACACCAGTCCACACCCCTCCTCCATCCCTGTATAGTAGGTGCCTTAGCCTGGGACCAATGCGCCGCTGTCTCTCTTGGCCACCGCCACAGCTGTCCCCAACAGGCGTTAGAGCCATCCAAGCCGTCAAACACCCCCAACAACATACGCATCAGATCATGGGGAACCTCCCACCCCAGGGCCTGCGTGAGTTCACGC
Organism: Lissotriton helveticus; assembly: GCF_964261635.1. Taxonomy (NCBI): domain Eukaryota; kingdom Metazoa; phylum Chordata; class Amphibia; order Caudata; family Salamandridae; genus Lissotriton; species Lissotriton helveticus. The sequence goes on along the minus strand of NC_136061.1, from coordinate 36,599,214 downwards.
TTCACCCCCCCAAAACGGCGCCAAAGCCGGACAGCACCATACCGTGTGATAAAAATCGGAGTGTATTGCATTTTACCCTATAAAATATATGATATAATATGCAGCGCCATTTCATCATGGTGCTCACTTTGTACTTCTCACGTAGTCCGTTTTCTTTGTTGACGGCTCTTTTTAATTAGGTTTTTTATATCGCACCGATCACCTGTTGTATGCGGCAGAAGTGGCATGTTTCTTCGCCTTCGCGTTCACCTCTCAGTTCACTTTTCCAAACGGTTTATCTTGGTGTGCACGACCATAACGTCATCTGTATGTTTTTTCTTAATTACGTACAATCTTTGTTTATCTTTTAGATTTTGGGATCCATCCTTTACCTTTCACTCTTCACTCGACATTTGTGGCATGATGCACACTTATTGTTTTCCTCAATTTTTAAAAAACCACCGCTATCAACATGCATTGTCATTTCCTCACCTGTTTAGACCAGAAGGTCTCCCTACTTCAATCAATCAATCAATCAATCAATCAGGAGTTTGTTAAAGCGCGACTACTCACCCGTAAGGGTCTCAAGGCGCTAGGGGTGGGGGGGGTTAGGGGGTGCAGGTTCCATTCCATCAAGGAGGGGGTCTGTCGAAGAGCCAGGTTTTGAGGTTTCTTGTGAAGATGGGGAGCGATGTTGTCTGTCTGAGGTGGAGCGGAAGGGCATTCCATGCTTTGGCCGCGAGGAAGGAGAAGGAGCGGCCTCCCGATCTGGTCTTTCTGGTGCGGGGGACCACAGCGTAGGAAAGCTGGGCTGATCGTAGGGTCCTTTGGGGTGCGTGGAATTTGAGTCGGCTGTTCAGGTATGCTGGTCCGGTGCCGTGGAGGGCCTTGTGTGCGTGGGTGAGCATCTTAAAGGTGATTCTCGCCTCGACGGGGAGCCAGTGGAGTGTGCGCAGGTGCTGGGAGATGTGGCAGTGTTTTGGCAGGTTGAGGACCAGTCTTGCGGCGGCGTTCTGGATGTTCTGTAGCTTACGGATGAGGTTTTTGTGTATTCCGGCGTAGAGTGCGTTGCCGTAGTCGAGTCTGCTGGTGACCAGGGCGTGAGTGACTGTCTTTCGGTGTTCGAGGGGGATCCATTTGAAGGTCTTACGAAGGAGGCGGAGGGTGCGGAAGCAGGAAGATGAGACAGAGTTGATCTGGCGGTCCATTTTGAGCTCGGAGTCCAGGATGATTCCCAGGTTGCGTGCGTGGTCTGTGGGGGTTGGCGGGTTTCCGAGGGCGGTGGGCCACCAGGTGTCACTCCAGGCGTCGGGGTTTGGGCCCATGATGAGTACTTCTGTTTTGTTGGTGTTTAGTTGTAGGCAGCTGTTTTTCATCCATTTGGCGACGGCTTCCATGCCTTCTCGAAAGTTGCGTCTGGCGGTGTTGGGCTCGTTGGATAGGGAGAGGATGAGCTGGGTGTCGTCTGCATATGACACGATGTTGAGTCCGTAGGTTCTGACGATGGGGGCAAGTGGAGCCATGTAGACGTTGAAGAGCGTCGGGCTGAGGGAGGAGCCTTGGGGGACTCCGCAGGTGATAGGTGTGGGGTCCGAGAGGAAAGGGGGGAGTCTGACCCGCTGCGTCCTGCTGGAGAGGAAGGAGCAGATCCAGTCGAGGGCCTTGTCCTGGATTCCTGCATCGTGGAGTCTGCGTATTAGGGTGCGGTGGGAGACTGTGTCGAACGCCGCTGATAGGTCGAGGAGGATGAGGGCTACTGTTTCTCCTTTGTCCAGTAAGGTGCGGATGTCGTCTGTTGCGGCGAGGAGGGCGGTTTCCGTACTGTGTTTTTTTCTGAAGCCGGATTGGGAGGAGTCGAGGATGTTGTGTTCTTCAATGAATGTGGCGAGTTGGTTGTTGATGGCTTTCTCGATGACTTTCGCTGGGAACGGGAGCAGGGAGATGGGTCTGTAGTTTTTGAGGTCGGTGGGGTCCGCTGAGGGTTTCTTTAGGAGGGGGTTGACCTCGGCGTGTTTCCAGTCGTCGGGGAATGAGGCGGTCGCCAGGGAGCGGTTGATGGTTTGGCGGAGGATGGGTGCGATGGTGTTGGCGGCTCTGTTGAAGATGTGGTGGGGGCAGGGGTCCGTGGGGGCCCCTGAGTGGATTGACTTCATTATCTTCAGTGTGTCTTCGGTGGTGAGGGTTGTCCAGTCATCAATCGCTGGTTTCCGGGTGTCGGGTGTGGTTGGTGAGGGTTCAGTGTGTTGGTTGTCTTCGTCGAAGTTGTTGTAGATGCTCTTAATTTTGTGGTGGAAAAATATGCTGAGTTTGTCGCAGAGGTCTTGTGAGGGAGGGATGTCGGTAGACTCGCTGGTGGGTTGGGCGAACTCCTTGATGATGCTGAAGAGTTCCTTGCTGTTGTGTTCGTGGGTGGAGATTCTGTCTTCAATCGCTTTATTCCTCGTTTCTCTGATGAGTTGATGGTGGGCGTTGGTGGCGGCTCTGAAGTTGTTGTGGGCTTCTGTGGATTTGGTGTTTCTCCAGGCCTTTTCGAGGCGGCGGCATGTGCGCCTGGACTCTCGAAGTTCGGTGGTAAACCATCTGGCTTTCTTGGCACGGGTATTGTTGTTTTTCTTGAGGGGGGCTATGGTGTTGGTGCTGTCCGAGATCCATCTATGCAGGGTTCGGGCTGCGGTGTTGGGGTCGTCGTTTTCCGCGATGGTTGGGGTGGAGTTGTTGAGTGAGGAGGTGAGCTGGTCATCGGTGATTTTGGTCCAGTTTCTTTGTGGAAGCAGGTGCTGGTGTCTGTGGATGGTGGGTGTTCTGAAGGTGAAGTGGACGCAACGATGGTCGGTCCATGGGAGTTCGGTGGTGTGGCTGAAGGTGATGGAGTTTCCTGTAGTGAAGAGGGGGTCGAGGGTGTGTCCTGCTGAGTGCGTGGGCTCGGTCACGATCTGGCGGAGTCCAATGTTGTGGAGGTTGTCCAGGAGGGATGTGGTGTTGGGGTCCAGTTGATTGTCGAGGTGGAAGTTGAGGTCTCCCAGCAGGGTGTAGTTGGTGGATGCGATGGCCTGCGGGGAGATAATGTCCGTGATGGAGTTGGCGAAGGGTCCGCGGGGTCCCGGGGGTCGGTAGATGAGGGTTCCTCGGAGGGCGGCGGTGGGGCTGGCCAGTATCTTGAAGTGAAGGTGTTCCATCAGTTCTGTGGACTCATCAGGGAGTGTGCTCAGGCGGAGGCTGGATTTGTGGACGATGGCGATTCCTCCTCCTGGGTGGATGGGGCGGTCCTTCCTGGAGATCTTGTATCCTTGGGGGATGGCGATGGCGATGTCCGGTCCCGAGGTGGTGTTGGTCCAGGTTTCGGTGAAGAATGCTACGTCTGGGGTTGTGCTGTCGAGGAGGTCCCAGATTTCTGTGGCGTGTTTGTGGAGGGATCGGACGTTGAGGAGGATGCATTGCAGGGTCTTTAGTTCAGTGGTGTTCTTGTGGGTGGGTTGTGCTGGATCCGTGTTCTTGGCGGTGCTGCAGGTGTGCCGGCAGCGGTGACAGCTGAAGGGTCCATGGGTGTCGGCTGGTGATGCTAGCTTGCAGTTGTTGTTGCAGCCTGGGTTGAGTGCGTGGAGTGCTGCTGGGTCGTAGCGTTGGCGGGGCGGAGGTCCAGGGTTCCTGGTGCTGGTCGCGGACGGGTCGCAGACGGGCGCAGACGTGCTTGCCTTTGATGCGCCTTCGGTGCGTGCCTGGTGGAAGGGTGCACTGACGGCTGGTGGGTGTGTGCTTGGTAAAAGCGTGCACAGATGGATGATGGCTGTTGGTGTTTGTGCATGGTGAAAGCATTCATTGACGGCTGGGGGTGTGTTGTTGTGTGTGTTGTTTTCTGTGTGCTGGTGAGTGTGTGCTGGTGAGTCTGTGGGGGTGAGCCTGGGGAGTGAGTGTGGTGGTGAGTGTGTTGTGTTGAGTGGTGACAAGTGTGTGGTGTTGAGAGACTGAGGTGTGTGGTTTGTGTGTGCGTTATGTGTGTGTGGTGTATGTGTGTGTGGTGTTTTCTGCACACTCACACACTGCCCCGTAACATTCACACACTGCTCACCCGCACACTCCCAATGTCACCCTGCATAGTCACACACTGTCACATAGTCACACACTCAGCAGCACACAGCACTCAACAACACTCTGCCCTCAACAGCACTCTGCCCTCAACAGCACTCTGCAATCAACAGCACTCAACAGCACTCTGCCCTCAACAGTACACAGCACTCTGCCCTCAACAGCACACAGCACTCTGCCCTCAACAGCACACAGCACTCTGCCCTCAACAGCACACAGCACTCGGCCCTCAACAGCACACAGCACTCTGCCCTCAACAGCACACAGCACTCGGCCCTCAACAGCACACAGCACTCAACAGCACACAGCACTTTGCCCTCAACAGCACACAGCACTCTGCCCTCAACAGCACACAGCACTCTGCCCTCAACAGCACACATCACTCTGCCCTCAACAGCACACAGCACTCAACAACACACAGCACTGCACTCAACAGCACTCTGCCCTCAACAGCACTCTGTCCGCAACAGCACTCTGCCCTCAACAGCCCTCTGCCCTCAACAGCACTCTGCCCTCAACAGCACTTAACAGCACTCTGCCCTCAACAGCACTTAACAGCACTCTGCACTCAACAGCATTCTGCACTCTTCACTCAACAGGATTCTGCACTCTGCACTCAGCAGCATTCTGCACTCTGCACTCAACAGCACTCTGCACTCAACAGCATTCTGCACTCAACAGCACTCTGCACTCAACAGCACTCTGCACTCAACAGCACTCAACAGCACACTGCACTCAACAGCACTCTGCATTCAACAGCACTCTGCACTCTGCACTCAACAGCACTCTGCCCCCAACTGCACTCTGCCCCCAACAACACTCTGCCCCCAAAAGCACTCTGCCCCCAACAGCACTCTGCCCCCAACAGCACTCCGCCCCCAACATCACTCTGCCCCCAACAGCAGTCTGCCCTCAACATCACACAGCACTCACCAGCACACAGCACACACTATCAACAGCACACATCACTCTGCACTCAACTGCACTCAGCACTCAACAGCACTCAACTGCCCTATGCCCTCAACAGCACTCTGCCCTCAACAGCACTCTGCCCTCAACAGCACACAGCACTCAACAGCACACAGCACTCAACAGCACACAGCACTCAACAGCACACAGCACTCTGCACTCAACAGCACTCAACAGCACTCTGCACTCAACAGCACACAGCACTCTGCACTCAACAGCACTCAACAGCACTCTGCACTCAACAGCACTCTGCACTCAACAGCACTCTGCACTCAACAGCACTCTGCACTCAACAGCACTCTGGCCTCAACAGCACTCTGGCCTCAACAGCACTCTGCCCTCAACAGCACTCTGCCCTCAACAGCACTCTGCCCTCAACAGCACTCTGCCCTCAACAGCACTCTGCCCCCAACAGCACTCTGCCCCCAACAGCACTCTGCCCCCAACATCACTCTGCCCTCAACAGCACTCTGCTCTCAACAGCACTCTGCCCTCAACAGCACACAGCACTCATCAGCACCCAGCACATAACAGCACTCAACAGCACACAGCACTCAACAGCACACAGCACTCAACAGCACACAGCACTCAACAGCACTCTGGCCTCAACAGCACTCTGGCCTCAACAGCACTTTGCCCTCAACAGCACTCTGCCCTCAACAGCACTCTGCCCTCAACAGCACTCTGCACTCAACAGCACTCTGCCCCTAACAGCACTCTGCCCCCAACAGCACTCTGCCCCCAACAGCACTCTGCCCCCAACATCACTCTGCCCCCAACAGCACTCTGCCCCCAACAGCACTCTGCCCTCAACAGCACTCTGCCCTCAACAGCACTCTGCCCTCAACAGCACTCTGCCCTCAACAGCACTCTGCCCTCAACAGCACTCTGCCCTCAACAGCACTCTGCCCTCAACAGCACACAGCACTCATCAGCACCCGGCACATAACAGCACTCAACAGCACACAGCACTCAACAGCACACAGCACTCAACAGCACACAGCACTCAACAGCACACAGCACTCAACAGCACACAGCACTCTGCCCTCAACAGCACACAGCACTCATCAGCACACAGCACTCATCAGCACCCAGCACATAACAGCACTCAACAGCACACAGCACTCAACAGCACACAGCACTCAACAGCACACAGCACTCAACAGCACACAGCACTCAACAGCACACAGCACTCTGCCCTCAACAGCACACAGCACTCATCAGCACCCAGCACATAACAGCACTCAACAGCACACAGCACTCATCAGCACCCAGCACATAACAGCACTCAACAGCACACAGCACTCAACAGCACACAGCACTCAACAGCACACAGCACTCAACAGCACACAGCACTCAACAGCACACAGCACACAGCACTCAACAGCACACAGCACTCAACAGCACACAGCACTCTGCCCTCAACAGCACTCTGCCCTCAACAGCACTCTGCCCTCAACAGCACTCTGCCCTCAACAGCACTCTGCCCTCAACAGCACACAACACTCAACTGCACACAGCACTCAACTGCACACAGCACTCAACAGCACACAGCACTCAACAGCACACAGCACTCAACAGCACACAGCACTCAACAGCACACAGCACTCTGCCCTCAACAGCACTCTGCCCTCAACAGCACTCTGCCCTCAACAGCACTCTGCCCTCAACAGCACTCTGCCCACAACAGCACTCTGCCCACAACAGCACACAACACTCAACTGCACACAGCACTCAACAGCACACAGCACTCAACAGCACACAGCACACAGCACTCTGCCCTCAACAGCACTCTGCCCTCAATAGCACTCTGCCCTCAACAGCACTCTGCACTCAACAGCACTCTGCCCACAACAGCACTCTGCCCACAACAGCACTCTGCCATCAACAGCACACAACACTCAACTGCACACAGCACTCAACAGCACACAGCACTCAACAGCACACAGCACTCAACAGCACACAGCACTCTGCCCTCAACAGCACTCTGCCCTCAACAGCACTCTGCCCTCAATAGCACTCTGCCCTCAATAGCACTCTGCCCTCAATAGCACTCTGCCCTCAACAGCACACAGCACTCAACAGCAACCAGCACTCAACAGCACACAGCACTCAACAGCACACAGCACTCAACAGCACACAGCACTCAACAGCACACAGCACTCTGCCCTCAACAGCACTCTGCCCTCAACAGCACTCTGCCCTCAACAGCACTCTGCCCTCAACAGCACTCTGCCCACAACAGCACTCTGCCCACAACAGCACACAACACTCAACTGCACACAGCACTCAACAGCACACAGCACTCAACAGCACACGGCACACAGCACTCTGCCCTCAACAGCACTCTGCCCTCAATAGCACTCTGCCCTCAACAGCACTCTGCACTCAACAGCACTCTGCCCACAACAGCACTCTGCCCACAACAGCACTCTGCCATCAACAGCACACAACACTCAACTGCACACAGCACTCAACAGCACACAGCACTCAACAGCACACAGCACTCAACAGCACACAGCACTCTGCCCTCAACAGCACTCTGCCCTCAACAGCACTCTGCCCTCAATAGCACTCTGCCCTCAATAGCACTCTGCCCTCAATAGCACTCTGCCCTCAACAGCACACAGCACTCAACAGCAACCAGCACTCAACAGCACACAGCACTCAACAGCACACAGCACTCAACAGCACACAGCACTCACAGCACACAGCACTGCACTCTGCACCCAACAGCACACACCACTCTGCACTCAACAGCACACAGCACTCTGCACTCAACAGCACACAGCACTCTGCACTCAACAGCACACAGCACTCTGCACTCAACAGCACTCTGCCCCCAACAGCACCGTAGCGCTGCTCTTTAACGTAAACGACAGACGGGTGCCGTGCACAGTATGTTCGCTTGGGAGCCTTGAGATTACCGGCTCAGGATTATCCCTCCTGGTAGGTTTTGCATATGCACCCTTTAAACACAGTGTTTAAAATATTGGGGGTTAAGAAGGGTCCTTCATTTCTCTCCGTTGGTTTGCGGTAGCCTCATTTACGTTCTGTTTACAGAGGTGGGGCTCCTCCTCCACATTGGATGTGGCTGCCTCATCCAGCACGTAATGTTTACAGAGGTGCCCCCTCCCGCGTTGCCTGTTGTCTGAGCCTTGATTTACACAGCACAGATGGCAGACACCATCGGAAGCAGTAGATCAGTGGAGGCTTGCGCGCGCACTCCCCTCTCGGAAACGCAAGTTACATGCATAATTAAATATCGTGTTAGCCTCGTTTTGCACAAGGTGCTTGTGAGGATGGGTCTTAACAGTTCGCATCTGTGTTGAGCTCTTCTATTTTGACTTCCCGAGTCACCTATACCAGGATTATACTTTGTGTTTCATATATTGTTTGTTTACGAATGCGCTGATTATCGTGGGCTAGACTTGTTTCCTGCAGATCATAATGTGTTCTGCTGTCATTTGTTTGGCCGCAATGTCAGTATAAACCTGGCTTGGAAACAGCACGCATATAGGCAATTCTGGCTGGTGAAAGGTAGCTGTCTAGTCATACCAGGCTTTTAGAAGAGATGGTTGGTTTATCATGCTCAAATTGTTTTCAGTGAGTGTTATCTTGCAACACATTATTTGGTACAATATGTATGCATTTGCAGAATGCATGAGGGTAGCTAAAGGGTTGCTGTGTGTTGCGAAGTGAAACCGATCCATACGTAATATTAATTTTACATTTCACCGGGGAAAGCACTATCATGGCACGCATTATTTGGAGAAGAAACAAATAAAATAATACTGTGAATACAATTAACAAAGGCACACTGTTGCCTGAAGTCGTACTTAAACGAAAGTGCACTGTGAAATTTTTTCAAGCTGCTTAACTAAAACGACTACGAAATCAAACAAAGGGAGCTGCGCGCTGAGCGCTGCTGAATGGTGAACGCGCCCGGACATCTGGATTCACTTACGGAGGCACCCTGACAGCTCCTAATTATAATTAATGTACTTCTTTGCGCGAGCACGAACGAAATATGCCCAAAATGGCGGAACAAAACTACATTTACCCTATCACTTCAAGCCTATTAAAACGAAAACACAAGGAAGACGAATCACTGGCCAGATGACAGAAAACGCTAAGGAATGTGTGGAATTCCTCTCGCCAAGGCCCTAAGGATACTTTTTCTTTTTTTTCTTATAACATTAGGATCTCGAAACTCCTCCCCCACTTACAGTGGGGAGGAGTCCGAGCCCTAAAAAGGGAGAATAGGCAGAAATAAGGCACAAAAGAGCAGAGATGCAGAAAAGAGCAGAAAGGTGAAAGATAGAAAGGGTAAAAAAACGAGTGAAAACGAGAGAAGGAGCAGAGGGAGAGAAAGGGAAAATGGGCAAAAATAAGGCACAAAAGAGCAGAGGTGCAGAAAGGTGAAAGATAGAAAGGGGAAAAAACGAGTGAAAACGAGTGAAGGAGCAGAGGGAGAGAAAGGGAAATGGGCAGAAATAAGGCGCAAAAGAACAGAGGTACAGAAAGGTGAAAGATAGAAAGGGGAGAAAAACGAGTGAAGGAGCAGAAAGAAAGAAAGGAGACAGAGGTCCACTGGACCACCAGGGATGAGGCGCAGGGAAACCTGCGGGTGGAGGAGGGCCTCGATCACCAACACTCAAGAGTGCAGGGGCAGGGGCACCTCACTTAATGACGGAGCTGCGAGGGTGGGAGAGCAATTTCACTGACAATGAGTCAGTGGTCTTGACTTGACTTGACTTGAATTTTCATTGTGAATCATTTGTTTTTAGGACTACAAGACCCCTGATGAAGGGTCCCGACCCGAAATGCATTGGGATGGTCTAACAATGTCGCATGTTTAAGAACAAATACGATGGATGTATTATCACATTTGGGAAGTATCATACATGATGATCTACATTTGAGAATTAAATACAATTTTTTCCTGACCGGATACTCTATGAATTTACTTGGAACTTTCTTTTCAATCGGAAATAAGGTTATTTCAACTACACGGTGTGCTCCCGAGGGACGCTAAGTATTTACACTTAGTGCTTTTTTCCCTTATTTACAGTGTGCCATATTTGAACTGCTTGTTTGGTTGGGCCCGTTAAGTTTAGTTTGTGTATAGTACCTGGGTCTAGTGTCCTTCAGGGAGGAGCCATCTATCCATCCTATAGCAGGGATCGTCATTAGTTCTGTACATGCAGTGGTTGATTGCTATCAAATGCGCCGCCCAGTAATATTTTTTAATGTCTGATAGATAAGGCCACCAGGGTCCGTAACCCATCACTCTTAGTATCTAAATTATCTCAACTTACTGACCTCTGCTCACTCAGAAATACAGGCCTGGAAAACTGGAGTCCTCCCAATAGATTGCAAAAATAGCAGCGGCCAAAATGATACTCCAACCCCAGATTCTCTTACATTATTCAGACCTTGCCTCTCAACACCCCCCTTCCTCTATACCTACATTTCAGCAACTCATTAAGAGCTTCATTTAAGACAGTAAATGACAATGACAGGGAAAAGAGCTTACACAGCCATTGCAGAAGGCTTGGGAATTCCACCTCTTAGAAACTACTTTAACACTTCACAACTCCACTACATGGTGGAGTGGACCAGACCCACTACGGAAACACTGATGCTTCCTCGATCAGGCAGTAGTCGGCGTACATATATGGAAAGTACCCTGGCTCCCCAAAAAGCGCAGGCTCCCGGGAGTTTACATCTCTCTGGTGGTGAGAGCGATGGTGGAGGCATGGGACAAGGTACCAATCAAGAACAGGCTCTCTTCGCCTCTGCCCCGGTTATGCCTATCATCGTCGCAGCCTTGACTTCCAACCAGCCCTAACAGGGTAGGATTACCAAACATGGGAAGATGGCAACCGCAAGAGAATAGGAGACCTGTTTGACCATACTGGCCTCCTGACCTTTGCACAATTGCAAGACTTCCATTGGCTACCGACCCACAAACAATGGAGATATACAGCTGTCCAACACTGGGTCAACCGAGCCCACATCCATCCACATGCCTGCGGGAGATTGACATCCTTCAAGAAATGGATAATCACCCACACTAATGGCAAGCAACAGCTATCTGACATATACAACTTTCAGAACAAGCCCAAAGCTCTGAACAAAACCCCAGGGTAAAATAGGTGGGAAGCAGAGCTGGACTGCACCACACATCCAAAGAATGGGCAGACATTCTCCACAGAACTCACTCCTCAACATACTTTACAACTGGACTGGAAACTCTACTCAAGATAACTCATTACTGGTACTACAACCCCGCTAGAGTGGCAGCATGGACACCGGGCACTACCAACAAAAGTTGGCGTTCCTGCAAGGAGACCAGCACCGTTACCTAAACAATATTGATGACATCTTTGACACAGAATTCCACACACATTCCTTGATGCATTATATTGGATTTACTCAATGTCTTATGGGTTTGTCGTGAAAATCGATGAAGCCTGCCCTTTTCGCAGTGACGCAGGCGGTCATTGCCAACTGGGGGACAGATAAAATGCAGATCCTCTCCAACTGCCCAAATAGACAATGGGACGTGGTGGGGACTGAAAAATTAACAGCATCTGTAAAGAACACTTTGCCGCAATTCGATAAAACGTGGGTGCCATGCGTACCGTTCCTGGTGCAGGAATCCAGAGAACTCTCTTCCCCCAAGTATTTACATGTCCTTCGACTTACAGGAGCTGAACCTTTGACCACTACCTAGAAAATGGGGCTCCCAATATTACTCATTCAGGCAGTTAATTCTTGCCCTCATCTGAGGACTAGTGCTTCTCAGAGACATTTATGCACTGATAATTCCCCCTTCCCACTCAATGCCCCCATTCTAATTAGGGGTGGGCAGAAAACGACGCTTTGACAGCGTAGTGGATGAAGCCAGCCACACCTGCTCCCCGGGCCATGTCCAAGCTTCCTAACTCTAGCCAGGCCGGGGAGAGCCTCCCCGGGCCCCGGTGGAGCCCCGTCCCCAGCGCCCGGGCCCTCTGATGGCTTGCAGGACGGGGGGCTCACGCACCCCGGGCGTGGCCGGACGGAGCTCAAGCCCCGGGCCCAGCTTCCGAACCCTAGCCAGGCCGGGGAGAGCCTCCCCGGGCCCCGGTGGAGCCCCGTCCCCAGCGCCCGGGCCCTCTGATGGCTTGCAGGACGGGGGGCTCACGCACCCCGGGCGTGGCCGGACGGAGCTCAAGCCCCGGGCCCGGTCCCACCTTCCGAACCCTAGCCAGGCCGGGGAGAGCTTCCCCGGGCCCCGGTGGAGCCCCGTCCCCAGCACCCGGACCCTCTGATGGCTTGCAGGACGGGGGGGGGGCTCACGCACCCCGGGGCCGGCCGGACGGAGCTCAAGCCCCGGGCCCGGTCCCACCTTCCGAACCCTAGCCAGGCCGGAGAGAGCCTCCCCGTGCCCCGGTAGAGCCCCGTCCCCAGCACCCGGACCCTCTGATGGCTTGCAGGACGCGGGGCTCACGCACCCCGGGGCCGGCCGGACGGAGCTCAAGCCCTGGGCCCGGTCCCACCTTCCGAACCCTAGCCAGGCCGGGGAGAGCCTCCCTGGGAGCCCTGTCCCCAGCGCACGGACCCTTGGCCGGACCCAAGGAGGGTTAAGCCCAGGCCACGTCCACTCCCCGACGGCCTGCACGGGGAGCCCATTTTTCACGACTATTAAGCCCCCACGTAGTGGGGGCTTACAGAACTCTGGGGAAGGACAAAAGTTGGAGTGAGCCCGGCCGCCAGCCCGCAGGGTTATCTGGTCACCCAGCCCGCAGGGCCATCTGGTCACCCAGCCCGCAGGGCCATCTGGTCGCACAGCCAGGCGACCAGATGGCCCGGGACGACCCAGCGCCCAGATGGCCTGGCGCACCAAGGAAGACGCTCTGGAGCTTCCTTCCCCCGGGTGGCTGCTGCTCACCTCCCTGCCCGGAAGCAGTGGGCCATCTGGTCACCCTGCGACCCGCAAGGGATGGTGGCCCCCATCCCCGCACCCCGTTGGGGCAGGGACATGAGGGGGAGGCCCCGTGCCGAAGGGCACGTGGTGGAGGCAGCCTCCCACAGACCCGTGTTACCCCCTCCGCGTCCCTCCCGCCGGCCCGGCGGCAGAGGGACCCGCCCCTGGGTGTGGTGGAGGGAGGCGTCCGCGGGCACCCACGCACGGAGAGACAAAAGCTTGGCTCAGAGGATGACTTTAAATAGATCGCAGCGAGGTAGCTGCTCTGCTACTTACGAAACCC